>NC_058384.1:322708-645416 GCF_018350175.1 Felis catus
AGAGAAGAAGGGGGAGGGGAGAAGGAAGGGTAGGGGGGAGAGGAGAAGGAGGGATGGGGGAGGGGGGAGAAGGAGGGATGGGGCAGGGGGAGGGGGGAGAAGGAGGCACCTGCCGTAAGCCTTAGTCCGTGGCTCTGCTGGTGTTTTGCTCCATGTGGGGGCTGGTTTCCATGGAAACCCGAGGCTGTGACACACAGATTAGAGCAAATCACAAGGAGGCATCGACTCCGAGTTGACCCCAAGCATCAAAACCGGGCATTTAATAATCACTGGGAAGAAGTCGGCGATAATGTTGATCCAATCTGATCATTTTTCACGATTGCTGCCCAAGGCCTGAGGCGGCAGCCGCAAGTCCCCCGCACCTTCCATGGTGGGTCGCCCTCCTGGCGGCCTGGGGACTCTGCTGTCCCCTCCCTGCACAGAGCCCTGGGGACGACGGCCACAAGGACTTCTGTGCTCCAGCTCTGTCTCCCCAACAACTTCCTCGACAAGTATGTGGGGAGTGTCCACTAGGTGCTGGGCACCTTTCGGGACACGGGAGAGAAGACGAACTCACAAGCCATGACTGTGCTCATGGGCTCACGTGCTGGTGCAGGGAAGCAGCGGAGGGGGGACACCCAACAAAAGAAGGAAAAATGGAGACAGGGACCGCCAGGGCTGGGTGTTGGTTGCTACCTGGACAGTGGTCAGGAAAGCCCTCTCTGTTGACATCGTGCCGACGCAGAGACCTGAAGGCAGGAGGGAAAAGGACAGGCCCATATGTGCGGGGGGAGGAGCAGTCAGCACCAGTCCCGGGTGACCGGGAGTGCCAGCACGGCGCTCCCGGCTGCCTCTCCAAGCTCTTTCCAACCTCAGGGCCTTGGCACATGCTGCGCCCTGTGCAGGAACGCTTTTCTCTCTGCTCCTCACATGGACACTTCCTCAGAGAGCCTCCCCCACACTCACTATTTGCGGTAACTCCCCTGCCCCCAACTCGCTCAAACACACCTTGTTTATTCCTTGCAAGGCAACTCTCACAAGCCCTTAATTATCTGGCGCAAACACTGGCTGACTTATCTGCCGTCTCCCTCCCTTACGAGGCCATATTCTCCATCAGCCCAGCGAGGATGGAAGGATGCCTGCTGCTGAGAAGAAGAAATGCGAAGTTGAACGAGTATCACTGCCAACAAGGGAACAACACTGATCTGTTTGGGGAACCTGGTCTCTGCTGAGGCAGAAACCATCACCCTGGGTGAGACTTCCTGTGCGGAACAGTGGCTCCCGATGGGGAAGCTGTCTCTGCGGGAGCATCCTGTGAGCGTGCAGGTGTCCGGGCCACAACGCGCCCCGGGAAGCAGGGAGGCCACACGCACCTGGTCCTGCACAGGCGGAGCTGCTCAGCTCCAGGGACGATGACCCGCCGGGCGTCCCTGGAGGCCGAAACCGTCTCAAAGTGACCTCAGACCCTGACTCTCTTCTGCAGGCCAACAAAGTATTTCCTTTTAAAGTTTATTTATTTATTTTGAGAGAGAGAGAGAGAGAAGAGAGAGCTCAATTAGAGGAGGGGCACAGAGAGACAGAGAATCCCAAGCAGGCTCTGCTCTGTCAGCACAGAGCCTGATGTGGGGCTCGATCCCACGACCCCAGGATCATGACCTGAGCCTAAATTGTTGGAGAACTGGAGAACACCAAAGATGGCCGATGGGGCTAAAACAAACTCTGGTCTCTGGCTTAGAGACCCTCCTCCGGGTTCTTCTTTCTTTCTTTGCTGCGGCTTGCGAAACCCCCCCCCCCCCAGATATGGAAGCTGATGACGATAAATTACCCTCCGCACTTGCATCTGGAGCTCAGATCTTTGGAGAAACGGTCTCCTCCGAGCCCGCCGGTGTTAAATAAATCTCTAATCCACCAAGATCTCTGAGTGCCGCTTGGGTTTTCCGCCAGCGTCCCAGCCTGGTCCCGTAACAAAATCAAGACTTGGACGCTTAACTGACTGAGCCACCCAGGTGCCCCCCAACAAAGTATTCTCGGCACTGTTTCTGTTCTGAATTTTCCAGACACGGGATCTGACAAATCTAGGGAAGATCGTACCCTGCTCAGTTCGCAGCTGCAAACAAGAAGTTAGTCACCATTCCGGAAAATCTCTTCCTAGTGACCTGGGTCTCCACGGGAGCCATGAACCGTGCCATCTGGGTGGACTTCCCGGGGACGGTGCGTGTGACCCCGTTTATGTGGCCCTCATTTCTAAATGTCAAAGGTAATAAAACTTTAAGAAATGTCTGAATATTTTCTTCTCTTAAATCCAAACTTATTCCTTATAAGTGAGTGTGAGAGTCAAAATAACTCACTTTGCCTTCTAGTGTGAGGACATATTAGTTCCTCATCACTTACGTCCCCTTTCCTTTTCTCGTTATATTCCTGTCAGGGCGTTATATTGATTTCTTTAACATCGTGTTTATAGATTAGATTATACCTATGCTTCAACTTCAAAATGGAAAAGCCGTCATTTAAACATTTGTTATAATATGGGTGCTCTTCTGGGGCCCCTGGGGGCTCATGTGGTCATGATCCCAAGGTTCGTGGGTTCAAGCACCACGACGGGCTCTGTGCTGGCAGTGTGGAGCCTGCTTGGGACTCTGTCTCTCTCTCTCTGTCCCTCCCCCCTCCCACTCTCTCTCTAAAATAAATAAAATGAAAAAAAAATTTAAACAAGGATTCTTTTCTTTTTTTAAAAAAACTTTAATGTTTTTTTAAAATCTATTCTTGAGAGAGAGAGAGAGAGAGAGAGAGCGCGCGCACGCACAAGCAGGGGAGGGGCAGAGAGAGAGGGAGACACAGAATCCCAAGCAGGCTCCAGGCTCCGAGCTGTCAGCACAGAGACCGACGTGGGGCTCGAACCCAAGAACCGTGAGATCATGACCTGAGCCGAAGTCAGACACTTAACCGACGGAGCCCCCCAGGCGCCCCACAAGGATGCTTTTCTAAGCACTGTGGCCATAGCCTCTTCTCCCCACGTTCACCACAAGCTCTGAGATGATTAAAGCCAGATATTCTTTGAATCCTATTTTTTCCACCCACATAGCGAATGGTTGCCCCCCCCCCCCGCCCCCGATGATCAGACCGATGCACACGGTGGGGAGGCCCTTGTCCTGGAAGATGGGACAGATGCAGGGGAGAACTATCAGAAAGAAAACAAAACAGTGGGGGCGCATGTGGGCATCAGGCTCCTGGGAAGCCCCAGAGGTGAGCCCCAGCCCCGCCCACCCCGAAAGGGACAGCTCAGCAACAATGCTGTCCCTGCCATCCTGCTGCTGACACAACCAGTGGCACCTGCATGGACGGGACGGGAGGCCGTCCCCGCAGGGCCCTAACTCTGAGCCCTGGGTTCACCCCCGGCCCACACAGACGCTGGGGGAAGGAGGTCTGTTGTTCTCAGGCAGCAGATTCTCAGATGTGCTTCAGGAGGAGAGCCGAGGGCGGGGGGAGACACATGGTAGGGGGACGACCGCACTCTGGGTTTTCTGTGACCTTCTTCCCATCTCCCAGCGGGAGGGGACAGGGACAGACGAGGCCCAGCCTCCCTGGCCAGATGCACGCCACACTCTACAGTCGTTCTTAAACGTCTTGAGGTCACAGACCGACCCCTCTGAGACTCCGATAGCTCTGGTTCCTTGCCCTCCAAAAACGCACGTACGCATCGCAAACCCAATTTCGCACCATTTCAGAGGGTTCACGGACCTTCCAAAATCCGCTCCTTCCACCCCGCGGCTTCACAGACAGCCCGGCACGCTCCGTATCCCGGGACACGGCTCAGAGCGCGAAGGGCCTGACGGCAAATACTTTAAGCTTTGCAGTCCAACCTCTGTTCTAGAACAGAAGAGAAACTCTGGTTCACAAGTGAGGATTTGAGGGGACTGTAAGATACACGCGTGCCGATACGGAACCACCGTATTTGCCGGGAAGATGCCGCCTGGTCCCCAAGCTGCTGATGTATTCAACCATCAGAGTGATTTCTCCTCTTACGTAACAGACAGAAATCCCTGCAGAGGCGCGTAGCTCAGAACAGCGGAGCTGAGCTTTCTAGTTTCACTTTTGTCTTTTTGCAGACAACCCCTCACCGCCCCGCGGTGTACCCGCCGGACCGGCCGCTCGACCCTGGATTTGCAGCAACGGGTGACAGAGGAGATGACAGAGGCAGTGCGGGGGGGCAGGGCCCCTGGACACACAGAATTTACGCAAAATTATCCGGGCTCGTGTGGCATGACCAAGATACCATGCAGACCGGCTTTCCTACGACGTACAGCAAGGCAGGACTGAAGCGGACCTCCGAGCGGGGGGCTCCGGGACAGCGGAGCCGAGAGCCGTCAGGAAGACACCACGCGGCGCGTCGGGAACGGGAGCCGGGAGACACGCGGGGTGAAGAAAACATGATCCCGCACTGGTGTCGGGCAGCGGGTGGAGCAGCGAGAACCAGGCTGTGAAGCTGCTTCAGACCCGATCCAACCTCAGCACCTGGAGACCATCCACCGCCCTGGACCCACAGCCCCTCCCACCCCATCCACCATACTGGACCCTTAGGCCCCTCCCCCCAACCATCGTCCTGGGCCCACAGCCCCCTCCCCCCGTCCACAGCCCCTCCCCCCGCCCACCGTCCTGGACCCACAGCCCCTCCCACCCCGTCCACCGTCCTGGACCCACAGCCCCCTCCCGTTCACAGCCCCTCCCCCTCTCCCCCGCCTCAGTCCACCATCCTGGACCCACAGCCCCTCCCACCCCATCCACCATCCTGGACCTATAGGCCCCTCCCCCAACCATCGTCCTGGACCCACAGCCCCTCCCCCTCGCCCCCCCCCCCAGTCCACCGTCCTGGACCCACAGCCCCCCGCCCTCCCCCTCCACCGTCCTGGACCCACAGCCCCCTCCCCCCGTTCACAGCCCCTCCCCCTCTCCCCCGCCTCAGTCCACCATCCTGGACCCACAGCCCCTCCCCCGTCCACCATCCTGGACCCACAGCCCCTCCCACCCCATCCACCATCCTGGACCTATAGGCCCCTCCCCCAACCATCGTACTGGACCCACAGCCCCTCCCCCTGCCCACAGCCCCTCCCCCCCGCCCCCCCCCAGTCCACCGTCCTGGACCCACAGCCCCTCCCCCTGCCCACAGCCCCTCCCCCCCGCCCCCCCCCCCAGTCCACCGTCCTGGACCCACAGCCCCCTCCCCCCGTCTACCATCCTGGACCTATAGGCCCCTCCCCCCAACCATCGTCCTGGACCCACAGCTCCCTCACACACACACACACACACAGCCCCTCCCCCCCTCCATCTTCCTGGACTCACAGCCCCCTCCCCCATCCACAGCTCCTCCCCACCCATCCACCGTCCTGGACCCACAGACTCCCACCGGTGTGACCTCAGCACAGTTGGTGGCCAATTCTGCAAGGTTCACCCCAGGGCACTGCCCCCCTGCCGGTCATGTCCCCCCTGTCCCTGCCCACTGACCTCCCAGCCGGTCCCCCACAGACACATGCACCCCTCATCCAGCTACCCCAGGAGCCCGAAAGCACACCTCTGATCAGAAGCCTTCACTGGCTCCTTCTGCCCACGAAGGGAACAGGACTTCTGGGCCGTCCACTGTAGACTGTAGTCTACCCTGGAATGGCTGACCTTCTCGCTTGACAGAGGGGATCCCAAGCCAACCCCCCTCCCAAGGGCACCTGCAGTCTGGGCCTGTGCTCCAGAGGGAGGCCACCTGCTCAGAACTTGGCCTCCACCCAATTTCCCTCCTTAGGCCGGGGGGGGGGGGGGATGCTTCTGTCTGCATATCCAGCTCACCCTTCAGAGGCCACCTCGGAGGCCAGCAGTCCTCATACCCCTCGGGGCACATTTTATCTCACCCTGATATTCTGTCCACACCTCCCAGACAGCGTTTTTATTAAACACCTCCCCCTAGACTGCACGTCTCTTGAGGGTGGAGACCCTGTTTTTATTTGTGCAGTATCCCTGAGGTAGCACAGTTTAACACCCCAGTAATATTATCCCCACTAATATTCCGAAGGCTTATTTTCATCAGACTCACCTCCTAGTTCTAACACGGGGAGCTCCTAACACATCCTTATTCTGGGGGCACAGACCCCCACTCCCCGGCTGGTCCAGGGCTCCGGTTCCTGAGACTCTAGGAAATTCATCACAATGACGAAGGTGGTCAGTGTTGATTTGGTGAGTCAAGATAAAGGGCTTTTGTTTTCTTAAAGGAGAAAAGCTAATTAAGGGGGAGAAACAGAAACTGTGATGCACATGTTTTTCTATGCCATATGGCAGTTTTCTTTGCAGAAGAATTTGAAGCTTTAGGTGTGTGTCTTACTGAGCAGAATTTCAACTAGAAAAGATCGAGACCATTTTGCAAATCAAGGCACGTGGGCCATCAGAGCCGCGGGGTCTTGAGAAGTCTAGGCCCAGCCTCTGGTTCAGAGGCCCAGTGTCTGGGCCAGTCAGATGGGGAGCTTTCTTCCTTGGGACTCCGGAGAGGGAAAGTCCACACTTTCACGATCCGGCACATTTTTCTTCAAATCGCTGTGGGGAGGGAGTGTCTCCCCGGACCTAAGTTCCTTTTCACGTGACTTTGCCATGGTCATTTGGTGACGAAGGCTTCCGCCCAGGGTTGAGGACCAGCACTGTCTGCTCTATGGCAGATGGCCAGGTTCGCCATCAGAGTTTGACCTTCGGAGCAGCTCGCTGGCTAAATGAGGCCCGAGTCAGGGGACACTGGCTAGGAATCGTTAGGTCTCAGATTTAGGATGAGGGGTCCTACAGGCGGAGGAAGTGCTCAGGGTTGCGCACCCCTCCAGCTGGGCGCTAGGACTTGAATCCAGCTGCAGACTTAGTCGTCATTTTGATCTTTTCCAAAAACTCAGAATGGAGTATCCTGCACACGGCCCAGCCCCTCGGAGGCATCCGGGACCACCTGCGGGTGCCACTAAAATGCAATCTGGTCAGCAGGCGGCCGGGGACCTGACACTCTGGCTCTCCACAAGCCTCCAGGTGACCCTCACAGCTGAGTGGCAAGGCCCCGAGACCTGCCATCTGTCCACACTCACTGCTCAGGCTGCCTGGTCTCCTGGGATGAAGGTTGGGTAGGTGCTGCCCAGTCACTTCTGGGAAGGGGCCACGTTAATACGCTCACCCCAACTCTTCTCGACCCTGGCGGGTGAAGCACCAGATGGTTGCCAACGGGGATCAGCTGAGGGTCCCGAGGCCGGGGCTGGACACGACACGTGGGTTCCCTCACTGCGCAGCTGAGGAAACAGGTGCGAGGGCCTTCCCGGTTCCAGGGCAGGCGCTTCTGCCGCCGACCGGCAGGGGGCGGCCGAGGGCGGGTCGGGACGCGGCCGCGGGGTGAGCGCAGGGCCCGGGGTCAGGGCCGCAGCTGGCATCATCCACCCCCCTCCCCAATGCTCTGCTCGCTCTGAGCTCTGCATCTGTTTTGCCCCGCACACCGTTTTGGTTGGGGGGGGGGAGGATGGGATCAAAATGAGGACTAAGTCTGCAGCTGAATTCGAGTCCTCGTTCCCAGTTGAATGGATGACCAGCCTCTCTGAGCACCAGTGGGGCCGTCTACACACACACAAGGGGGGACACTCCGGTGCCTGATCCAGAGTAATCGGTTCCTCACACGCCACCCTCTGATGGTTCTTGTTGCTTAAGGACACAGACATCGTTAGTCCAAGAGCACCTCTCCAGAGATGCACTCCCTTTAGGAGCCACCAAAGGGGAACACTGAGAGGGACAGGGGATTTCCCAGCATGGTGCGGCCTCAGGAGTTTCCCTTTTCAGCACTCCTGGAAGTTAGGGAAAATCTTGCCGGATTGCCCTTAATATCTTCCGGTGGTGGTCCCCCCCCCCCCGGCCCCCGACCACACCAGCATCCAGAGGAACTGATATTCTGAAGAAGCCAGTGTGTCAAAAACCCAGCAGAATGTTTTCTCTTCTGTTTATTATAAATTCTTTCCCACCGTTTTAAAACATCTGACTGGAAAAAAAATAATTTCACTTGGGTGATGATTAAAGACTAACAACACGCACCACACGCTTAAAATCCTCCAGAAAAGGGAGCTCTCCACGGACTGAATATCTCTACCCGATTTCAGCTTCAGGCGGCACCAATACTCTCAGAAAATTAACCTCGAGGCTCTGACAGCCTCCCTGACGGCACCTCGGCCAAGCCTGCGAGCTGATGGCCCGGAGAGAGGGGCAACAGCCAGGTGCCAGAGCCCTGAGCCCCCGAAGAGCCCGCCTTTGCCTCTCCAGAAAGTTATGACAACCTGGATTGTGATGTAAATGGAAGCAGTGGGGGGCGGCGGAGGCACAGTGAAGAAAATCCTTATTAAACTATGGACACGATGGAAATGAGAAGAGATTACAAGCACCAGAGAACCATCCCGGGGAGGGTTGTACTCTGGGCTGACCTAAGGAAGCAAAAAGAGAAACCCCCCTTGGCTGATGAAACCAAGCGCACTCGGCAGCAGCCTGGCAGAGCCGCCCTGGGTGGGAGGTGAGGGAGGGAGTCAGGCTGGGAGGGGGGAGTCCTGCGTCTCCCAGGGGTGGAGGAGGAAGAGCTTACTCGTGGCACCAGGGACTTGGGAGCGGGGGCGGCCGGGGCTGCAAGCACATGTTCCTGCCTCGTGCCGGCAACCGGGGACCGGGCCCCAGGGAGGTTCCTGAGGGTGGAAACCGCCCTGGGCCAGCAGCCCCACACCCCTGCTCCATCCTGGGTGGGGCGCCGGGGCCAGAGGCCAACTTGCTGTGGGCGGGAACGTCCAAGACCATGGCCAAAGCCCCGGGCTGGGAGAAGGGAATCCTGGGGCCACCGTGGGGGCATCCTTGATGAGCTGAATTCCCCTGGTCCCGTTTCTGAATGTGCACATGTGAGTGTGACCTGGCGGCCAGGTACGTGGCCAGACCGTACCCGGAAATAGCTTGCTTCGGTTTCCCAAACAGGAATCAGATCTCTTATGAAACAGACACAATCTCTTCACGGGGCCACTCTTCCCCGACGGCCAAATTCCTCAGGAAGTACAAGGGGCGCCCGCTGCCGGGGCTCAGTTGGCCCGGTGGCCTCCTTCCGGGGCCCCGTCCTGAGCTCCTCTCCTCACCTGTTCTAATCTGAATCTCCCCGTTTTCTCTTGTGGCACCGACAGCTTTGCTCCTGTGTCTTCCTGAAATGCCTCCCCCCTAGTCCTCTTGGTTTCCCCCTGGCCTTTTCCTTCCCCCACCCCTGGCTTGCAGGTCACGTTTCACGAGCTGGACTGTCCCCACCACTCGAGCCCCCAGGATCTCTCTCCAGCCCTGAGAGAGGGAGAAGCACGGACGTGGGCGTCTCCTGGGGCCAGGGCCCCCCTCTCCTGACACCTGCCTGGCAGGTGGTGAGCCAGCCTTCTGGGAGACTCTCTTCCTGGGACTGAGCACCGAGTCCCAGCTCCTCTTTCCCAGATGTCTCTAGAGTTGTCCCTCCTTTTACATTCCCACCGCCCTGGTCAGTCTTCTGTCTGGCACATGCTTCCTGGGCACGGTCTCCCAGGGAGGGTGTTAGCCGCTGGGGCTTCATCAAGACAAACCCAATCTCTGCCTTCGGGGAGCTAACGTCCCGAGCCTGAAGGCAGCCACGGAGGGCAGGGGCGTGATGTCGTTACAGGACCATACGTGGTGCCTCGGGGCAGAGGAGGACGCACCCCCAGCCCGAGGGCACCTCTAACGAGGGGTATAGACGCTGGCACCTAAGTCACAGGAGTGGTGAACTGTGGTGGGGGGGGGGGGCAGTCCCGGCAGAGGCACCCAGGCACCGTGTTCAAGGGAGAGGAGGGAGCCCGGGCCCGGAGCCCCCGCAGGTGGAGTAACTCAGAAGGTCCAAGTGTGAGCCTGTGGGCGCTGGTGGGGGCGAGGATGGAGAGGGTATTCTGCAGCCAAGAAGGACGCGCCTGACATCCCGGGGGCAGAGGGGGCTGCCGAGGGCCTTGAGGACTGCCACCATCTAACACTTGAGCGGCCCCTCAAGGCCGCTGGGCTTTGGCTCCACCGATGTATCCCGTCTCAGGTTCCCAGTAATAACCCTTAGCCCACACCTTCCGCACCAGGTGGGTGAGGTGCTTCCTGTGCCCTGTATGTGCAACCAAGGATCACGTGCCAAATGCCTGCTATGTGCCAGACACTAGCGCTGGCTCAGAGGGTCCCCAGCGAGTCGGACAAAGACCCCTCCCCCCAGTGGACACTGCAGGGGACGAGAGCTCCGACGGAGGAGGGAGCAAGGAGTGTGCAAGGAGCGACGGAGGGCAGATGACGGGCTCTCCAACTCTGCCCTTGAGGGACCCATCAGAAGAGGGGCCATTTGAGATGCTTCTTAAAAGATGTAGAGGACTCCCCAACAGGGCATTCTGGGCAGGAGAGCGAGTGTAAGGAGAGTGAGGCATGCAAAATAGGCTCAGGAAGAACCTTCTGGAAGGTCAGTGTGTCAGGGAGCATGAAGAGAGTGGCCAGAGCTGGAGAGGGAGGTGGGGGGTTGTGGGGAAATAGGTTTTACTCACA
Source organism: Felis catus (assembly GCF_018350175.1). Classification (NCBI taxonomy): domain Eukaryota; kingdom Metazoa; phylum Chordata; class Mammalia; order Carnivora; family Felidae; genus Felis; species Felis catus. Next base: position 333,263 of record NC_058384.1, read on the forward strand.
TAAACGGGTCAGAAAAAAGCTTCGGGCAGAACGCCACCCCTGCGGGGCGAAAGCGCCTGGCATTAGCTGGCGGGATGTTGTACTGGGACTGTGAGAAACGTTATTTCACCTGCAGGAAATGACTTTCCTTCTGGAGCCAATATACTATTGTACTTCGATCACAAAATCCACTCACCGCCCCCCCCCCCAGACCCTTTGCTTCTTACACACGCAAGTTAATGATTACTGTCTGACTGTTCTCTCCACGTTCATGTGTGTAAGATCTTCTTTTCTTCACACTCACCCTGTGTGTAAGATCTTGAAAGCCCAATAAATGCGGAGAGGAAGCCCCCGTTCGGGGCTCTTGTCTCCTCCCGGACATTAGCCTCTCGTATGCAACTCTGCATCTGCTCTCTTGCTGGACAAACGAGAACTCCAGAGTCAAAGTCTGAGACAGGGGGTCTGGATCACAGCTGGTGGGCAGCGAGCGCCATTACGGATTCTAAGTCTTAGTCTTACCCTCGGACCTCCTTCCACCTGCCTGTCCCAGTCTCCAGCTGCCGTTTCTAAATCCAGAGGACGACCGGTGACTCCGCAAAGCCCCGTCTTTACCAGCCCACGCTGGCTGTCACCTTTGAACAAGCAGGTGATAGCACAGGACTTCGCACTTAACTGCTCTAGCTTCCCAGATGCTGGTTTTGTCTTTCCACCTGAACCTGGGAGCCTCTGAGGGGCAGGGACAATGCCTCACACGAGCAGGTCCCGCAGAGCAGAGCTCACAGGGGCTGGGATGCAAAGCCAGCAGTGGGAATCACCCCAACAGGAGGCCGTACGGAAGTGTGGATCTGCGGGCTGTCCACAAAACTAAGAGTGAAACACACATCCGGACCCAGTCACTGCACATCCCAGGGTTTTGTGCTGAGTCTGTGAGCAAGCAGAAGCACCCCAACGGGCCTGTTCTGATTTCAACAGTCAGCAAACTGGCAGGCAAACCAACAAAGGAGGTCTCTCTGTGAGGCTGGACCCAACTTCCCGAGAAGTCTTCCGAGAAGACAAAGCCAAAAACGAGCAGGGTCAGTTTTGCATTCAGAACGTGCAATCAGTTTCTGCTTCCCTCAGAGCCGAGCCGCCAAGTGGGTGACCCAGTGACACCACTTAGGGTGGAAGGACCACTGAGGGTGACGTCCCCAGGGCACTGTGAAACAAGCGAGTGACCCTGTGACACCACCCGACCTCCACACAGGGCGTCCTATGGATTATTGCGTCCTTGCCCAAGAACAGTGTCTAGGGTGCCGTTCACGGGTCACCTGGCGCGGGGCAGGTGCGCTCAGAGCTGACCCACGGGAAGGAGCAAGCCCCTCGCCATGGTCCCGGCAGCCTGGCTTCCTGCGGCCGCGCACGCCTCACCCCGAGATGAGCCACACCGCCCTGCGAGGCTGTGCCGGCGGCGGTTTTCCAGGCGCCCTGCCTCTGCGTCCGCGTCTTCACAGGCGGATTGTTTACGACGTGAAGGCCGGCAGTGTAAACCGTGCCACCTCCGCCGGGCCGCCTCGCCGGGTGCGCCGGGTGCCGGGGTTCGGGGGGGCCCCTTTTCCAGGGCCGGGAGGCCACCTGCCCCCTCCCAGGTGGGGACGAAAGCGAAAGTGAGAAAGCGACAGCTCTCCAAAGGTGGGGGCGCCCCGGCTTCCCCGTGTCCCGCCCCCAGGGCACCAGCCGGCCACGCGCCCAGTCCCCGTCCAGGGAGCAGAGCCGGAAGCCGCCCGGGACGCCCCCGGGGGGTGGGCGCCCGACCGCGCCAGCATCCCGGGGTGGGACAGGGGTCCTCGTCCGCGGCGGGGCGCTTACCTCCGGGGAGGGTTCCCCGCGCCGCCCGCAGCTCCGCGCGCTCCTCTGCCGGCTCCTCCGCCCGGGTCCCGCCCCTCCCAGTGCCCCGCCCACATGCCCCCCCGCCCCCCGCCCGCATGCTCCGCCCTCCACCCTCCCCGCCTCGCCCCTCCCGGGCCCCTCCCACCTGCCAGATCGAGCCCCGCCCACGTGTCCCGGGCAGGCCCCGCCCCACTCACACGCCCCGCCCTCCACCCACGCCCCGCCCTCCACCCACGCCCCGCCCACCTGCCCAGCCACTCTCTGTCCGGGCCCCGCCCACCTGCCTGACGCTGCCCCGGCCGGTCCTCGTTCACAGAACAGGCCCTGCCCACCTTCTAGCCCCGCCCCCGAAAGGCCCCGCCCCGAGGCTCTGGTCATCTCTTTAAGCTCTGTGACCAGTGGTACGACCTTTTGTTCCAACCTCGGGGGGCCCCCCCACACTCGCCCCCCGAGACCCTGCGGCTGCAGGGACGAGGAAACATGTAGGGACACCTGTGCGCTTCGGGGAGGGTGGCTGGGACGCGGTTGCTCAGTGCTTGGGGCGCCCTGGACTGGATCCGAGGGGAAGGGGCCGCCCCCGACTGTCCTTGGGGTCATCCAGGCCAGCGCGGCCCCTCCTGCCCACGCCATGCAGAGGAGACCTGGAATAACTGTCCAGAGGCACAGCCAAGCCAGCAAAGAGGGGCCTGCGCCCCTGGACCCCCACCCCCCGTGCAGGGTTCCTTACCCCCAGACCCCCACCTCGGACCCCAAATCCCCACCCCCGGTGCAGGGGTCCTGATCCCCAGACCCCCACCTCGGACCCCCACCTCGGACCCCCACCCCCACACCCCCAGGCAGGGCTCCTTGCCCCCGCAAGCCCACGCCTCAGGTCATGATTTCATGTTTCATGGCCTACATGGGGGTCTGCACTGAGCCTGCTTGGGATCCTCTCTCTCTCTCTCTCTCTGTCTCTCTCTTTCTCTGCCCCTCCTCCATTCATGCTCCCTCTCTCTCAAAATAAATAATGTTCTTAAAAACCACTACAGACCCAGTGCTTCCTCCAGGAGTACAAATCCTGAGCTGACTTCCAGGGACAACTCAGAGCCCAGCGGGGAAGGTGCACGTGGACACAGATGGGTATACATTTGATGAAGTGCAAGTCCCTGCATCCAGGGTCTGACGTCCTTGCCGCAACTAAGAAAATAGAGGCAACCTTGTCAGCTGGGCAGAGTGGCTGTGGGGAGGGCAGCGGTGGGGAGGGGGAGGGCAGAGTGGGCAGGGCAGCACCAGGGCAGGGGAGGGCGTTCCATTCAGGCAAGACAGCAGAGGGGAGGGCGCTGGCTCTGGGCCGGGGAACAGCAGAGATACTGGGGACAGAAGGGAGGTGGCTCATTTGGAAAACTGCCTGGTTGTGTGAATGGAATGCACTTTGTGTGTGGTGGGGGCAGGAATCAGGGCGCAGGAGTGGGGGGGGCAGGGATCAGGGAGCAGGAGCCCACGCCCGCAGGAGTGTGGATGGTGCTCTGTCGGCCGGTGGGCACTGGAGACCCCCCAGATGGGGCAGGTGATGAGGGACAGCCCACCCCAGTCTGCACGTCACAGGTACCCCTGACAGCAACGTGTGGAGTGAATGGGTGAGGGACAGGTGCTCAGTCAGGAGGCTCCTGCGATGGTCCAAGCAAACATAACGATTGCAAGTTAGAGCAGTGACATTCATTCATTTTAGCTAATGAGTGTCACTGTGCTTTCATGCGGCAAGCACCAGGCAGGTGGCAGGACCCTAACCACTCACTCCAACCTTTATCAGTGCTCACCACGTGTTCTGCTCTGTTCCCAGCACCAGGCCCGCGCGGACTGATCTAATCCTCACACGGCCTGTGAGTCAGGACCGTCGTCATCCCCTTCTACAAACGAGGAAACTGAAGGAGAGGAGGTTCCGTTACTCCCAGGCGCTTACACAGCTGGTCAGTGTCAGGGCCAGGTGGGAACTCGGTAATCGGGCTCGAGGATCCTTAACCGTGACCCTGTACTGGGTATCACGGTAACAAGCAAGCTGCGCAAGGTCGCCACCTCGTAGAACTCACACTCTGGTGCCAGAAGACAGACGGGGGCAAGGCTCAGGTTGTAGGATCAGAAAAACACGGTCCTCGCCGAGGAAAGAGCTGTCAGTGCAATTCCACCCGGGCTCTGTGATGGGCGGTGTGCCAGCCGCGGAATGAGGAAACGCGGGGTCCCAGCAGAGGGCGGACTTGGAGGGGAGGCTGAGGTCAGTTCGGGGCACACTGGTGTGTGCGGCCTGTGGGACGTGCAGGGGGTGTCATCCAGCAGACAGCCAAACCCGTGCATCCACATACAAGACACCTGCCTGGAGACCGGTCGGGAGGCGTCAGGACCGAGGCGACAGCTGGGGACGGGGTGAAGCACGGAGTCTGGACACCGACAGGGGAGGCCAAGGCCCAGGAAAGGACAGGAGTTTGTAACGGAAAAGACTTACATTTAGTTATGATCAAATACCTCTGCTCATCCAAAGGGACCATTTAAGGAGCGAAAAGGCAAGAAAGAAAAACTGGGGAAGACGTTTGCGATTTGGAGCAAGAATCCAGATCGTACGAAGAAGTCACACGATCGGTAAGAAAAGAGGAAGACAGAGGAAAGACCCAGGCGGTTGCTCAAAGTGAGGAAGTCGAAGACAACCAATAAACAAATGAGCGAAAAGGTGCCAAACGTCCTTAGTGTTCTGAGAAACGCCAAACAGAACCCTGACACATCACATACTCCACATGCACGGAGCCACAATAACAAGTGTCAGTGGTGCTGCGCAGCGACCCAAATCCTCCCATGTCGCCGGCGGAAATGCGAACGGCCGGGGGCGCTTGGGGAATTGGGGCATGATCTTGGACGGCTGAAGATCCACACGCCCTGAGACCCCGGCCTCCACGCCTGATCCGCACGCGCCCCGGAGGCACACGTGGAGGTGACTAAGAAAGCACTGTCGGACTATCCCTGGGACAGACGATGCCTGCAGTGGCTCCCAGGGACTCCCACCTCCCGCACTCCCGCCTCCTCGTTACCCCTCCTCTGGATGTGCACCGGACCCAGTGACTTGCTTCTAGGTTACAAAATAACGTGATTTCCATCTGTCCACACCTGCTCTCTGGCCCTGTCGCCTCCTCTCCCAGGAAACCGACTGCAGTGCACCCGCTGCCTGCCGACCGCAGTGCACCCGCTGCCCCGTGACCAGACCCACGTGGCAGGGGTGCAGGGGGCCTCTTGCCACCAGCCAGAGAGGGTCCGAAGTCCTAGTCCAACAGCCTGTGAGAAAGGAGTTTTGCCAACAACCCCTGAGTAAACGTGGAAGTGGATTCAGTCCAGTCGAACCTGGAGACGAGACCACAACCCCGGTCAGCGTCTGGACTGCAGCCCGTGAGCAGCCGGAGCCAGGGGACCCGGGCGGGCCATGCCCAGAGTCCGTGACACAATACGTGTTGTTGCTTCGAGACGCTACGTTTGGGGATAAGTTGTTACACAGAAAAAATAACCAGTACAGTCACCAAATTGGAAATAACCCGAACGTCCATCAACAGTAGGATGGACAAGTAAACTGCACATTGATGATGTCACGAAACGGAGCGTCCAACGTCGTCAAAAAGGAATGGACTGGAATTATATCCCACAACATGGCTAAAACGCAAAAACATATGTGAGCGGAAATAACATGTAATGTAGACAGATCACGACCCAAGAGAGGAGATCGATGTTATTCCGTTTATATACAATTCAGAATTGGCGAGGCCACCTTGTGCCGTTTAGGTGGACATAGACAGGTGACAGGTAACCTACTTCGTAAGGTCAGACAGCATCTCTGTGGCAATCGGCGGCCCCGCTGGGGAGGAACGCCCGGGTCTTGTGGGCAACGGCAGGGGGTGGGGGGCGCTCCGCCCTCGTCTGGGCCTGGGCGCTGGTCACAGAGGGTTCGTGTGCGATTGGTGGTTACAACCCGCTGCTTCATGCGTGTGTCCTACACCTCACATAAGGGCTTGTAAAGGGGGAAGAATCAAAGAGACCGGACAGGAAATAGGAAAACCAAGCCTTGGCCTGGATCTCAGAAGGTGGAGGGGCTCTGGGAGTGCCCCCCCCCGTTGCCATGGCGACAAGCCAGCGGCTCCACCAAAGACTCCTAGGGCACGTGGGGACACAGCTGGACGGGTTCTTGAGAAGTCAGGCCGTCACCCTCACCTCCCTCCGTCATAGTCACCTCCGCCAGCAGCTGACCCCTCCCCACTCCACTCAGGTCACGCTCCAGGGTCTTTCCACTACTGAGGTCTTCCCATGGCTTCTCCCTGTACCTGGAACACAGTGAAAACCCCTTTGTGAGACCAACAAACTCCTGTCCCCTGCCCTTCCCACTGCCTTCCTGCCCTTCCCCCCCAGCCCTTGTCCTTAGGGCACCCCCTCCTGGACCGCCTTCCCCTTCAGACCAGCCTCTGCTCGGCTCAGAGGCCCCCCCACCGCCTCTCCCAGGCCTCCCAGTCAGACGTTACTCCCTCACTCACCCCGTCCCGTCTGAAGTCAGCTGTGTGTTCCCCGTGGGCTTGTTTAGTGCTCGAGCTCCCGGCTCACTCTAACCCCAGCCCACGGGTCGGTCGGCCGTGGCTGGTGTGAACATACCAGTAAGGGGAGGGGTCTCTCTGCGGCCCGACCCTCCCGACCTCCGCCCTGGCCTCTCGCCTCCAGCCCCGGTCAGACCCCAACCTGCTGTCTCCACGCCCCTCCTCTCCAATAGCGGCCCATGGCTCGTTGCACCTAAAATTATTCTTGATTTCATTTAAAACGATCTTTTCCATTTCAAAAGTGATTGTGGTTCATCATCCGTCTAGTTATAATCGCTGCTAACACTCAGATGAGTTTCTTTCCAAGCTATTTGCTATGCAATCATCACACGGCAACTACAGAATTGTATGAATTTATTTTTAAGAAATAGTCTTTTTTCCTGATTGTAAAAGTGTACGCATTCACTGTAGAATATTACCAAAAATGAACATGTAAAGAAGAAAAATTACCCGGATTCTTGGACATTCTTACATTCTCTCCGGGCACACGCATGTATGTGCACACATAAGCACGTGCACACACACACGAGCACGTGCACACAAACACACCTATGCCATACGTGCCATTTCATTGTAACCACAAGACAACTTCACCAGGAGAACTATTTTATGAAACACTTAGCTGGAAGACGGGAAGGAGAAGGCCACTGTTAGAAACGTGTCCACGTTCCCGTCCGCGGCCTCTCTGCCCAGCCCAGGCCATGGCATCCGGAGGGAACAGCAGTGACAGCTATGAGGACAGACCCTGATGCCAGCCCTGCCTGGATTGAGCCCCATGTTCTGCGGCTTCCCGGGTGCAGAGCCTTGGATGAGTTATTTAATGTCTCTGTGCCTCACTTTTCCTCATCTGTAAAGTGGGGATAATAATAGTACCTGCCTCGCAGAGTTGGTTGTACTCACAAAGATGCTCAGAACGGCACACAAGTGTTAGCTAATACCAGTCTCACAGAGCGCCCCCCCAATTCTTTCTGTGTTTTGCAACAATTCAGTTACCACCTCCTTTTGCATTCCCCACTCAGCAAAACAAAAGCCACATGGGTGGGAAATTTACAACTACCACCTGTGTGCACGTGTGTGGTGTGTGTGCACGTGTGTGGTGTGTGTGCACTTGGTGCACCGTGTGCCTGTGTGCGAGCATGTAGAAAGCAAACTTTCCACACGAGCAAATATCCCCCTGGAGGGGATCTCTGCTGCCCAGGAAATAAAGTTCATCTTTGTCTCATCTCCTCACTCTAGTCTCCTGAGCTCTCTTTATGTGTGTGCGTATGTGTGTGCATGTGTGCGTGTGTACACAACATAATCAGGGCCACACTGCTTATAATCTTTTAAGGAATCATTGACATAAAAGAATATTCTCAGATGGAAGATGATATGAACAGAGGCGAGTAACATAACCTCTGCTTCCTGGTATTATGTTTAAAAACAAAAACAAAAATACTGTAGCACTCCAGATGTGGAAAAACCACTCTGAAAGTTCCTGGTATCGCGCAGCTGTATCTGCAAAGCGAAAAGATTCTCAAAGATTCTCAGTCGGGTAATTCTCCTGGCGAGCCCTGCAGGGTGTTCATCACTCACTGCTGTGGGCAGCCAGCCGCCAGAGCAGAACAGCAACATTGTTCTTTCAGGGCAGGTGAGCGTGGGAGAGGCACCGTAGCAAGCAGGGGTGATGCGGGGCGGGCGGCACTGGGAACCATGCAGACGCAGGGGAGGAGAGGGTGCGGGGACTCGGCGTGGGCACGCTTTGCTCTGGGAAGCCATAATCCGACCGCGTTACTAAAATTGGGATCCGGATCCACCAAGAGAGGACCCACAAATACACTTGTGCGATTTCATCCGTCTCCTGCTCCAAATTTAGCTCTGGGTTGAATGGAACATATGCTTATGTAATTTTTTCCCATAAAAGCTATATTTTGCATGCCCATACATAAGAATATTTTTATACGGCTTCTTCATATCACAAGTGATTCGGCTGGGAATAACATTCTTGCATTCTTACTTTCTTCACTCAAAGTGCTCTGGATGTAACTTAAGAAAAACAAAAACAAAAACATTTAACATTGCCAAGAAGTCTGTAACTTCAAATCCATTCCTTTGCTGAAAATGCAAATTAAAAATTTCCCTTTTCTGGGAAGGGTGAGAGTTCTTTCTTGCACTTCCTTACAGTTGAAAACTACTTCCAGAAGATTCCTAGAAATGGGTCGAGTCATTGCTTTTGCCTGGAATCCAGACCGTGCTTTTATACTTCCCACCCGGGCTGTGTTCTGTAATGATGGCCTTGATGTTTTCCTCTGTTTTCTTCTCTGGGAACGGCCCCCTCCCCATGCTGGGGCTCCGTTCTCTTTTGTGTCTGCTCCTCGGGAAGGGAGACTCCGGACTGTCCCGTCAGGCTCTGCCTCCCTCTCCTGGCTTTTGCGTCTTCGCTCTTTGCTTCTGCTTCCGGGGGGAGCTTCCCGCAGGGTCCTCATGCTGCTCAGTAGATCACAGTTACTTCTTTTTTTATGAATTTTATGAAAATTCCCCATTACCAAGTGGGAGAGCTGCAGGTATCATCACTTAGATTCGATAGCTGTCAGTATTTTATTTGTCTGTAATATATACATATTTAAAATGCTGACCCGTCAGAAAATAAACTGTGAATATTATAACACGCCGCTTGAGGGACTTCGGGGACTCAGCGTACATCTCGTAAAAGCAAGACTTCTTCCTTCTGATCTTAATACTGCCTCACACCTGAAAAACCTAACAATAGTTCCCTAATAGCTAAGGGGCAGTCTGCGTTCAGACTTCCTCGATGTCCCCCAAAGGCTTTCCCCCGGTTCAGTATATGATCAGAGCAGCAACCAACATCCCCCCCCCCCACTTCCTACATGTTTCCGTGTTTGCTCTGTGCATTCATGATCTGTCTGATTGTTTCCTTTTGGTGTATTTAGTTTCTTCCCTTGTCCCGAATTTGTTGCAAAGTGGAGCCAGGTTCGCAGGTGAACGTCTGTTGTCCACGATGCCAAGTGTGATCACCGTGTCAGGGCAGGAAGAATGGGGCCCTGTGTCGTGAGGACGAACTTCCCCCCTGCGATTAGCAGGCGATCGTGGGGTGACGCTTGCCACCAATTTTTCTCACCGTGCCTACAAGACCTGTTGTAGACCCTTCTCCCTCTGGGAGGGCCGCATCCTTCCGTATCCTTTACAGAATGCCAGGTACCGTTTCTCAGCTTTGCTTGAGGCTTCGCAGAAAACCGCCTGCAGAGATGGGGACCTTGTGCGAGTCCTCGGGGTGATGGCTGTCTCCCTGACCCTCCTGGAGGCGGCGGGGATCCACACAGACGCGTGTGTGTCCACAGAGGAGCGCACGGCTCGTCAGGCCCCTCCCACTGTTCACTTACCTACCTGTCAAATTCCCTTCCCAGATTCTTCTCTGGGCACCAGATCCCGGGAGGAGCTCCGGCCCGATTCCCGCGTCTACCGGCTGTATACCTCTGTTCCCCTGGATGATGCGCGTCTTCTCCAGCCTGTTCTCTGATGTACAAAATACGGTGCTCGGAGCCACCGCTCCCGGGCGCTTCCTGACCTGTGTGCCTCCTTTCCCCCACCTCTCATGCCTGCCCCGTCGGCTTTGGAAGCAGTGTCTGTGAACAGGTGCATGAAGAGAGGGCTGGGGAGGGGTGGAGGGCTGGCCAGAGGGACCTTGGCTCCTTCCTGATTCTAGTGCAGCTGCCGGGGATCTGACCGCCCGGTTTTCCAGTTGATGCAGGTTTTGTGCTTTGGAATCCAGGCCCAGCAGTGGGGGGAGCGACAGGGCCCCTGTATCTGTGTTGAGACGGACAGTCTGTATCTGTCTCTGGACTCCTCAGTCCAGGCTTATAAACCTTGTGGTTAGTAAGGGCGACAGATTGACTATTAGACCTAATTTTTAGTGAGGGCTCACCCCCATCTCCGTCGCTATTTTAGTGGGAAGAGGGGAGAGTTATGTTAGTGGCTGACGTCCAGGCTACCCCGTCCGGCTGGCTGCAAGGCCTTTGGAGTTAAGGCCCCTCCTGTTCCCGTTGGGACAAATCTGGCTCATTCCTGCCTTCATCTAGAACCCCCTCTCCCAGAACCCCTTCCTCCATCACCCTAACCCTACAGGCGTCCTTAACTCCTCCGTACGTGCTTTCTTGAAGGTTCAGTCCCCCACACGTCCCTTTTCCTGGGTCCCTGCAGCACGTGGTGTCTGACCCCTCATTCCACTCGACGTCCACACTGGCTTTTGCTTCGTGTCCACCAGCTTAGTCTGCGGACCAGCCCGAAGCCCTGATTTCTTCCCCTCTCAAAACATGAAGATGCGCCGATTCCAGCAGGAACCCCGACTGGAGGGCGGTGAATTCTCCTTCGGAAGAGGCTCCCCGACACGAGGACGCTGACGCACACTCGTCTCCTGCTTTGCTCCTGCCCCGCGGTGACGGAGGCCGTGCCCTACTTGGCCGTCAGCGCCCAGTCGCTGCGAAGAGGGATGAGCAGCCTCGTCAGAGCCCGAGACACCTGCCGGGCCGTGCCTGCCGCGGGGGCTGTGGGAGCCACCACGGCTGGGTCGCCCGGGGCGAGAGGAGGGTTCAGTACCCGGTGCTGAGCGTTTGCCCCTCGGACTCGTGTGTCAGTGGCCCGGGAGGGGAAACGGCAAACGATGAGCTACCTTAAAGATGGGGTGGGGTGGGGCTCCTGCCACTAGTGGTGTTCCTCCTGTGACCTGCACGCTGTGTCCCCGCAGCTGCCACGGAAACCATGTCCCCATCCGCCCCCGCACACCCTCCCCAGGCACGCAGCTGGGAGACCTGGCAAGTCTCCGTTTCTGGAAGCATTGATTTAATTATCCGGAAAGTACAAAGAATAATGCCTTCCTGCCAAGATTGATGTATTAGTCAGGGGGCGCGTGCAGAAGTGAGTGGGATCTGCTCCGGGGACACCTTGGGACCTGGATCTGTGGGATTCACACTGGGGATGCCCCGGACCCTGGGATCTGTGGGATTCGCTCCAGGGAGGCCCCAGGCATGCCCCAGGCGCTAGATTTGTAAGATTCATACCTGGGACACCCCGGGCCCTGGGATCTATGGGATCCTCTCTGGGGACACCCCAGGTCCTGGGATCTGTGGGATCCACTCTGGAGACGCTCTGGGCCCTGGATCTGTGGGATCTGCTCCAGGGATGCCCCGGGCCCTGGGATCTGTGGGATTCGCTCCAGGCACGCCCCGGGCGCTAGATTTGTAGGATTCATACCTGGGACACCCCGGGCCCTGGGATCTATGGGATCCACACTGGGGACACCCCAGGCGCTGGGATTTGTGGGATTTGCTCCAGGGAGCTAGTCCGCTGGGTCAGGAAGACCGTAGAGGGAAAACTCCAGTCCTGGCAGTGCAAGTCTGGTGGGGGGGGCTCCCCTCGTGTGGAGACACGGCCCGGGACGTGCTGGACCTCACCACAGGCACTTGGGGAGCGTGCAGAAGTGAGGATTTGGAGGAAACAGCCCCCAGACGGAAGCTCAGCTCCATATTCCAGGACACAGCTCATCAGCTCTGCATTCACAAAGCCTCCCAGGACCCCTCGGCCTCCTCTTGCCTGGATGGACACAGGGTCCCCTCCCCAGACCTCAAAGGGACAAGCCAGTTCCCAGCGTGGGTGGGACAGTCTCCTTCCGCAGAGAAGGGCATCCCGGGCAAGACTCAGCGTTGCCTCCACACGTCCAGACCCCTGTGGTCCCCGGCGGTCCCCACCGTGCAGCGTGCGGACCTCAGGCTGTCTGTCTCCGGTCGCCCCGGCAGACCTGGCCCCTCGGCCGCTGTGGCCTGAGGCACTGACCCCCAGGCCTAGCCCAGCGGGGAGGCTGGCTGGGCTCTCCGCCTCTCCTCCACACTGATCTTCACTTGGCGGGTCTCAGCGCTTCTGCTCGGAGCACCTCAGCCATACACACCCCAGACTCCGGCTGAAAGAGCCCATAAAGGGAAGCTAAGGATTTCTTAACCGAGGTATCAAACCCATGCGCCTTTAAGAGAAGAACGGATAAGGGATTTGACCCCACGCAGACAAAAATGTTCAGTTTTCATGTACTCCCACGTCGTCGTAGGTAAGTGACCCCACAAGGAACGGCCGCGGTGATGCGCTGACGGTGCGCACTCCTGGGCAAAAGCCTGGTGTTCAGAACACGTAAGCAATGCCCACAGACCCGTAGATAGAGACAGATGGCACCTTAGAGAAACGGGCAGATTCCCAGGACGGGAAGCTTCGGCGGCCAGTACACTGATGCAAACGAACCCAGCCCCGGCAGCGATCGGGGGTCCCGCTAAAGCCATTGCGTCCTGGCTGGAAGAAAAGTCTCTTCCCCACCCTGACGTTTTCTTCAAGAAGGAAGAGTCCCCCCGATATTTAATATTTAATATCCGCAGCCCCTCGTGCTGCCCGGCTTCCTCTCTGTGGAGGCGGCCTGAGTGACCTGGTTGGCCCTTTGGCTCTGGTTTCTCCCCTGGGTGGAAGTCACGTACACAGGCCCCTGAGTGCAAGGGGTCCACCCGGACCACACGATCCAGCCCCCCAGGCAGGTGTGGTTACGCCGGAGAGCGGGCCGTTCCGAGGCCAAGCACGCTCTTTCTGGCTCCCACACTATCGCGACTGCACTGCTGGTGACGGCAATGTTGGCCGTCCATCTGCTGTCCTATTTCCCGACTTGCTCACACCGGGCAAGCCGCGTAGTCCTATGGCCTACCCACCAACTGGCAAAAATGAAAAACAAAAAGCCCCCAAACCCAGCAGTTCCAGTGCAATGAGACCTCCAGGTTGGCCGATGGCCTGGGAGCCCAGTGGTTAGTCACTTGAGGGGGTGCAGGGCACAAGCCCCCGACCTGGACCAGCATGCGGTGCAGGAATGGGGCCTCGCCGCTTTGCACCCGAGTCTGCGTGACAGCACAGGACGTTTCCGTTCTTAAAGGGCCCAGATGCCAACTGACCCAAGACCTGCTCCCTCAGACCCTCCCATGAGCGTGTAAATTCTTAGTCTTTTCTGACAAATTTCACACTAGTTTGGGTTAGTGCTTCAAATCGACCACGGCATTTCCGTGTGGATGGGTCCCCTGCAGCCTTACAATTCTCGAAGAATGGGAGGAGGTGAGCCACAGAACAAAGGGATGTGGGCTAGGCTAATTACGGCACGTGGACAGCCTGGGGTGCATGTGGACTTCAAGGATGCTCGCGGAGAATATTCGAGTTCCCGAGATACAGATCTACGTCTGTATGTGGAGGAAAATAAATTAGTGTACTAAATGTGTATAATTAGGGTCAATCAGTATTTCTACCCTTTAGAGTTGTCCTTGAGAAAACAGAACTACTCAGAAGCGGAAATGAATGTGCTCGACAGAGGGCGTTTTCTGTGGGTGGTTGACTTCCGTCAGCACCAGTATGAGGACGGTACAGCCATCCCCGTGAGGGGACCTCGTGAGGGTACGGCCCCGACTCCCGCGTCCACAGCAAGCGGCAAGTCACCGATGGCTTGGAAAACCTTAAACCCCGAGGCGCCTGGGGGGCTCAGGCGTGTGAGCGTCCAACTCTCAATTTTGGCTCAAGCCACGATCTCGAGGTCATGGGATCGAGCCCCACGTCGGGCTCCAGGCTCAGCTTGAGATTCTCTCTCTCTCTCTCTCTCTCTGTCCCTCTCCCCTGCTTGCACTCTCCCTCCTTCAACCTCTCTAAAATAAAAAAGAAAAATGACAAAAAAAGAAAACCTTAAACCTCATCTCCCTCCCTGCTCTGAAATTTCAACCAACCAATGACTCAAGGAGTTGAGGAGATGTTAACTTACGAAACATTATTAAATGGAAAAAAAACTCGTGTGACAGCGTGTATATTAAGATCCCAATTTTACAAAACTAACAACACAGAACACCGCACCCTGCGCGTGAAGACACTGGATGTGGGAAGCCCGGAGAGGCTCACCCCGCCGTGCCCGCCGCTTCTGTCCTCGGGGCCGAGAGACGCTGTGGGGCCGGAGACACCGAACCAGAGGCCAGCGGAGCAGAGCGCGAAAGAGGCCTCGCTTCGAACTCAGATGGTGTCCGTTCCCAGCGGGACCCAGGGCTCTCTCGGAGCCACCGGTAACAGTGACATCTAGCAGTGACATCTGAGCATAAGAGTGTTCACGCCGGAAAGAGCTTAGCAAAATGGCGGGCCCGGAGCAAGGGCTTGGTGCGTGGGGTGTTTCATCTACTTTAGTTAGTTATTTGAATAATTTCTTGTCAGGTTGGCTAACCTACAGGTGGTCTCGGCTTCAGGAGTAGAACCCAGTGACTCATCTCTTACCTACAGCACCCAGTGCTCCTCCCAGCAAGCGCCCTCCTCATGCCCATCCCCCACTTTCCCAACCCCCCCCCCGCCACACCCCCATCAACCCCCAGTTTGTTCTCTGTATTTAAGAATCTCCTGTGGTTTGCCTCCCTCTCCCTCTTATGGTTTGAAGCTTATTTTTCCTTCCCTTCCCCTGTGTTCATCTAAGTTTCTCAAATTCCACCTATGAGTGAAATCACACGATATCTGTCTTTCTCTGAGTGACTTCACTGAACATAATGCCCTCCAGTCCCGTCCACGCTGTGGCAAACGGCAGGACGTCGAATAGTCCAGGGCACGCAAACCACGTCTCTTTTTCTGTTGGTCAGTCGACGGGCACTCGGGCTCTTTTGGTACTTTGGCTATCGCCCACAGTGCCGCCTAAACATTGGGGTGCGCGGGCCCCTCCGAATCAGCATGTTCGCACCTCTGAATGAACCCTAGCAGTGCGGTTCCTGGGCTGTTGGGTACTTCTTTTCTGACCGTCCTCAGGAACCTCCAGCCCGTTCTCCGAGCGGCTGCACCGGTGTGCATTCGGGGCGGGGTGTTTCAAACTCGGCCTTATCGAGGCGTCATCCCCCCACAGGAAGGCGCGCCGGGCCTCCCCTCCACCACCGTAGATGCGACGCGCCTTTTCTGTAGCTCCCTGTGAGTGGAATCCCGAGTACGTGCCTCTTTTGCTCGGCCCCGCGCTTCCGGAGGCACCTGGGCCGTGGCCGCATCACGGCTCGGTTCCTAAAGCCCGAGACCGGCGGCACCCCAAGTGTCCCTTGGTGGGCGGGTGGCGAAGAGAAGAGCCGTCCTGCCGCATAGGACTGCTTTCGTCTGCCCGGGGGCTTGGCCGCCCCGGAGCCACAGTACGATCCGCGGTGGATGTCTGGGGCCCCCAGCATCCGCTCCAGCCTCGGGGAGGGGGCGCAGGCCGAAGGTCAGGCACGCGGACTGTCTGCGGTCAAGGCCCGGGAAGAAGTCCGGACACGGAAGCTCGCGTGAGCCTCCGGGGAGGGTGATGTGGGGGCTCCGGGAAACTGAGTCTACAGGTTTGTAGGGATGAAGCCGTTGATGAGACCGCCTTTGCCTTGTAATTTACTGAGATGCGTAAACGGAGGGAGAGTCTATCATTAACCACGCGTCTTCTGTCGTGTCCCCAGTCCTCGGGCAGCCGGAGGGCCCGAGGAACGGCACACACACCCTGCCTGGGAGCGGGGGGTGGGGTGCTAGCCTGCGCTGGGCCCTCGGCTGCGTTTCGCTCCCTCATCGGCAGTGCTCTGTGCATTTGCTGCACACTGATGCCAAAGGGTAGCACATCCCCGAGGACGCTGAGACCTCGCGTCCGAACGCCCCGAGGCCCTCCGGCGCCGTGGGTGGAAACTTCCGCTGGCTCTAATCCGGCGTCACACAGATGGAGTTCTGAGTGCGGGCGTTCCTCGCTTCTGTGGGCTATGCCAGCAGACCACTGAGCCTGAGGACGGTCGCGGGGACCCCGAGATCCGCAGCCAGACCGTCGAGGCGAGGGCGGCCCTGGGGGCCCCCAGGCGCGGTGGGGGTGGGCTCCTGGGGAGTGTCCCCTCCCCCCCCGACTTGGCGGTTTGGCAAACTGGTTGCGAAAGGGGCACACGTTGTGGTGCAAAGGGTGTCCAGTGACGGAAGAAGGAACCAGCTGCCCAAGGGTGGTCACAGCACTGAGCTCAGGACTGCGGTTTTTAAATGCAGCCATTCGGCAAATGCCCGGGGGCACGTGACCAGGCCAGGGGCTCCTGCACAGGAAACGCTGTGCTGAGACGGCAGGGAGGGAAGGAAGCCCGGCTTGGAGGGGAGAGGCGCGCGCAGGGGAGGGGCCGGAGGACTGCACTGGTGGGTAGAGCCAGCGGGAACTTGGACTCGGCGGTGAGGCCTGAGGCCGAAGAGTTTTCAGAGCTGGAGGGAGGTGGCCGCAGATCTGGAAGGATTTACTGTCGCTCCAGAACGGGCCGGTTCCCAAGAGAGAATAAGTGGGGTGGTTGGGAAAGTGCATCTGCTCTTACAGAGCGGTCGGCCGTCAGTACAGACTGCGGGATGCAATGAAGTGGTTTTCTTTTCTTTTTTTTTTTTAATTTTTTTTAACGTTTATTTATTATTTTTGAGACAGAGCGAGACAGAGCATGAACGGGGGAGGGGCAGAGACAGAGGGAGACACAGAATCGGAAGCAGGCTCCAGGCTCTGAGCCATCAGCCCAGAGCCCGACGCGGGGCTCGAACTCACGGACCGTGAGATCGTGACCTGAGCTGAAGTCAGACGCTTAACCGACTGAGCCACCCAGGTGCCCCATGAAGTGGTTTTCAAACCTCCGTGACGGTGACCCGTCTAAACACACCGCTCGCACCCACACTCGTAAGCACACAGATGACACGGCTCCTCCTCTTACTATGTGCAAACTTTCTATTCGATTCTGCTGTGTTCTGTTCTTCCTTTACTAAAAATTATGGGTCATTAAGCAGTAAATGTATTCCCTGGCTCAAGGCCGTGTCCTCTGACCCCGTGTGTCCTCTGACCCCCGTGTCCTCTGACCCCTGTGTCCTCTGATCCCCGTGCATCGCTGTGAGGTGGCCGAGCTGGGGGGGACACAAGAGCAAGGAGGGGCCTCTCAGGACGTGGCCTCAGGCAATCCCGTTACCTCCCACCCCTGCCCCTCTTCACATGGGCTGACCCCTCTCACCTCCTCGAGGCCTTCCAGGGTGAGGTCAAGATCGCAAAAGTCCCCGGAGCTGCCGTGGGCTATTGGGGGAACGAGACCTCGTCCCTGCTTTTGCCCCTCTCCCCTCACCCCTTCCCACAGAGGATTATCACTGACGGAGCGTGTGGGGGTCGCGGTAGAGATAAAGCACTGAGCGCCCCCCCCCCCAGGCCTGGCAGGTGCTGCACATCTTAGATGCGTGGCCTCTAAACCTTATCAAATTGTCCTTAGCTGGAAATCATCATCCCCGTCTTATGGCTGAGGAAACAGAGGTCCAAAGTGGGCAGAAACTTGCCCATGGCCACGGGATGGGACGAGGGTCAAAGCCCAGATTGACTGCTCACTGGCCCGGCTCCCCCTGCCCCTCCTACCCCTCCTGCCCCCACGGTGGGTCCTCCGGTTCCCAGGACCTTAGCCACAGATGTCCCTGTGGTGATGTTCTGGGCCCTTCGTGTCGCACAGGGCTGTAGGGGTCAATGCCTGCCACCCAAACCTTGTTTTCCAAAATTGTAATCATGGTAATTGCCAGCGCCCGGGCACCGGCTAAGCTTTGCACGTTCACCTGCCTTTGCAGGTGCTGACCTTACACCTCCTAACGAGGAGGGAAGTGAAAATCATGAGGCGGGGATAGAAAGGAGCCTGTCCGAGGTCACACAGCCCACATCCCCAGAGCTAAACCTTAAGCTGCTGAACACCATGTGTTCAGGATTTGAGAAACAAGAAGTTGGAAAGTGGAAGAGACCAGTGTTCACATCCAAGGGCATCCCGGATGCTCTCGAGGAAGCCCCAAGACCAGGGGAGAAGCGTGGACAGAATGGGGCATCAGCGAAGCCGAGGGGGCACCAGGACCAAGGCCCCAGTCCCCAGACAGGTGCATTGTTCTCAAAATGGCCAGCGTAGGGAAGGTGGGGGGCTCTCGCTCAGGCAGGTGGGTTTTCCACAAGGACTTTGTCTTAATGCAGAGAAGCGTGTGGGGGGCTCTGGCAGCTCGGTGGGCCGGCAGTGCATCTCGGGGCCACGGAGACCAGGG
The DNA here is from genome assembly GCF_018350175.1 of Felis catus. Classification (NCBI taxonomy): domain Eukaryota; kingdom Metazoa; phylum Chordata; class Mammalia; order Carnivora; family Felidae; genus Felis; species Felis catus. The sequence goes on from NC_058384.1 coordinate 351,781, forward strand.
CTGAGCTGGACGGATGGGAGTCGCTTGGTGACTAGCTCCGTCCTCCACATGATGAAGCCCTCACCTCCAGCGCGATGGTGCACGGACACGGGCCTGGGGAGGTGTCCAGGAGTAGATGAGGTCGCGGAGATAGGTCCTCGTGAGGGATTTGTGGCTTTGTAAGAAGAGGAAGAGACGCAGAGAGCTCCCTGCCTGCCGGGGAGGGCACGGGGAGGGGCGGCTGTCTGAAAGCCAGGAAGTGGCTCTGCCTGAGACCGGGCGATCTGGGGCGTCCGGCCTCCAGAACTGGGGGACACCAAGCGGACTAGACCAGGCTGTAGGTGACTCTCAGGCCGCCCCAGCTCATGCAGCCGGGTCCCAGAGGACGCCAGACGCCTGAGACGCTGCAGCACAAGACTCACCGTGAGGCAAAGAGAGACATGTAGGTACGAAGGTCCCTGAGTGGGAACAAGTCTGCGCACACATTGGGCTCGAGGGCATCCGTCCCCAGCACGCAGGCTCCCCCCCACATGCACACCCCTCTTCCTCAAGAAGAGGGGCCGCATCGGGATGGAGTAGAAGGAGTCTGCAGCCCGGGCAGGCTTCTCCAAGAGAGAAGTGACTGTGCCAAGTGGCATCATGTGAGTTGAGCTTCCAAACGAATCGTCTTGCCCCCCGGCCACGGCAGCCACGTGGGTGAGACACACCCAGCGCCGGGTCCCTTCTATCACTTGGACTCCCGCTGAGTGCAGCTTCTTGCTCTGGATGGTTCTGAGGCCACGCTTGGTTTGTGTCATCTGACCCAGCGCCTTCTCTCGCTTGTGCAAATGTTTACCTTACATTCTCCCCCGCTGGCCGGGGGAAAGGTCTTACTAACGTGCGTGTTCCCCACGGCCCCTCTGCAGATGCACGTTTCCTCCGAAGCCCTGGGATTCCCGTACAGGGACAGACACGGTGACCAGCCCAGCTCTCCCTCACACCGGGAGCCCGTCGTTAAAGGAGCACAGCTTTTCCAGAGAACGTGCTTCCCACCCCTCGACACCTGCCTGAGCTGCCCAGATCCAGCCAGAGCCCTTTCATATAACGTGAAGCGAGAGCTCCCCCCACGCGGAGAACTTTAACATCCCCCGATGTACAGCTTTGCGAGGAGAAAGTGCAAATTGCGACTTAGAGTCGGTCCTGTTTCTGCACGGTGCGTGCCGATGTAGATTACCCTTCGGCGAGGGCAGCGTAGCGATTCTCTCCTGCAGATTAATGCCCTGCGTGAATGTGTTTCCCGGGAATGTTAGACAAATAGAGACCATTAGCTACGTGGTTTCCCTTTCAGAGACCCAGCAGGCAAGACGTGGTCAGATGCCAGGAATCCAAGCACCAGCATGTCTGTGGGGCCCTGCAGCTGGTAGCCCGGCCTGGCCCCACATACATGCGTCTGGGAGGTGAGAACGCGAGATGTGTGGCAGAGTTTGGTGGGGTTGAAGTAGGTGCCTAAAGGTTCTGCTAAAGTACTGAATGAATGCTGTGTGTGCGCGAGCGTGAACGTGTGTGCATGCGCATGAGTGTGTGTGCGTGAGCTGTGTGTGCGTGAGCGTGTGCGTGAGTGTGTGCTTCTGTTTCTGGGGAGACGGAACAGATATACCCTTTGCTTCTTCTCCTTCCAAGGACAACAAGAAACTCTGGACAGTTTATATGAACACGCAAGAGAAGGTTCTGGAAGGTGTGGGGCCTGGGCACGTGGCGGGGAGGCTCCTGGGACTCTGATTCGCATCTGTCCAGGATCCCAGGCCTGGATCGACAGAAAAGCAACAGGTGCACACAGCAAACCCCCAGGAGAGCCTCCCTCTGGGCAAAGGATGGGGGAAGACGCAGCCCAGCAGGACAGAGCCCTTGGACAAGAATCCTTCTCCTCCGAACACTCAGAAAAGGCCGTGGGTCCACCTCGACCCAGCAAAGGGGTCGTGGGGAGCATATGAGGCCAGAGGCCCCACCAGCCCTGCCGAAATGGTGTCAGACCGAGACTTTCATCACTGCAGCCGGTCCCGCCGAAGTGTAAAGAGAGAGCACACAGAAATCTGGGTGTCCATTCTCGCCCCCCCAGGAACGAGGAGCCCTTCCCTCGGGGTCGGGGGGGCCTTGACTCCTACGTCCCCTGGCAGGACCACCTTCCCTCTGCCCCTCCAGCTAAAACATAGGGTTTTAAGATTCCGGGTCTAACAATTAAAAAACGTTCAGGTTTCGATCAAGAATCACTTGTCATGCCAAGAACCCAGAAGATCTCGGAACAAATGAAACAAGATTGTTAGAGCAATGGGCAGGGAGGGGGTTGGGGCAGTCCCAGTTCCGGCGTGGTGCAGGCCCCCGACCACAGTCAGAGACCACCCCCGCTCTGTCCAAGGACCACACTGGGTCCCCGACCACAGTCGGAGACCACCCCCGCTCTGTCCAAGGACCACACCGGGTCCCCGACCACAGTCGGAGACCACCCCCGCTCTGTCCTGAGACCCAGGCAAGCAGGGAAGGAAAACAGCCCCTGCCCCAGTGCCATGGCACCTTTGGGCCCCTGGCTCTCCTGCCTGGAGAGCCCACGCTGGCTTCGGTAAGGTGACTCCACCATATTCTCTTTCGGCTGCTGGGCCCCGTGGGCTGGCGACCGCAGGTGCGAAGGTCCCCCGGGAGGCAGTGGGAGTGGGGTTTCCAAAACACGGTTTTCTGTTGTTTTAAATTTCCTAACCACAAAAAATGTATGAGTTTCATACTGCTGCAGAGAAAATGGAAATATGATTTACGCTCACAACTTATGGACCCAGTTTTGTAGATGTTTGGTGCTTCTATCATGAACTTGACAGGTTCGTATTGTTTTCTCCCCTAAGAAGTTGTTGAGCGTGGATAGAAACTACTTAAACGTGATAAAGACTCATTGCTAAAACCCCAGATCAAACATTTTACTAAATGGAAAAATGCTGGAGTCATTTCTATTAACTCGGGAACAGGACCCAGGGCCTGCCGCGGATCGATGCGGGGCCGGAGGCATTAACGGATCCTGTGAGACAGGAAAGCGAGCCCAGGGCAGTAACTGTGGAAAAGAAGAGAAAAATCTCTTTACGCACAGACGACTACGAGCGTGCCTACACAGTGTATTCGATTTTAGTAAAATCGTAGAATTTAGCGAGGTAGGTGGGCACACACGCGGTTCCCATTCGCAACACAACAAAACCACATGGGGTCTCCGGCCACGTTTGACAAGGAAGATGTGCTGCACGGGCTCCTGCGGGTCCCGCGGCGGCTCCCGGCCTACTCACTACTACTCACGGAGCGGGTGGGTTCTGCTCGTGCAGCCCCCTGAGGTCGCAGCCCGCGGCCGGGAGAGGGGGGAGGCCACCATGTGACTGCGAAAACCGTCCAGCTGAGCCCGGCCGACCCCCAGCACTGCCAGAGGGGACAGTGAAGGTACTGTCAGTGTTCGGAGCCACGGAGCTCAGGGCTGATCTTAGTTGGGGCCTCGGCTCTGGCCGCTGAGCGCTCCGGCCAAGCCCCGAAATTCTGTCCGCGCCATCTCCCGGGGCGGGGGGGCCAAAACCGCCTCTGTGCCCAGCTCAGGGGTGGGGGGCCCGGCTGGGGGTGGCCCCCATCCTCCTTGCTGACAAGGCAGAGGGGCTCTGGTCCCGATGGTTCCCTCAACTCTGGGGACGCCTGGAAGAGGACGCTCAGGGATAAGGTCTGATGAACAGACTCCGATAAAGGGGCGACAGAGCTGAGGTGGCGAGGGCCGGGGCGGGGGGGGAGGCGAGGAGAGGGCTGCTCTTCAGGGGCCCCACCAGGAGGGGGGTTTGAACACTGTGAGCGTCAGCACATCCCGTGATTCAACACCCAGTCAGTAACTAGAGGTGGGGGGCGGGTTGCAGATTGTTCTTTTGAGGTAAATGTACTTACAATGAAATCGAGTTTTGCAAAAGGCAACAGCGGTGTAAGCCAAACCCCGTGAAGCGGGAGGACGTTGCCACCAGCCCAGAACGTTCCTGCTGCCCGTCCTCGGTCGAACCTACCACCCCCACCCCCGGAGGAACCCCTGTCCGGCTTCTCCACCGAAGGTTAGTTTCGTCCGTCCTGGAACTTCTAAGTGGAGTCGTGCATTTAAGGCCCCTTCCCCCGAGCACGTTTTCAAGATTCGTGCACGTGGAATGAATGATGTTGTAGGAGTAGTTGCTTCCTTTCAAGGGCTGAGGAGCCCCCACTATGTGGACGTCCCGCCCTCCTCTTGTCAGGCGGCCGGACCGCTTCCCAAATTTGGCTCCTGGGGATGACAGTGTGTATGTGGCCCGCTGAAGGTCGCACTGCGGTGAGGGCAGGGCCACGACCTGAACTCAGCGTGTCGGTCTGATGCCAGAGGTCTTGGCCTCCCTGGCGGGGGGCTTCCGTGGCGCGTGCTCTGGGTGCTCTGGGCGCGTGCGCATCGGGGGTGGGGGGGTCTGCACTGGGGCTCTGAGCCCTGCTTGCTGTAGACCAGCGGGGTGACCTTGGGCACACAGCTGACCCTGCGTCAGCCTCCACTCCTGGGACCCGCCTGCTCCTCCGGCCGCTGCTGAGGCCGGTACCGTCGGCACCTGCTTCGCCGCATCCCCCGTCTCCGGTAGGGTGCTCACACGACCTCCACGAGCGAGGGCATCAGCCCTGGGGCCACGCTGGACCCGCGGCGACAGAGGCCAACACGGGGGGTGTGGGGGGACTCCCAGGCAGTGGGACTGAGCTCCCGGCGCTCCAGCGGTGACATCTCCAGAACAAACCCACGTGTCACCTCTGCTCAGTCTCTCTTCTGCTTCGTTCTTCCCAAGCCGCCGTTCCGGCGTCCTGGCGTCACCTGCCCGCACCGACCGCCGGCAAACAAGCCTTGTTTCGGGCCGAGGAGGCACGTGCTGCGCACAGGCTGGCGGGGAGGGCAAACGGGGAGCCAGTGCCGGGCTGGCGCTCGCGAGCTGGCATCTGTGAGCCCGGGTCAGTCGCTGTGCGGCCAGAAAGCACCAGACACAACAGGGGGCAGATGACGGGCCGGCACGACCCACGAGGCTTCAGGGCATTCGTGGCCCTGCAGTCCCACGGGGCCGTCAGGCTCAGGAGGTGTGATTCCTGCCCTGCCGTGGAAACCAGTGTGCCCATTCCTCTCGGAATTAAAACCGCAGTCAGATGACACAGCGTCCCTTCGGGCGTCCCCTAGGGGGCACTGCCCGCACCCTGCCCAGTCCCGCCTCGGGGCGTTGCCCGCACCTCCACCACCCAGTCCACCTGGGGCGTCCCCTCGGGGGCGATGCCTGCCCCCCCCCACCGCCCCCACAGCAGCACCTGTCACAGCAGCCGCGTCCGTTGACGGATGATGGATAAACACAGTTGGGTGCAAACAGGTGACAGGGGATTACGTGGCTTACAGAGGGATTTCTGCCACTCGCTGCCACGCGGACGAACGCGAAGGACGCCACGGGCAGCGTCAGGGGACTTCCTGGGAGAGACCACGTCTTCCGTCTCTGTCTGGGGTCTACCAGGCCCTGGGAGCAGGAACGCCACCCTCCGAGCTCCTGAGAAAGCCGGTGAGGAGGGGGCCTGCCGGGTGCCCCCGGCCCGACACTTGCTGTCAGGGGACAACCGGAGACGCTCAGCTGTTTGGGTCCGAGTCACGCGGGCGCTGGGGTCCTTGGATCCCAGCGTGCAGGCTTCCCACTCTGGGGCGGGGACACGGCCCCTTCTGGGGGGGACAGGCTGACCTTGGGCATGTCTGACTTGCTGACAGAAACCGGAGTCGGTCCCCAAACACTGTCTGTGGCAGTGCAGACGGACGCGGGCCATAAGCAGCAGTTCCCAGAAGCAGGCTCTCAGCGTCCACCGTCGCCAGGTGGGAGACCCAGGGCTGGCACTGGGGCACATCTGGGAGGGACGCAGAACTGCCAGCCCAGGGTCTGGAGCGTGGGGCCGGGAGGGCGCGGAGCTGGGAGAGGTCTCTGCAGGGGAGGGGGCTCGGCCACAGACGACAGGAAGACCTCTGGTGACGTTTAAAGACGGGAGTCAGCCCCGTGGAGGGGGAGGGGCACGCGCGATGCCCTTGGGCCCAGGAGGGGGTTCGAGGGCCCAAGACACGAGGGTCTGGGAGCTGCGGGGTGAGGGGAGGGGCCAGAGCTGGGTCTGGCGGGGAGGGCCCCATTGGCGTGTGGAGGAGACGGGCTGTGTCCCGATCCACGGGTGCCCGAGCCCCGAGGGTGTGAGGCTGGGAACCGGGGGTGGGGGGGGTGGGTGGCCGTTCCTGCCACCGGCCAGGAGCTTCCGCTCCTTGGAGGACGCCGACACTTGTCTGACCCGGCAGCCGGGACGCCTGGGGGTGTCTCTGCGGGGCACCCGTCCAGCCTCACTGGCTTCCAGCGCTGGCTCCCCCCAGCCCCCTCCCCCACCCAGCCGGCCCGGGGGGCGGAGCCTGTTGGACTGTGTTCCGGGGCCTCCCCGGGGCCCAGAGCCAGACGGAGGCTCAGCCCCTGTAATTCAGATTCTGGGGGGTTCCGACCGGCCCGCACCTGACGAGCAGGCCTGCCTGGGGCAGCGTCCCTGTGACCCCACGTCTTCCTGGGCTTTGGGCTCGGACTGAGGGCTGGCGGGGTCAGGACTTCAGCTCACTGTGCCGGCCCCTCCTCCCCCTGCGGGCAGCAAATGGCTCTTTTACAGGAACTGCGGAGAATGCGTGGAAGGCGGCACGAAGCGCTAAACATCTGGAGACGGCCGTCCACACGCCATTTAAAATCGTCTGTGTCCCCAACAGGCAGGTGCTCCCCACCGGGGGATTTGGCTTGGATCTGGGGCATCGGGGGGAGCCAGGGGGGCACGAGAGCCCACAGCCGGGAGGCTGGGCCCCGGGTCCCCCTCGTGCAGCAGGGCGGGTGCTGGCCTGAAGATGGGGACGTCCGTGAGGGGGGCTAAGAGGACGGGGTCAGCCAAGGGGCAGGAGGGGCTGGTCCAGGAAGGGTTCTGGGGTGCAAGGCTCCCGATGCCTCCCAACCAGAGGACATGGGGTGCTGCGCTGAGGTCATTCCTTCCTGGGGCAGGAGCCCAGGGGCCCGTGCCATCGAGGGGCCGGCAAGGACCTAGACGGGGACCCATGAGTCCCCAGAGGATGGCCTTTGTCCCGGGAGATGGGACTCCTTGGGGGGGGGGAGGGTTTTTTTTTGTTTGCATCTTAGAAGGAGCTCCCGACAGGGTTGGAAGTAGGACAAAGGGACGCTGGGCAAGAGGCGGTCCTTCTGATCTGGACCCACCCGAGGACCCAGAGGGGGGCAGCTGGGTGCAGGCCTCCTGGGGGTAAGTGGCCGAGGAGGGACAGAACCTGGGTGTCCTCATTCCCACCCAGATGGCGGGGCTGTGAAGGGCCAGCACGGGGCCGGGAAGCTCCTCGCGGGGCAGAGCCGCCAGCACAGGGCGGGGTAACCGCCGAGCCCTCACAGACGCGGCCTCGGCGCCCCACACGCGGGGGCGTCCCCGGCGCTGCGTCTGTGGCCTCGGCCCGGCAGCGCCAGCCCCCCAACTCTCTGAGTGCACCCCCCCCCGCCCGGCGCCGGGATCTAAATTCAGGTTTTCTCGTTTCAAACCCCGTGCTTTCTTCACTTGACCACGCGGCTTCTCTGGGGCTCACAAGACCCCCTGGGATCCTCTGCGGATCTCGAGCTCACACCTGTCTCGGGCTTTAACCCCAGTCGGAGGGCAGCATCGCGGGCTCCGCCCCATTCGAACCTCTCGCCGAATCTGGTGCCTCCCCGCTCACCGCCTGGGCCTCGAGCCACGTTATAGCCGAGCCTGTGGCCGTGTCACCGAAGAAATACAGAGATTCTCACATCACGTTACAGCGTTTACAGAAATCTCAGAATATTGTTCACACAGCCCTCCGCCGCTTCGCCTTATGGTCGTGAAGACACCTGCCCTTATGCCTCGTTATTTAACTGCTGACCCAGAGAGACATGCAGCTGTTATACATTAGTTCTAAAAATGTGTCGATGATTGTGCTCCCACACAATTCACCAGCTTAGTTTACGTTATGCATTTAAATATTCCCAGGGAGGCTTCCAGCTCCTCAGATGACGGCAGGCGTCCGGGCGCGGACGGCCCCGATGCCCAGAGCAGGAGTGGTGAGTCGGAGCTGCCTGGGTCAGCTTGGTGAGCCCCGTGGCGTCACGGAACGTCTCCAAACCAGGGTTTCTCGCCTGGGCACTGCTGGCATTTGGGGCGACTCCGTGTGAGGGCCCCGTCCCGTGCATGTAGGGTGTCGGCGGCATCCCTGGCCTCCCCCGCCCCGGATGCGAGTGGTGCCCCCGCCCCACAGCGGTGACACCCCAGGAGGTCTCCGGACGCTGCCAAACATCCCTGGGGTGCAAGACTCCCGGCTGAGGCCACCTGCTAGGTGCCCCGTGTGACCCCCGAGGGCTCCTTGAGGGCTCCCCGCAGTGACGCCTCTGCTCTGAGCTCTCAAGCAGTGAGACTGTTTGCAAAATCCTGTCTTCCTGTTAGTAAGTTCAGGGTTGAGAGGGGCTGGCGGCCTTCACCGTGGTAGGTGCAGGTGCAGGTGCAGAACAGGCAGGGGCCGGGACCGAGGGGAACCCGAAAGGCCAGGATGCTGGACCCCGCAGGGCAGGTGCTGTGGCTTCACCGACCTCAGAGGATCTCTAGTTTCTGTAAAAGCCGGAGGGCGGCTGTCAGGGCCACACTGCTGTCCCGAGTGTTTGGTTCAGGGGGGACAGGAGACCAAGGGAGAACAGGAGACCAGGGGTGGACAGGAGACCAGGGTGGACAGGAGACCAGGGGGGACAGGAGATGGGGGGGGACAGGAGACCGGGGGGGACAGGAGACCGGGGGGGAACAGGAGACCGGGGGGAACAGGAGACCGGGGGGACAGGAGACCAGGGGGACCTGAGACAGGGAGGACAGGAGACCGGGGGGAACAGGAGACCGGGGGGGACAGGAGACCGGGGGGGACAGGAGACCGGGGGGGACAGGAGACCGGGGGGGGACAGGAGACCAGGGGAGACAGGAGACGGGGGGGACAGGAGACGGGGGGACAGGAGACCGGGGGGGACAGGAGACCGGGGGGACAGGAGACAGGGAGAACAGGAGACCGGGGGGACCTGAGACAGGGAGGACAGGAGACCGGGGGGGACAGGAGACCAGGGGGGAGCAGGATACTGAGGGGAACAGGAGACCAGGAGGGACAGGAGACCGGGGGTGGGAGGACAGGAGACCGGGGGGGACAGGAGACTGGGGGGAGCAGGATACCGAGGGGGACAGGAGACCAGGAGGGACAGGATACCAGAGGGGAGCAGGAAACCAGGAGAAAGGGTGCATTTCTCAGCTCGTTGGGAGCACGGAGGAGGAAGGATGCTTGACCAAGTGCAGCCACCACGTTGGAGCGTCTACTCCGGGCCAGGCGCTGTGCCGTCGTTGGATTCAGTCCTGACAGGACACTGGGAGGCAGGTGCCATTCACAGCGTCCCCTGACCGGTGAGGCACGTGAGGCTGAATGCCCGTGTTCCTGTTGCCTCCTGTGAGCGACTGGCCCCGGAAAACCCGAAGCTGACATTGCTACCTGCAGCTAGGGTCCTGGAGGACCGCAGGCGGAGCACACGGCCAGAGTGGAGAAGGGGGTGTGGCCTGTGGGGGCGGAGCGCTGGGCTCCCCCCCTCCTCCACCCCCAGCACCCAGCTCAGCTACAGAACAGATGGCCCGTGAGCCCTGCGCTCCTAGTGGTGGGAGACACAAATCAGTAAGTTCTTAAGTCAACAAAGAACAAGTCAGGCCGGACTCACTTCATTCTTTTCTGTGGCTTCGCCCTTTGGAGGGTTTGGGGGAGGGGCGGGGATCTTGGGGTGAACGGGAGGGGCTCAGTGACCACAGAGGACGTCACCATGACGTGCTGCGGGGAAAACAAGCAGCCTCCCATCCCGGATCTCGGGGAGGAAGCCAATAGCCCGGAGCTGGCTGAGTTCAGTGACGAGGTCCACGGCTGACACATTCCTGGACGTCCACGCCAGGCCGGGCCCAGCCCGTCTACACGGACTCAATACCTCCAGAACCAGGCCTGATGTTCTCCAGACTCTACAGCTGCGGGGACTCTAGCAGAGGACGGGGTCCCGTTTGGTGCCGGGAGTCCCCCTGCCGTGGGGAAAGGCAGCTGCTGGTGTGTGCGTGCAGGAGACGACCCCACTGTGCCCGCAGGCGCCCATCTGTCCGCCACGCTTGGGACACGGAGTCTGTCAGACCCCAAATGGGATGTTGAGAGAGCCCGTGGGATGTTCCATCCCCGGCTGGGTTCGGGTGGCCGGGGAGGCGATCCTGGTCACAGCCTCGCTGGCCTCTTGCATTCTCCAGCCCCAAGAGCCAAGAAGTACGTGAAGTCTTTTCAAGTTTCTAGCTGTGCACGTGGGCCGCTCTCTTGTCCCGTGGAAGCACAGACTTTCGTGCTTGCCGCTGAGTGAAAGGCCACATCCCGTGTGACTCCAGCCAGGTGACTGTCCCAGAAGCAAAGCCACGGGACAGTAAAAGGTCAGTGGCAGCCACGGGTTGGAGGGGACGAGGGACGAGCAGGTGAGCACTCTGTGTGATGCCGTCACCTCACCGTACCGTTGTCCACACCCGGGGAATGCGCGTCTCCAACAGTAAGCCCGGCACTCCAGGTAATAATCCGGGAACCCCGCTTTCTGGAAACTCACGCTCTGCGTTAGCACCAACTGCTTTTTTCATAAAAGCAAAACCCCCTTTGGATCCCCTTCAGTTAGCAAAACGGCGGGAGCAGGTCCTTCGTGAAAGCCAAGCGGCCGAACGCGAACTTTTGGAAAGCAGGGGACACTCTTCGACTGTTGCCACTTCGGCTCAAGAAAGTTTCAGATGGGGGGGGACCTACAACGCGTCAACGTGGGCTCGTCCATTGTCACAAGCAAACTCCGGGTGGAAATAACGGGAGGAGGGGTGTGGGGTGTGGGGCTCTGTACTTTCCGCTCGATTCTCCCATAACTCAAGCTGTTCTGAAGAATACGGTCTGTTGAGAAACTAGAAAGGTCCGTGCGCACGAGCCTAACCAGGGAGCAGGGCTGCCGTGCGCCTGACACCGCGGCTTCCTCCCAGTGTGGAGACGGTGCCCTGCTGGCCACAGCTGTTAAACACTGCTGTGCTGATGCCGCTCATTCTAAGTCAAGTTTTATGATTTCAAGGCCACTGTGCCCGGGACCCACCCTCCCTGACAACCGACCGCTCTCTCCAGGGCCCTGTTCTGTCTGCCAGACCAGGCCTCTTTATTGTGGGGTCTCTCCCCTTTATCACCCAGGAACGTACGGGCATTAACTTTTATGCTTTCAATCCAAGACAGGCTATAAAATTAGGGAAGCAGGGCTGCTGTGTAGCTGATCTGAGTCCTTCAGAGTCCCCGGGAGACTCCTGAGGGCGTCCTGCCCTCCGTGAGCAGAAGCTTCTGGAACATTCAGAGGACGGGACACGTCCCTCTGCACAGAGAGCTCAGGGAGGGGAGAGGCCAGGGGAAGGGACCTCACGCTCCCGCCCATCTGCTGGGGGCGGCCTCCAGCAAGCACCCCCCGGGCGGCAGGGGCCCAAGGCAGGTGGAAGGTGCCCGGAAATCATCCACATGACCCCTGGCACACGCTCGGCCACAGGGGAGAACAGCCACCGCTTGTCAACGCCTACTGGGCGCTGCGCGTGTGTCTGCCCACCACAGGCCAGCGAGGAAGGCCAAGGGGGCCGGTTCTCATTTCCCCGTGAGGAGACGGACGCTCCAGGCGCAAGCCCTCGTCCAAACACACAGCCCGTTGGTGGCGGAGGCAGGATCTGAGGCCAGGCGGTGGCTGTGGCAAAGCCGCGCTCTCCCGTGTCACTGCGCGGTCCCCGCAGGGACACCAGGCACCAGGCCCTGGGGCGCGGAGAGGGGAGGCACGGGGACAGGAGGTGCATCCGGACCCAGCAGAAGCCTGTGGCCCGAGAGCCTCGGACTCCTCCTGGGCCTGCGGTCTCGTGCGGCTACTGGGACTGGGGCAGGGAGGTGGAGAGGGTTCTGAAGCGCCTCAGGGCACCGGCCTGACTGCCGACCACCGCTCAGGGCAGCACCAGGACCCAGAGGGGCTGCCGGGACCTTCGAACGGAGAGAGAACAGGACTGAGATGTGCTGGGGCCATCACGAGCATCCTTTTCTGCCACACAGGCTCACTATAGAAACAATCATGGGGAAGAGCATTTGTGGGTGAGACGCTGACGTGACCCGAAACCAGAGGGACCGAGGGGTCCAGGGGACTCATTTAGACTCTAATGCGGAGAAGTAGCACCTCCTTCCAAGAGGCCGCGATGCTGAGAACACTGCTGCCGCTAATACCTGGGTGTCCGTGGCACCTGCGGGACCGGCCTCCCAGGTGCAGGGCTGGAGTGGCACCCCTGCACGTGGCTCACCGGTGAGAGGACTGCTCTCTACTTTGGGAGGGAGAACACTTTCCGGGGCCCTTCCCAGCTGTCCCGCAGGAAAGGAGGCACTTAGCCAGAGGTCTCTAACATGCTCTCCGCTTGGGGCCTGGGAGGGAGGACAGGTGCAGGCCTGGGGAACACCTGGGGAGCACCTGGCCTGACCGGGCTCCTGGGATGGCTGCCCGGAGGAGGCGGCCCACGCTGGATCCTCGGCGGCCCCTCAGCCGCCCCTGCCCCCTGCCTCTTGGCAGGCCAGGTGGCATTTAAGCAGAAACCCTGATGAAATTCAGCTCCTTCCCTGCGGCTCGTGATACAAAGTTGTGCCAAACGAGGTCTAGCGACTCAACACTGCTCCCCACAAGCCCAGCGCTCGCTGTCCCGGGGGCTCTCGGGCCCCTCCCAGCCGCCGCCCTCAGCCCCCGACCCTGAGGTCACTGATCCTCCCCTGCCCGCCCGGCCCCACCCCGATATTAAAGTCACACTTCAAACTGTCACTTTGTTTTTAATTTTTACTCAGTCTGCGTCGGATAAACCAGGATTAGACCAAGCTCCCAGCTCTCTCCGCTCCAACCACGTAGCAATTTTATGGATCAGAGTTTTGTTCCTATTTGTCTAAAGCCCAGAGGAAGAAAGAAACCAAGTCCACAGACGAACATGTATTTGAAGAGACATTTCAGGACTTGGGAGACTTTTTCATCCATCAGTTTCTTAGGAACAGCACCCAACGGGCCCGGGGGAGGCCTGCACAGCAGGTGCACAGGTAGGTGGGCGGCCGCAGGCCCCTGGAGGGAGGGGACAGCCGTCTGGGCTGGGCCGCCCGTCTGCTTTGCAGACAAAATAGAAAGAAAAACTCCAACTTCATTCATACTTTATTTGGAGGAAGAACACGTGTACAGAAAATCTCTGTTTTGGAAAATAAACTGTATGGCTGTTGGGGGCGACGCCGTAACAGGTAATGAGGGGGCTCGCAGCTCTTGAGACACATGGTCACACGAATCCTTAAACCGCTGAACGAAACGTCACCTTGTAACGTTCCCTGCCAGGCCCCGCGTCTGAGCACATCCGGCCATCCCCAAAGTCACCAGACTCACCCGACACACCGTCTGCGCGCCAGTCCGTGGACAGACGCTCATCACGCTTCACCAAAGGACGGCCGCTTCTGGACAGGCTTCCAGAAAGCAGAGTCCGCCCTCGTCTTTTCCTTCCTCCCTCGCTGGGACTGCTGCGCCCGCTCTGAGTACAGTGTCGGGTCAAGGAGGTTGCCCCAACCCCCCCGGGAGCCTTCCCCAGGGGCCTCCCGCGGGAAGCACAGCCCCCAGACGGAGCCTGCGTCGAGCACGGCAGACCTCGGGGCGAATCGGTGAGGGACATGCTGACAGAGGAGGCAGGCAGCGCCCACAGCACAAGTCACGGGATTGCTCCGCAGCAGGGACACATTGGACACCTTCTCCAGGACCGCCCGGGTCCCCGGCTACCCCCTACTGTCGTGAAAACCGCCGCCAGCCTACCAGCCGCAGAGTCGAGTCCGCGATGGATGATGTGAGTCACGGCCCCCAAAGCTGGAACCCCCCAGCGCCCCGGAGCTCTGTCCCCCTGAGGCCTCACCCCAGGGCGCACAGTTCACATCCCCGAGGGGCAGGAAGATGGTCGGACCTCTGCTGGTCAGGCATCTTCTTCCATCAGAGGGATCTCTGTAAAAGGAGAGCCCGTTACCAGCTTAGCTGCAGGGATCTGGGAACAAAAACTTTGTTGAAGTGTCTGTAATTCCCGGTGTCAGTTCTGTGTAAACTGACCACATAAAGCACTCATTACAGCGTCTTTGCTGGAAAATCTCACACCAACTCACGCAAAATAAAGTGCTGAGACCTCAACCCCGTGTCCTAGCGGTCAGACCCGCCAGAGGGCGAGATGCTGTGCAGAGGCAGTGGGCGGGCAGGAAGGAGGCCCGTCTCTGGGCCACCTCGGCCATCACGGCCACCACACGCCCGGACTGGGGCCCTCGCGTGCCCCGCGGTGCTCTGCGTCCCCCGGGAGACCCTGGTTGCCCCCACTTCTCCGGGAGCTACACTGGCCTTTCCTTGTGCTGGGCGCGCGTGCCCGTTTCTTCGTCCCGTCGAGAGGCCTGTGTGCCACGGCTTCTCGGGGCCGCCCCACAGGCGCCCTGGTCTCCCGTGTGCGTGCGTGCGTGCTGACCCTGGCACCAAGCTCTTCCAAGCCCTGCCTAGCGGACGGAGCGGGCAGAGAGCTCCCTGGCTCACCCGGACGCCATGAAACCACGCACGTCCACCGCGGGCTTCCTGCTCCGACGGCTTGGGGCCTCCTGAAACCTGCACCCATCACGTGGGAGAGGACGGCCTCGCTCCAGGCCTCACGCAGGGAGAACAATGAGCGGCAGGAGAGGCCAGGGGCGGGCGCGGGGCGGACACTCACCGTCGGCGATGTCGATGCCTGGGCTGCTGGACGCCGTCTCCCGCGCCGAGCCGGCCCCCGTGTCAGCGCTGTCGGGGCGGGGGCCCCCCGGGCACGCGGAAGGTGAATACAGACTCTGGAGCGGCTCGGAGGAGCCTGAGACGCCGTCACAGGGCTCTGAGCCCCCTGGGCCCGTGTCCGTGTCCCCTGAGCCGGGGTATGCCGGGGGGCTCTGGTCGTCCACAGGCAAGGGGCAGCCTGGGCCCACGGAGCCCAGGTACCCAGGGCCTGAGGCCCTCAAGCTGCCGCTCACGGCCTCGTCATAGGACGGAAGCATGACGGGAACCCCGTCCACCACCACGAAGTCCGGGTCGCTGCTGGAGCTCCGGGGAGGCCCCCTGTGCCGAGGAGAGTGGCGCCGACAGGTCAGAGTGGCGTGCCCCCCAGGACGGAGGCCCCCAGCACCCCCCAGGATGGAGGCCCCCCACCCTGTGCGGCGGAGGCCCCCCCAAGACCGAGGCCCCCCACCCTGTGCAGTGGAGGCCCCCACAAGACTGAGGACCCCCACCCAGTGCAGCGGAGCCCCCCCAGGACTGAGTCCCCCCACCCTGTGCAGCAGAGGCCCCCCCAAGACCGAGGCCCCCCACCCTGTGCAGCGGAGGCCCCTCAAGACCGAGGACCCCCACCCTGTGCAGCGGAGGCCCCCCAGGACTGAGTCCCCACACCCTGTGCAGCGGAGGCCCCCCAAGACCGAGGACCCCCACCCTGTGCAGCGGAGGCGCCCCCAAGACCGAGGACCCCCACCCTGTGCAGCGGAGGCCCCCCAAGACTGAGGACCCCCACCCTGTGCAGCGGAGGCCCCCCAAGACCGAGGACCCCCACTCTGTGCAGCGGAGGCCCCCCAAGACCGAGGACCCCCACCCTGTGCAGCGGAGGCCCCCCAAGACCGAGGACCCCCACTCTGTGCAGCGGAGGCCCCCCAAGACCGAGGCCCCCCACCCTGTGCAGCGGAGGCCCCCCAAGACCGAGGACCCCCAACCTGTGCAGCAGAGGCCCCCCAAGACCGAGGACGCCCACCCTGTGCAGCAGAGGCCCCCCAAGACCGAGGACCCCCACCCTGTGCAGCAGAGGCCCCCCAAGACCGAGGACCCCCACCCTGTGCAGTGGAGGCTCCCCAACACTGAGGACCCCCACCCTGTGCAGTGGAGGCCCCCCCAAGACTGAAGCCCCCCAAGACCGAGGACCCCCACCCTGTGCAGCAGAGGCCCGCCAAGACCGAGGACCCCCCAGGACTGAAGGTACCCCAAGGCTGGTGATGGCAGCGGAGTCCACGTTGAGCCTCTTCCGAGGCCCCGTCTGGCAGATGGTGGCACTGAGGGCCACGGCCACGCTGGGACAGCAGCGTCCCCCTTTGTCTGGGCCCCACTGGCCCCTCAGGCTTCCTCCTCCCCATCCTCCGGCCCTGAGCAGGGGACCACGTGGCCCATCCCGCTGTGCCTCCTCAGGGTCGCTCAGGAAGCCCTCTGAAAATGGAGGAGCTCCACGAGCCAACGGGAAACCAGGGGCCCTCAATGCGCGAGGAAACGTTAGACCCTGCGCTTCTTAGACTCCGTTTTTGTTTCCGCTCCAGCGTGAAAGTCACCGATTCCCATCAAGGTAGAAAAGGGAAAACCCACGTCGCCACCTTAGTCATTACGCGGCCCCTCCACCCCCCACCCAGCAGCCGCCAAGGGTGGCCGCTGTCTCTGCGGGCCTCGCCCCTGTGCGGCCCGTCGCCCTGACGGGGGTCTGACCACCGCGCTGCGTCTGTCCCCCAGAGGGCCCGAGTGGCTGGTTGACTCGGCTTCCTAGTTCCCCGCTGGGCTCTGGCGCTGAGTGACGCAGCCGGAGGATAAATGTCCAGAGGGGAGGACCCAGCCGGCGGGCAGACCTGAGCGCTGACTGCCACGGCCCGGCTCCAAAACCTCGGGAAATGCCACGTGTGGATGCGGGCGCTGGGTAGAGGGGCACAATCCTGGAGACGGAGGGAGGCGGGCAGGGAGGAAAGGCGAGCTGGCCAGGAATGCTCCCCGCTACCCCCGCGAGAGGCTGCGTGTCCCCGCCCCCAGCCTGTGCCCGTCCGTCCTCTGGTCTCACCCGCCGACACCGGGCCGTGGCTCGGCCCCCATGTGCTGCCATCGAGCCCCTCGCTCTCTGGTGTTCCCCGCCCCCGCGTGGCCCGAGAAAAGTCCACTGTGGGCTTGTCCCGAGAAAGCTGTCGTCTGTGTGGCTGAGAATACTCGAGGGTAGAAAAACATCACGTGAAAGAGTTCGGGGCACATTTAAAAAACTCCTCATGCAGTGGATGTTCTGGAAGCTTCTCTCCCAAGCAGACGTGGGGAAGTGGCCCCAAGCACCCAACGTGTCACAAATCACGTGTGGGACAGCCCCCCTCTGCAACCTTAAGTCTTCTGTAGATGCTAGGACTGCTCACGATAGATCCCAGTCCCTTGATTAGTAAGTCAGATGTGAGGCCACAGAGCACAGAAGGTGCCGGCATCTCAGCAGGGGAGTGGCTGGGGCAGGTGCACGGCTCAGCGACACGGGGCCAGCCTGGGGGCCTGAGGGCCGACCAA
Organism: Felis catus; assembly: GCF_018350175.1. Classification (NCBI taxonomy): domain Eukaryota; kingdom Metazoa; phylum Chordata; class Mammalia; order Carnivora; family Felidae; genus Felis; species Felis catus. The sequence continues at coordinate 369,252 of NC_058384.1, forward strand.
GCAGCTCCATGGCCTCCCTCAGTCCTCACCTGGCCGGGAGCTTGAGAGACTGGACCTTCCTGGAGGCAAGAGGGGGAAGGGATTCATTCCAGGAGCCTCCCCCGCTGTCAACCCGCCTTTCCAGGAAGGCGCGCACAACTCTGGGGGCCACACCGGCCCTGCGGGTGAAGACAAAGCTTCTTCTGGAAGCACGGGGTCCCAAAGGGACTGACACGGGCACGCAGGCCTGAGGACACTCGAGATCCCTCCGGGTGAGGTGGCTGGTGTCGGGGAGGCCTGGCTGGTAGATGATCTGGCCTCTGTTTCCTGAAGGTCACAAACTCGTCCCCCGACAACATCAGCAACACCTCCCTCCGGGAAAGGTGGTCAGCCAGCAGCAGGGGTCAAGGGTCACGCCTAGGTTGTCGGAGAGGCCAGGGCACCGTGTTCCCAGCAAGCTCCTCTTCTGGGATGACCGCCGTGAGGGTGGGGGCACCAGTGTGAGCCCGTGTGTGTGCCAGCCAGGGGAGGGCCAGCGGGTCCTTCCCAACCCCCCACGTCCCGTCCAGAGCCCTGTCTGCTTCTGGAGGCTTCCCTGGCACGTTGGTTTGGAACCTCTGCTGGGTCTCACACCTTTGCCTGCATCTCCTACTTAGTTCCGCCCAGGGGTGATGGGAACGGGCCCCGGGGGCCCTGCACGGCCACAGCCCCCACTCTGTGGGTCCATCTCCACACCCCCCGCGCCTGCCTGGAGCTGTCCACCAGGGGCGCACGAGGACACGGTGGGGAGGAAGGAGTTGAGCCCTGCCCAGCTCCGTGCTCCGAACGCAGACACCTCCTCCCCCCTCCTGCGCCCGTCCAGAGCCGTCCACCAGGGGCGCAAGAGGACACGGTTGGGGGTGGGGGCGGTGGGAAGAGTTGAGCCCTGCCCAGCTCGGTGCTCTGACCCCAGACCCCCCCCCAACCTGCGCGCCCATCTGCCAGGCCTGAGCCACGGCACTGACCTGACGGGGAAATGGGCCTTGAACTTGGTCTGGAACATCCTGGCCAGGATGACGAGCAGCAGCACCAGCAGCACGCTGGTCGCCGTGAACGCCACGACCTTCCACGTGGTCAGGAGGGTCTCGTGAGTGCTGGGCCACGTTTGCTCTGCGGGGAGAGAACAGAGCGGCGCCAGAGGCCGAGCGGGCACGAGTGTGTTTGCTGGATGGATCTGACCTGGGGGGCTCCGCAGGCAGGCCCGTACTGCCCCAGGTCAGACCCCCCGCACCCCAAAGTCCGTCCCCAGTGTGGCCTCTGTGCGGCTGCCGGCAGGTACGGAGGGCGGACAGCCTGGTGTGCAGTGAGAAATGCACCTGCTTCTCTGGCAGAGAACAGGGGTCACTCTCCCTGGGCACCCGGGGCAGGGGGGTGGGCTGGGACTGTCGGCCGTGCTGGAGAAAGGGACGGGGGGTAAAGGGATGTGGCCTCGGCGGCCTCTCGTCTGCCTCTGACCGTCAACACGTCTGCCAGGAGGAGAAGGCAGGAGTGGCCCTTCCAGGGGAGTCCCCATCCCTGGGGCCCAGGCCCCCCCCCCGTGTGCGCCCACCATCCTCCCTTGAGGCCGCCCCCTCCCCGCGTAACGGGTTCCCATCCAAGGGTCACCAGATGTCCCAGGTTAATAAGCGCTTCCCCCACATACAGCGGCCAGGGGACGGACAGGTGCTGTGGCAGGAAACCCCAGGGCGAGTGGGTGGGACCAGATGGGCGAGAGACCAAGATTGTGGTCGCTAGCCTGGGCTCCTGGGACCAGTGGTGGGTTTGCTAGCATCTTGCTAGTAACTGGGAGGCCCCCAGGTTTGCAAACGGCCTGCGGTTTTCCAAGTGGGCGCAGGTCTTGCCTGCAATCACACCTTCTGTGTTCTACGTGCATCGACTGGAAGAGAAAGGCCGGGCTGGCGCCCAAGGGCCGGGCGCCTCCTCAGAGGGAGGGACGGGGCTGGGGGAGACCCCGTGCGCAGAGGACCGCCCTGCCCCGGGGCGGGGAAGCACCTGGGGCCCCAGCGAGGAGTTTCCGCGTCCCGGTGTCCCTCGCGCCGGGGCAGGGAGGGGGCTGCGACCTCACGCTGCTCACCCGACTTGACGCAGTGAACCTGGTAGGAGGGGAACCACTGCCCGTCCTGGCAGGTGAGGTACTTGTAGTCGCTGGTGAGGCTGTAGCCGGGGTCGCAGTAGAACTCCACCACGGTCCCGTGGTTGTAGCGCTCACAAGGCCGCGGGTGGCAGACGGAATCACCGTGACTCACGGTGGGAGGCAGCGGACACACTGGGGCAGCGGGGAGAAAAACAGCTTCAGGACTGGCTCGGGGATGGCGCCTGGGGCCCGCGGAGCCCCTGCCGCGCCCCGGGCACGTGCGGGAGCCCCTGCCGCGTCCCGGGCACGTGCGGGCCGCAGGGGCCGTGAGAACCTCGTCAAAGACACGTTCATCCTACGCGGCAGCGTGGGTCTCTTTATCACACAGTGCTGACCGCGAGTGTTATAACGCACCCGACAACCCAGTACCTGCAATTAAGATACTTACAGAGAAACACTCTAGCGACGGGAGCTGCCACCCCAAGCCTGTTTCTGCCCGGGGCAGGCGCCTGGCAGGGGAGCACGGCGGGCACAGGGGGGCCACCGAACGCTGTGACCTCACGCACGCCACACGGCCTCTCCAGGCCCTGCTGTTCTCCCCTGCAAAATGGAAGCCTACCCCACCCGCTGTGATTTGGTTTTTCTGACCCTAATACTCTTTGATTTCAGGGGAAGAAAAAAGGCATTTTCGGTTTCCTCTCTGGACAGAACCGCTGGTGCCCCGTAACCCGTCCCTGCACACAGTCCAGGCACAAACTACCAAGGCAGCTCACGGCCACACGTGGGGGAGCCCAGCACCGCCGGTGCAGACCTCGCACGTGCGGGCCACGTGACAGCAAGAGGGGCCACTGCGCACAGTGTCCCGAGGCGGGGGGAGGGGGGCAAGAGGCCCTCTACACTCACTCCTCCGGCCCTGCGAACACCACTGGGGGGTCCTGTGGGCTCCTCGTGGATGGGGAGCGGGAGCTCAGAGCTCGGACTCTCCGGCAGCCGCCAGCCCCGGTCTGAGCTCGGACCCGGTGCCTGGCCAGTCCAGTGACCCCGGCCGGCTGCTTCTCTCCTCTGGGCCTCAGCGTCCTCATCTGTGAAACGGGAGAGTCCGAGGGCTGTTCCGACAGAATGCAGGTGGATGGCCAGGAAGGCCAGGGCCTGAGCGTCTGAAGCCAGAGACTCCAGTGACACTTGGGGACGTGGCGGGGTAGGGGCCGGTGGGACTCCAGCCTTCCCCAGGCCGAACGATGCTGTGTGCACCAGTGGGACGGCAGAGGCCAGTGGCGAGGGGGCGGGGGTCCATGTCTGACGGTGGCCTCTGCCCACTCAGGCAGCTGCCTGGGTCCCCCTCCACCACCCCGGAGCCCCCTCAGTCCTGCAGTGCAGAAGGCCCTTTCTGCGCTCAGGGGCACACAGGACAGAGAGGCTCGTCTAGCACAGGCTCCGCGTCAGTCCCAGAGCCACAGGGATCTGGAAACTACCAGAACGTTTCCAAGGCCCAGCGAACGAATGCGTCTCGGCAGCACCCCCCACTTGCCCTGAAGGACAAAGGACCGGTCACACTGTGGCATCGACCCTGTGGCAAACGGTCCCATATTCTGCTGAGAATGTCGAACTGGACGCTGGACAGATCAATCATCTAGGAGGGAATTGGGGGGACCCGCGGAACAGAGGGGCAGGGCTCGGATGCCCCCAGATCTGCACGCGACCCCCACTCTGTGCTGATGAGCCGGAGTGCGGGGCTGTTTCCCTTCTGGGGTTTCGCCATCCGAACACTGGGGGACATTGTCCCTAACTTCCGTGCCCTGGGGGACGCTCTCCCTAACTTCCGTGCCCTGGGGGACGTTCTCCCTAACTTCGGGGCCTTGTGGGGGTGGGAGCCACAGAACACGAAGGTGTGCTACAGCCCCGACTATCCCTGCCACCCCGTGCAGCCAGGACCCCACACGCGCATGTCAAGACCGCATCTTCTCGACGCCACACGCAAACCACCCACTGCAGAGACTCTGATCCCGTGGCTGCCGCTGCCGCTGGTGAGACACACGAGCCACGAAGTGGGGACGTTTATCTGCACATCTCGTGGTGTTTCTACTGACTGAGCCTGGCCCACCATCGGCTTTGCTGGGAGGGGACCGCCCACCTCGTGTCCTGCTGGCAGCCAGGGTGGGGTGGTCTTTCACTTGCAAGAGACGACGACGGAGACCATAATCATGATCCCGGCAAGCGGCTTTCCAGTGACAACGTGGGAGCCCTCGGGGCTCGGGGGGCGCCCACCCCCAGCCCCTCTCGGAGCCTGGACAGAGTCTGCGGCCCCCTCCCCTGCACCCCTCCCGGAGGGACAGACAGATCTACACAGACAGATGGCACCCCTCACCGGAGGCCCCACACAGGCGAAACTCCGCTCGTGGTTGTGACTCTGACACCGGCCGCTGCCGCGTCCACACAACACAAAACGAGCCTGGGAAAGCCTGCGGGCGGCGGGAACAGACCCCTGGACGCGGGTTTCCTCAACGTCTCTTACAACTCAGAAAATATTAGGTCCAGTCGGGGCTTCTGTGGGCCTTGGGGTCCCGAGGGTGTGCTGGGACTCAGCCAGGACCAGCCCGTAATCCCTGTCCCCTTGTCACTGCCCCGTGTCCTGTCACTGCTCTGTCCCCTGTATCACTTTGTCCCATGTCACCACTCCGTGTCCTGTGTCACCGCTCTGTGCCCTGTGTCAACACTCTGTCCCCTTGTCACCACTCTGTCTCCTTGTCACCGCTCTGTGCCCTGCATCACTGATCTGTCCCCTTGTCATCGCTCCATCCTGTGTTCGCGCTCTGTGCCCTGCTGTATGACACAGGGTCACGGCTCCTTCCTGCTTAGCAGTAAGATCTCTAACAACCAAATGTCTGCAAGGCGCACTATTCAGGAGAGCTCGTCTCCTGTGGGCTGAGGAAGGGGAGTGGGAGACGGGTGCAAAGACACGGGAGCCCCACCCGCTCTCTGCTTCCCCTCTGTCCCCCTCCCCTCCCACGGCCTGCGGCACCCCTCCCACGGCCCCGGGCTCCTCTCCCACGGCCCCGGGCCCCTCTCCCACGGCCCGCGGCACTGCTCGTGATGAGTGTCCACAGTCGGAGTGAAGCAACCTTGCAAACCTTCACAAGGAGCTGGAGGGCCCGTCCCCCTCCCAGGGGAAACCCTCAAGCGTTTCTGGTCCCGTGGAAGAGGAAGTTCAGGCGTGATCGTAGTTTTATCGAAGCTTCTCCACCACGCCGACACTGACACCTGCGTGCATTTTAGGGGCCTCAGTGAAGGGGGCCCGGGCCAGCCGGTGCCGCTCTGGGAAACACAGAAACGCAGAGGCCACGTTCCCAATCCGCTTAAAGCAACGCCCTCTGCCCCTTCCCACCATGCACCTCCTGCCACACACTTCCCGCGTGTGCAGCTACAGGGCAACAGGGTGCCAGATACAAATGCAGGGTTTGGTGTGGACATGGCGTGTGGCCCGGGGCCGACATCTGCCACAGAGACGCAGCCGCGCCCGCACTGGGTGGGAGAGGCCGGAACTCAACTCCAGCAGCACAGCCACTCCAAGCTGAGCTGTGACAACGGCCCCCTGCCGAGCGAGGCGGAGGACGAAAACACACACAGACCCTACTTTTCTGGGTGGAAAAACCCCAAAAGGTTGCCAAGGGGCTGGTGCAGGGGGGCCCCTCCGTATGGGACACGGGGTGGCTGCTGTCCAGTGTCAGAGAGACGGGGGCCTCGAGGGGCCCGGACACACACCCTTTGGTCGCGTCAGGGAAGAAGCCAGGAGAAATCAGGCCCCTTGCTGGGTCTCACACAGCCGCTCCACAGGCTCTCACTTGCCCAAGAGACCTCTCCAGCCTCTGCCCGGGCCCACCAGCAGCATCGCCCAGGGCCTGGAAAAACCCCAAGTTCCCCGCGCTTCCAACGCCCCTAGAATCACCCCTTGGGTCTCCCCTTCCCTCACCTGCAGTCCTGGCCCAGGACCGGCCCCTTCCAGGCAGCTGGCAGGCGCCTGGGGGCCTAGAGGCAGGTGGTCTGTCTGGGCCGAGCTCGGGGAAGCCTCCCTCACTGCAGGGTGGCCACGAGCCGCAGACTAAAGGGCCCGAATCGGGTACAGGTGCTGCTCTGTTGGGTCTTCCAGGGCGCGGGGCGCTCTCAACCACAGTGTGGGGGGAGGAAAGCATTTGCCAGGGCCTGGGGTCCCCCAGATTCCTCACGGTCCACCCTGGGCCCTGGCGAGAAGCATCCTCCCACTGACCCCGCCTCGTGGAGGGTGAGCCCACAGCGGACTCTCTCCGTTCCTCCTCCAGGGAGGAGCCCCCTGGACGTGGAAGTTGTCCTGCTCTGTGGAGTCTGCGACGCTCACATGCCTGATGGACCTTGGCTCGGCAATCCTGGCTGGCTTCTTGTGGGAGGCAGACCACACCAGCCTCTCCATAGACGGGGCTTCCCTACAACACAGCTGACCCACCTCCCTCGGTCGTGATGGGGCCACGGAGCCTCACCCCGCACACCTGAGTCTGGGCTCCTAACTCTCCAGCCTCTGAGCATCTCGTGGGGACCCCCGGCTGCTCCTGTGCAGGCTGCTCACTACGTGGGGGGGGGGGGAGGGGGCGGGCGGGCGGCCGGACGGGCCCCAGGGTCGGGCAGCAAATGCTGCTTGTGTTTGGGGTGCTAGAAGTGGACGCACAGGCTGTCTCCTGATGGCGTGTGGGACACTGTCATTTGCCAACGGGCAGGCACATCTCAGACAGCCTCTCCCCTGTCCTTCCGTGTGCCTAGGCCCCTTGCCCACCGTCTGGGCTCAGGGAGGCCCAGCTCGTCCTACTGCCCGAAGCAAAATGAAGCTGGAAAGAAAGCCTGATGCATATCTAAGTGGCAAAAGTGATTTCTCACCTGTCTTCCTGTTTTGCGTGCTCAGCACACAGCACCCGCTCTGGCACAGAGACATGGGACTGATTACCCCGGACAGGCCGCATCTCAGGCCTTCTGGAAGGGCCTTCCCACCTCTCGTCTTATGTACTGACTGTGTTCTTTCACCCTCTTTTTAGAGAGAGAAAGAGCGAGCAGAGCAGGGACACAGAGAGAGAGAGGGAGGGAGAGGGGGAGAGACAGGCTCACACAGTCAGCAAGGAGCCGGACGCGGGGCTCAATCCCATGATCCATGAGATCATGAGCTGAGCTGAAATCAAGAGTCGGACGCTCAACCGACCGAGCTCCCCAGGCGCCCCATCTTTCACCCGTTTCTTAATTCATTTAACAGACGTGTTTTGAATCGGCGCTGGAACCCGGCACTACGCTGGTCCCCGTCCTCCGGGCTGACTAAAGACAAGGACAAGTAAGTAGACGATGAATATTCACGTGGCTGGTAAGCCCTGTCCGCAGTCCACAGAAGGAAGCATCAGTGCCACCCTCGCACGCACACACGCACTCACACACACTCACACATGAGGTGGGTGAAATGCCAGGCACCCCGCCTCCCGAGGGGCGGAAGGCGCTGGAAACTCCGGGCACAGATGTTGTTTTATAAACAGTAAGATGTGTGCTGGCCCTTGTGGGGGATTCAGGAATGGGGGGTGGGGGGAGGCTTAAAACATGCAGGCCAGGCCAGCTGGCTTCCCCCCACGGGACGGGCCAGAGAACAGCCGCTGTGCACCCCACGATGGAGACACAGAAGACCCCCAGAGAGCAGGTGAGGTCATGGGCCGTGGGCTAGGACCATGGAAGAGGCAGGCTCCAGCGGGACGGCGTTAACCGGGTCAGTGCCGGTGGGGAGCCAGGGACAAGAAAGGAACACGACAGGCTGTGTGTGGCCCGACCCCATCAGGAGGGCAGGTCCACGTGGTCCCAGCCCCTGGTGTGGGTGACGCAGGGACCCTGTGATGGCGACACTTAAGGGTCACCTTGACTGGGCTGCGGGCGCCCAGACCGCTGGTTAACCATCACTTCTGGCCTGCCCGTGAGGGTGTCTCTTGTCCAGCATTTGAGTCACAGACAGGGCAGATGGCACTTCCCCCTGTGGTGGGCACCATCCAGTCTGCTGAGGACCCGACACAACAGAAACGCAGAGGAGGGGCGAGACTCTCGCTTTGCACAAGCTGGGACTCTCCTCTCCTACCTCCTGGGACCCCAGCACTGGTGCTCGGCCCTCCTGACTCGGGCTGAGTCACACTGCTGGCTCTCCCGGACCTCCAGCTCAGAGACGGCACGCTGCACATCCCAGGGCCTTCCAGCCTCCACGAGCACGCACGCGCACACACACAGGGTACCTGTATGTACACTGTGATTATGTACACACAGAGTATATGCCCTGTGATTATGTGTATATAGTATACACACACAGTGATTACATGTGTATACAGCACATGTAAACTGTGATGAAATATGTATATAGAGAATATTATATGCACTGTGATTGTGTGTATACGTATATATATAGTATGTATTTACACAGTGACTACATATATACACGGTGTGCATATACACACATATATAAATATATATACGCATATACATATAAGTATCTATACACACACACTGTATATATTACATATACATATAGCATGGCATATGTACTGTGATTACATGTTTACGTAGCATATATATATATATATATATATATATATATACACTGTAATAAAATATGTAGATACGTTACGTATATATTCACTGTGATTGTGTATGTGTGTGTGTATATATATATATATATGTGCGTGTGTGTGTATATATACATAGATAGTATGTATATATCACACAACTGGCGTAGATATATGCAGTGACTATGTATATACAGAGTGTGTATATATATACTGATTATGTTTACACGCGCGCGCGCGGTATAACATATACATTGTGATTATGTATATATACTTAGTATGTACATGTATACTGTGGTTATTATACACACACGGTGTGACGTATATACATTGTAATTATATATACGGTATGTGCACACGCACTGTGATCATGTTCATATATGATATGTTGTGAGTCTGTACACATACACACCATGACATATACAATGTGATTTTAAACATACAGAATTACCTGTCGTGTGATTATGTGTAGGACACATATAAACATGATCACGTGGACATACACACAGAAGAGCGTATACACATGCACACTACTGGCTCTGTTTCTCTCTGGAACCCTGACTGCACGGCTCCCTCACCTGGGCCCTCAACCCCGCCCCATCTACAGATTCAACTCACTACTGGAAACGGAGACTCGGGTGTTGTCTCCTGGCAGAGGGCAGAAACGAGGTGCTCCCTCTTGCTCCCCCAAATCACGGGCAGGCCCTGCAGCACCTCCAACAGGGCACACAGGCAGTCAGAGGGCGGGGACGAGTGCCCATCAGCTACAGAACAGACGGCTTCAAGGCGGGAGTCCCACACCACCACCACTACCGCTGTCTCTGGCACAGTCTCGGTGCCACGAAGGAGCCCAGAGGAGAGGTGCTGACAGTGCGGGGATGGGGGGCCTGGGTGAGGGCAGTGGCAGGCGAGCAGTTCAGGGACGGTCCCCACGGGGGCGGCGTGGCACTTAACCGAGCCCAGAGCCACGTGGCTCACAGCGGGTCCACGCTGATGCTGGCGCACCGGCCGTGTGGGGCGAGTCCCCCGCCAAACAGAGAAATCCAGCGTAGCCAGTTAGAAACTTTTGTAGCAATCCGACCTTCAACTTGACCTTGCTGCAACATCCATGAGTGTTCTCCATTTCTATCTATTAAAACGCAATTTTAGTACTGTTGTGTCTCATAATCTAAGGTGGGACTTCTAGGTCTTTGTCTTTTCGGGTTTTTTCTAGAATCCAGTTTTACCATTATACGATTATTGGTCTGTAATGTATTAGAAGACAAACACCAAACAAACCACCGTATCTTCCGGTGCAGGGCGGTGGGGCAGGGGGGCACAATCCGGGTATGCTGGACGCCGTGGGGGGCACAGCCCGGGTGTGCTGGACGCCGTCGGGGGGAAGGCATGGATGCCGCTACGTGAGACCATCTTTGGGGGGTGGGTGGCCTGGCCCAGTACAGGGGCAGTGACAGCAAGGAACAGATTATGGGACAGACTTGAGTCTGTTTCTCCAACAGGGCTGGTGAGGGTGGTGTTTGGGGGCGGAGAGTGTCTCCCAGATTCCGGATGCTGGCATCTGAGCAGGCGGTGGGGCTCCTCCCAGGAAGGGTTCTTGTTGGTTTGCTGGTTCGGGTCGGGGCGGCACCGCTGAGCCTGGAGGCGTCTCCACGTTGAATGCAGTAGCCGTGGAGGGCGTCAGGGGCTTGCCTGGGACTCCAGAGTCATGAGCACAGAGAGAAAATTCGGAACCACAGGGTGGGGGGAACTCACCTGTGGAGGGAAGGTAGACAGAAAAGAGGAGGGAACCAGTCCAGACACTGGGATCAGTCAGGGCACAAGAGCGGCCGGGCAGATGGCTTTCAGGAGGAGGGGTGGTTCCTAGCAGGCGAGAAAGGCAGGAGCAGAGAAGGGACACTCGATTTGGCCGCAGGAAACCTCAGTGACTTGGACAGAAGGGAGGCCAGTTAGGAGTGAGCTGAGGAGGGGAGGGGCTGGGAGCACACGATGGTCGGAGAGGTCTGCTGGAGCCGCGGAGATGCCTCGACCGGGGCTCCGACGCTGTCCCCTATGTGGCAGGAAGCCCAGCAAGGGAGGAGGTGGGGGCAGGGCGGGAATGCACCAGAGCCGAGTCCAGGCTGGTGGCCGAGGCTGAGTCCCTGCAGCCGAGTGAGGGGGAGGCCACGTCGGGGACGGTGGCTGCGATGAGAATCTAACTGGCCTCTGTCCTCAGCCACTGACACGTTTCTCCACGTGCAACAGAGGAAAAGGAGTCCACAAACAGCCTGCGCCTCAAGAACGCTCCGAACTCTCCGTGGGGCACTGTGTCGGGAATCCCCAGGGCTGTGACGGGTCGTGTTTCGGTGCCTGTCCTTTGGGAGGGAAGAGCTGGCCCCCGTCTGTGCACCCGGACCACCTGCTGACTCTGTCCCAGGCTCAGAGCCGCCCTGCACCCGGGTCCCTCGTCCCCCTGAGTTCCAGTCAGCAGACCGTGAGCTGAAGTGACGGACGCCGCGTCCAGGCTGACGCCCAAAACGCTCCGGGTCTTAGGCCGACCACGACAGAGACGACCCCCGGGGGTCCCAGGAGCCGCACCCCGAGGACGGCAGAACCCCCACGGCCCCTGAGTGACAGGTGCAGAAGAACGCCGGCCGGCCCACACACAAACGCCGCTGCATGGAGACGAGCTGCTATCCTGTTGAGCCACGATACGTTTCTGGGCACCTGTCACAGCAGCGCCCACCCGCCCTGGTGTCAGTGCCGCGTCTCGACAGTGTCTCGGGGACGTACATCAGCGGCTCCCCAACCCTGGCCGCCTGGCTGTTCTGGGTCGGTCCTGGGCACGGCGAGGTCTTCGGGGCCCGAGGTGAGTCTAACGGGGGGTCCAGTTGAGGGCACGGCCTCAGCGGCTGCGACAGCATGCAGGGCAAAGGCCTCCCTGCTGGGTCGCCAGCTCACAACGTCCGGGGAGCCGGTGTGAGAACCCGGTGGTACCTTCCACCAGGCCCTTGCTTTCAACCCGGACGGTCCCCGACCGTCAGCTTTGGGCTCAGCCGCGAGTCTCAGAAATGCACGTGTCAGCGCCAGCCCAGACCTCCTGAGTCGAGCCTTTGTTCGCGCAGAACTCCCGCGTGAGTCAGACAGTCCGGGAAGCGCCACCCCGGGCCGAGTGTGGTGACGCGAGGGAAGGCTGGCTCCTGGGCTGCAGGGGGCAGGGAGGACGGCCGGCGGCTCTGTGGATCGACGAGGGCCCCTCGTCTCCAGACGACCCGGCGTGTTGTCTGAGCGGCCCCCAGAGGAGCCGGGGGCACGGGCCTCGCTCCGCACAAGTACACAGTCCCCAAGCCTCTGCCGTCAGCGGGCCTGCTGGCCGCTAATAATTAAAGTGGCCAGTGCGCCAGCTGTCCCCAGTCAGGTCCGCGCCTGGGTAACGATTCCAGGAAGCGGGACAAGGCCCCTCTAGGCCGAAGTCACAGCTGTTTCCAAGGTGACGCCTGAAACTTTGCTTTTAGCTCAGGGAAAATCAATCGACATTACCCGGCACGTTAGATTTTCCACTTTTGCTCGTGGTAACAACACGGAAGGCCGATAAATGTGTCCAGTTCAGGAAGCAAAGGACGATGAGGCCGGAGGGAGCCTGGTGTCTCTGTGCTCAGAGATGTGTGGACAGATCAGCGTTAGGATCAATCCTGCCTGGCTCCCCAAGGGGGCCCTGGTCTGCTCTGCACCTCAGAGCCGCCCGGTCGGGGTGTCCCTCAAGGGACACGGGATGCATCGGACGACAGAGTGCGGATTCGGGGCACAGAAACATGGCTCCACAGCAGGCGTCAGGCGGGCCGGGCCTGCAGACACGGAGAAGCCACGGGGTAGCACAAGAGCACAGCGCGCTCCCACAGCCCCCGCGGCAGGCACGGCCCGGCAGGTGTCTCGGGCTCTGACGAGGCTGCTCGTCCCTCTTCGCAGCGACTGGGCGCTGACGGCCAAGTAGGGCACGGCCTCCGTCACCGCGGGGCAGGAGCAAAGCAGGAGACGAGTGTGCGTCAGCGTCCTCGTGTCGGGGAGCCTCTTCCGAAGGAGAATTCACCGCCCTCCAGTCGGGGTTCCTGCTGGAATCGGCGCATCTTCATGTTTTGAGAGGGGAAGAAATCCGAGGCGCGAGACAAAAAAAGAGACGGCGTGTCACAGTGTTTGCGCAGGAGGCCCAGGGGTCTGGGAGCTCGGGAGCAGGTTCTCTCCACGTCTCTCTCCCGCCACCGGGTCCCGCCTGCGTCCGAGGCTCCGCGGCATCACCGCACGTCTTAATTCTGCTTCCACACTCTGGACACAGTGCTGCAGGGACAGAGCCCGTGTACCGAATTTCTGACTTCAAGGTTCTCTCCCATCAGTTTCGCCTTGGGTTTCTGGTGCTCGCCCACTCTCGTCTGTGAGCAAATGCTGGCGGCTAAGAAGTAGGTCCTGAATAGTCCGTTTGTGACAGCGGGAAGTAACGGTCGTGCTCCGTGCCGAGCTGTGCGCATGCCTGTGTGTGAGCGCGTGTGCACATGTGTGAGCGCGTGTGTGTGCACGTGCTTGTGTGAGCACATGTGCAAGTGCGTGCGTGTGCCAAGTGTGCGGGCATGTGTGCAAGCGTGTGTGTGTGCATGTGTGTGAGCGTGTGTGTGTCCATGTGCTTGTGTGAGCGCACGTGCGAGGGTGTGCATGTGTGTGAGCACATGCACGTGTGCACACACTGGGCATGGCTCTACGTCACACACAGAAAATAAACAGCCACGTTTTCCGCCAACAAGGCCGCTTCTAAGGTTTGCACAGTGTTTCCTAGTGTTCTGGAAAAACAAACTGCTGTTCCGTGAACCAATCTGAGAACGGGCTTAGAAACTGCGGGTGTGAGGAAAGAAGAAAGGGGAGGCCGGGGGGCGGGCAGATGAGCAGAGCGCAAGCTGGGGGCTGAGAGGGCATGACCGCCGGGGGTCCCCGGGTGACCCCACAGCAGCTCTACAAAGTGTAAAGCACTCTCTCCTGGGTTCGAATCCCGCTCAGCAGATGCACGGCATTTACGTGGCCTGGTTCTGAGCCTAGGTTCCCGTGGCTTGTGAAACAGAAGCCGTAACCCTGTGCAGGCTTCCCCAAATGACGGATGAGGCCTCCAACCCTGATGAGCAGTCAAGGTCATGCTCAGCTATGCTGCGGGCAGGGAAGTGATTACAGCCACAGCCCACGGGGCACCACCGTGGGGGCCACCCACGCGCTGCACACCTGACCCTAACAACCACTTTGCAAAGCAGGGGTCCCCGTGCAAGTAAGGGAATCCAGCTCAGAGGGGCGAAGTCACTCGCCCAAGGTCACCCAGCGAATAAACTGCCCGGCTGGGGTCTGACCTTAAGTGAGGCCACCCTGAAGCCACACTCCCTCCCGAGTTCTCAGTGGGATCTTGACTGAGTGGGGAAGTGGGGTGCAGACCACCCCAGGGCAGACGTACAAGCAGTGACTTATCTGTTGGGCTGTGTGCGGGCAGGTCGGAGGTCAAAAGAGGCAGAGGGACAGGAGGCGGGGAGCCCCCTGGGCTCAGGGGGCATGGTGGGTGCCGTGCGCTGGCCAGAGGGGACACTAGCCTGGGACAGGGCTATGGACAGAGTCTAGAGGAGGCCGGCCAGCCGGGGCCGGGACGCCTTAAGGAGAGTGAGCCCTTCCAAATCAGAAGCAGGTAGAGGGAAGGCTGAGGGCGTCTGCCTCTTCCTCAGCCAAGGGGAGAGCTTGGGGTGTGGGCCGGACTGTGACACTGGAGTCCTAATGCCGACTACCCGTGAACATGACCTCACTCGGAAACTGAGTGTGCGGCAGGTGAAATCAAGTTGAGACGAGGTCCTGCTGCTGGGGAGTCGGCCCTTAATCCACGGGGCTGGTGTCCCTGCAGGAGAGGCACAGAGGGCACACAGCCACGTGTGACAATGAGCAAGGGACGCGGCGGCCTCCCTGGAAGCCAGACCAGGCCAGGAAGGACCGCAGAAGGAAAATGGCCCTGTGGACCCTTGGGTCCTGGGCTTCCAGCCCCCAGAACGGCGAGAAAATCTGATCCTGCTGTTGTAGTTCACCCCGTATGTGGTACCTTGTAGACAGCGGCTCCGGGCCAGGACACAAGCCTGGAGGCGAGGCTGAGCCCCTGGGTCCCCGGCGAAGCAGCCCACCGGACCCAGAGGGTTTCCTGGGTCAGCTGGACCCCGAGATTCCCTCACAGGGACAGTCAACCAGCCACGAGCGTCCCTGTGGGCAGGCTGAGACAGGCCGCAGCGGGCAGGGGGACAGTGACACAGACCTGAGGCCCGGGAGCCCTGGCGGACATCACCGTCATGCCTCTCCGGGCGGTGCCCACACAGCCAGGCTGGGGACAGTACAGGGTCGCCCGCGGTTAACCAGAGGGCCGGGGTCCCGAAATGTCAGGCGGAGGTGGAGTGAGATCCCACTCACGCTCCTCGCCCCGGCGGCCTACAGAACTCCACAGAATTCCCGGTTGCTGGGCTATCTACCATGCACCTTTCTTCCCAGTTCCACTCCCGGTATGAAAACACAGACGGACAAACGCTCACTTGTGACCGCCCGCACGGGGGACTAGTTTAAGATCCATGTTGCGATTTAACCGCCTTCTCAGCTACAATTGGGGCGATGGTCCTACCTTCCCGACACCTGCACCTGTCACATCCCTTCCCGCGAGCGGAAAAGACGTTGGGAATCGCGTTCGGTTCCAGCCATCAGAACGAGCTGGCCGGCACATGCCGAGTCCTGCGGTGTTTTCAGGGGCCACAGAAGGGGAGCTGTCACTCTGATGGAAATCCAGGCACAATTCATCTTTTTGTAAAAACAAAACCAAGAACAACAAAAACGCTTCCTCCTGCACCGAGAGAGGAAATGGTTATGAACACAGGAATCACGGTTTCAGGTTCTCCAAAACGAACAATTCCAGACACCATAACAGGCGTGGAAACGTGTGCAAGGCTTACCTGCCTGTCACGCAAATGTCTAGTTCCTGTGGGAAAGATGCAATTCTGGAGACCACCTGTGAAGACAGGCGGGGGTGGGGGCCGGAGCCGGGGAAGAGTGACCCCAAGCCACCCCGCTGAACGCTCCCGGTGACGTCCCGCCTGGAAGAGGCCGGGACTGACCCGAGGGACCTGTCCCTGTCTGTGGTGCACCTGACTGACCGCAAGAGGCTATGTGACCATGGAGTACAAGTCGCCTGACTTCCCAGAGAGGAAGGAAAGACAGAAATTCTGCCCGGAGCAGCGACAGAGAGGATACCGTGGAGTTTAGGGACAAACAGCGGGATTTTCCCACTTGTCCCGGCCACCTAGTTTCCGAGCATGACAAAGTTGCTCCCGAGGCACGAGCTCGTGGCTCAAACCACGGGCCACCACTGTGCTACCGCTCAGTTCCACATCCCTTCAGTGACCAACACCTGAACACAAGATGAAAACCTTGGCTGGCTCATCCCTGAGCTTTTCAAAACCAAGAGGAGGCTGGAGGGCAGAGCAAGACGCCGTTGGTGGGAGCCACAGACGGCGAAAGAGAGAGACTGGTCCCCACTCACATCCTAACAACACACCGGGCCTGGGTCGCGAGATCTCCCGTGTCCTGGAAGTGGTGGGGGTCAGGCCAGCTCAGAAGAGCGAGCCCCGGGGGACGCTTGTGTGTGTGTGGGTTTCCCGCCGTGGACACGTGGCCTTGCTGCAGAGAGCTGGCCTCCGGTCACAGCCTCACACGGGCTTCATCAGACCCACAGCGCCGGCTGACCCGGCACTCACCCTCGTCCCGGGCCCTGCATCTGACCACTTCCCATGCAGACGTGACAGCGTGCGGCCCCAGGGCCCCAGGCCCACCACACCCAGTGCCGCCGCCCTGGGGCCAGGATGCCTGCGGGTAGGGCTGAGGGGCGCAGGGCTGGAGTCTAGGGGACCCCCTCTCTGGAGAGGAGTCTGCAGGGGCGGGGGGGGGGTGGCCCTCGTTCCCTGACTTGGTGGGAGAAACCAGTCCAGAGCTGGCCAGCTCCCATCCTCCGCCAGTCCCTCTGCCGTTGGTGGAAATCCCTCCATTTGAAAGGGGTGGGGAACCAAGGAAGCCTGGGGGGCTGGTGGCCAGGTGTGTCCACGGAGGGAACAGGCAGCAAGGCGCCCAGACAGGGCTGCGAGGGCTCCAGCCACCAACAGGGACCTGGACAGGAGGAGGAAGCTCGGGGCCACCAGCCCGTGAAGTAGCAGCAGGGGGCCTGAGGGCCCCTTTCTGCTCAAGAGACAGGAGCAAGGCCTTTTGGTTTCTGGGGACAGAAAGATCGGTGTTTCTGGATTCCATACAGGAAAAAAGAGGATTAGAAGGATGAAGTTTCTCAATGCCAGAGCACAGCCAGCTATTGAGCACGCGAGATGGGGGTGGGGAGGGCTACGGTGGCAAAAATGCCGCCAGAGGCAGACACGTGAGCGCAGCGATGGCGGGAGATGCCAGTGTTCCTGCGATCGTGCCGCAGCGACGCGGAGCCCTGCGTGGGGACGGTGTGCGGTCGCCTTCCCTCGCGTGTGAACAACGCACTAGAAAGTCTGCCCCGTCTAACATGAACCCTGCCGGGTCACGTATAGGCGGCACCAACAGAGCTCACAGCCAGGCGCGCGCCCACGCGGGGGGGGGGGGGGGGGGGCAGGGCGCGTTCTCGGCCCCAAGCCGCCTCTGCGCCATTTCCCAGGGGCTCCTGGCCAACGTCACTAACACAGGAGAGGGCGGGGCCCAGGCCAGGACACATGCTTGTCCTCACAGAGCACTGACAACTGTCTTGCTTCCGAGAATAAGATCTAATCTTAGCTGGGCTCCTCACTAGGGCTCGAAATCAGCCGTTTCGCGCAGACCAGAAGGCTGGGGGCCTGAGGAGGCGGGAGTTTGCATGTGACCCGCAGGCCATTTCACTCCCCGGTCTCCAGGTCCTCAGAGGCAGAGCTACAGGAACGGTTTTCATGCTTCACGCTGACACGCTCACCCTCCGGTGGAAACACAGGATGCAAACACGTAAAACACAGTGCCGGTGGGAGTTCAGGAACAGCTAGCTCCAGCCTCCCTGCTCCTCGGGGAGCCCCGCCTCTGGGCCTCCGGGCCTCCAGGCCTCCGGGCAGGGGTTCAGGGCCCTCTGACCAGGTAGTCCTGGCCCCGGTAAACCTTTTACATTAGGGAGGGGGGGGGGTGCGGGCGGATAAACAGCCTCCCTCCGTCTTCCCTGAATAGGAGCCCCAGGGCTACACCGAGTTAGGAAGAGGGCATTCGTTGCTCTTCGTGTTCTGATTCAATCTCATACTGAACCCTGAGCGGCAGGGTCGGACATGTGTCTGCAAGGGGCTTGAGAGCCCAGGCCCGGCTGAGGTGGGGGGTCCGGCGGGTGAGGATGGCCAGCTGGTCACTGCTCTTCCCACCACCGCAGGCAGGTGCATGTCCGGCCGGGGAAGGAGGGGGGAGGAAGGAACGCCCACGTTGACCCCCTACATTTGCAGCGTGGCTCGGGCCCAACAAAGAGCGTGTCCTCCCTCCTCGACAACGTCGTCCGATCACAGAGCATGTCCTCCCTCCTCGATAAGAGAACGTCGTACAGAGTACGTCGTACGTGACATGTGACAGAAAGCCCGGTGCCCCGAGCACCAGGGGGCGGAGAAGCCGGCACGAGCCGCAGAAGGGGCACCGCCAGGGGAGCTCCGGCCGCCCCGCAGGGCCTGCTCCTTCCGCAAAGGGCGAGCGGCAGGGCCCAGAGCCGTTCCGAGGCTACAGGAGGTGCCTGGTGCAGGACCACCCTGCGCAGCCACGGCTCCCTCCGCGGGGATGGGGCCCTGGGTCCTGCGGGCGGTTGCGGGGCCTCTCCTCGTGCCCCCTCCCCTCTGCAGCCTCTCTGGGAGCAGAGCGTTCTGGGCAGGAGCAGAGTCGCGGATGTGGCTCCGGGAGGAGCGGGGGGCCCGCATCGAAAAGACGGACCCGCGGAGCCAGACTTAGAACCCAGACCCTGGCTTCCAGCAGGTGCGCTGGGCCCCGGGAGCCGGGAAGAGCTGCGGGCTCCCCCCTCCACCCCCCCCCACCCCGGGAGCAGGAACCTTGGGAGAGGGTACACGCCATCCGAGCCTCAGTTTCCTCATCTGCCGGATGGCAGCACATGTGTCGTGACACTCGTGGCACTCGTCAGGGTGAGGCGCCTCCGGGGGGGCGTGGGGCGGTGTCCAGGCCCGTGGAATGAATCAAAGGGAGGTCCCGCCGGTGGCCGTTCACCGTGTCGTCCCCACGCTGCTTGTAGGAAGGCCAAGTGTGAGTTCTCCCTGTTGGAGAGCGTGGGTGAGGAGGGGGCACAGAGAGGCAGGGAGGGGGTGGGCGCGGGTGCAGACCCAGGGGCTGGCACGCCCTCCCAGGCGGGGACACACCCAGTCAACCGGTGGGTCGCTACTGCTTCATTTCTGCCAAGGAGGCGCAGCGGGGCGTGGGGAAGGGCAGAAAGGGAGGCGGGTGTCTAAGGAATTCCAGACGGATGGTCCAAACTCAGCGCCAGGAAATCCCGCTGGGGGCTCGGTTCCGCCAAGTTACTTAGAGTCCGGTGCCGGAGAGTTTCCGGTTAACCCAGGGATCCGATTCTTCAGTGTCTTTCCGGGGACCCAGGGCAGGAAGACCGTGGAGACGCCCCTCCCCCTGGCTGGCTGGTCTGGTGACACGGAGGGTCCCGCCTGGTTTGGGGCGGACCCAGCGATACGTGACCTCACAGCCAAGAGAGCGCACGGCACCCTTCTTCACAACGACTCCTGGTGTGCTCCAGGGCTCCTTTAAGACTGGACGGCGCTGGCACGGGGTGGGCGCCCTTGGGTGCATCCTGGACCCCGAGGGGCTCCGGCGGGTCGCATCGAGGGGCCCACACTCCCTGCTGCGTGTCTGCTGTTCCCGGCACAGGGTCGCCTCGGCGGTGCCACTGCGCGAGGCCCAGGTTCCTGCAGGGAAATCGCACTGGGGGCTCTGGGACCCCCCAGGTCCTGACTCCGCTCCACCGTAGCCAGACCTTCACATCCACACTGGCTCTCGGTTTTGATCCTAAACTGGAACCTTTCCAGTTATTTCACATTTGGCCAAACAGGGTTTTTCAGGTTCTTATTTTTTGCTCTTTCTCTTGCAGAAGGACGTGGACCTGAACGGACCCCTGGGCGCTGGCAGGTTCTCAGGAAATTGAGTGCTGCGTTCCTGTAATTTGAGGCTGAAACCGTGGGTTAAACCTGCATCCCTGAGCCTGTGCGCTCTCAAGTGAGCAGAAGGGAAAAAATCACTTCAGACAATTTGAGCGGTGGGACTGGTCGGATTTAGAAACAAACTTTCCCATGTTCAGCTGCTAATGGGGTCAGCTTTGCTTGTTCCGTGGGGGAAATGCCAGCCCGGCGCCTGTTGAAAAGTTCTGCACTGGCAAAGCCATGGCCCGAGTCACCGCAAATGGCACCTTCGTGCCCGCGGATCCTGGGGTGATTTAGTCCCTGTTTGGGAAAAACAAACAGAGGCACGACCCCCGGGGCCAGGCTCCCCACCTTCCCAGATGCCCCTGCTCCCCGCCTTCTTCTTCTTCCTCACCGAGGTCCCAGTGACACACAGTATTACATTACCTGTGCAACACACTGATTTGACATTTGCAAACACAGCGAAATGGCCACCGCAGCAAGTCTGGTGACCCGTGTCACCACACACCGTTAATACAACATCGCTGGGTATGTTCCCCACGCTGTTTATAACTGGGAGTTTGTATTTCCTGACCCCTCCCCCCATTGCACCCACCCCACCCCTACCAGCCACTAAATATGTTCTCTCAATCTAGGAGTCTGGGTTTTGTTTTGTTTTTTAGGTTCCACACGAGAGTGAAACCATGCAGTATTTGTCTGACATTTTAACATAAAACTCGTCCCTGCCATTGCAAATGGCAAGGTCTGATTGCTGATTTTATGGCTGAGTAATATTCCATTGTGTATAAAGACCACATCTTTCTTACCCATTCATCTACTGATGGACAATTAGGTTGTTTCTATTTCTTGGCTACTGTAAATAATGTTCCAGTAAACACTGGGGTGCATGTATCCCTCTGAATTAGTGTTCTTGTGCTCCTTGGGTAAATACCCAGAAGTGGAATTGCTGGGTCATAGGGTAGATCTATTTCTAATTTTTTTGAGGAAACTCCGTACTGTTCTCCATGGTGGCTGCACCAGTCTGCACTCCCACCAACAGTGCCACGAGGGTTCCCCTCTCTCCGCATCCTCGCCGACACCTGTTGTTTCTTGTGTTGTTGGTTCTGGCCATCCTGACAGGTGTGAGGCGACATCTCATCATGGTTTTGATTTGTATTTCCCTGATGAGAAGTGACGTTGAGCATCTTTTCATGGGTCTGTTTGCCATCTGGATGTCTTCTTTGGGAAAATATCTGTTCAGATCTTTTACCCATTTTTAACTCAACGGTTTGGGGGTGTTTGTTGTTATTGAGTTGCATGAGTTCTTTATATATTTTGGATATTAACCTCTCATCGGTCATACGATTAGCAAACATCTTCTCCCACTCAGTAGGCTACCTCTTCATTTTCTCGGTGGCTTCCTTCATGGCAGCATTTTATTTTGATGTAATCCCGCCTGCTTAGTTTCGCTTTGGCTTCCTTTATCTTTGGAGTCAGGGCCAAGAAAACCTCACTGAGGCAGGTGTCAAGGAGCTTACCACCTCTGTTTTCTTCTAGGATTTTTATGGTTTCAGACCTCACACTCAGGTCTTTAATCCACGTTGACTTTATTTTTGTATATGTTGTAAGAAAGTGGTCCAGTTTCATTCTTTTGCATGTAGCTGTCAGGTTCTCCCAGCGCCATTTGTTGAAGAGATTTTCTTTTCCCCATCGTGTATTCTTGCCTTCTTTGTCGTAAGGTAATTGACCATATAATTGTGGGTTTATCTCTGGGATCTCTATTCTGCTCTATCCATGTCTATTTTTGTGCCAGGACCACACTGCTCTAATTGCTACAGCTTTGTAATACAGTTTGAAATCAGGGAGTGGGATACCTTTGGCTTTACTCTTCTTTTTCAAGACTCTTTTGGCTATCTAGGGTCTTTTGTGGTTCCACACAAATTTTAGGATGATTTGTTCTATTTCTGTGAAGAAACGCCATTGGAATTTTGACAGCTTTGAATCCGTAGATTGCCTTGGCTAGCATGGACACTGTAACAAATCTGTTCTTCTAACCCATGAGTATGGAATGTCTTTCCATTTGTTCGTGTCACCTTCAGTTTCTTTCATCAAAGTCTTACAGTTTTCAGTGTACCAGTCTTTCACCTCCTTGGTTAGATTTATTCCTAGGTATTTTACTCTTCTTTCATTTCTAATTTTACAGAAAGGCAGACCGCCGCATGCAGCGCCTCACTTGAACGTGTTGAGTCTTGGAAGCTTGACTGCCCTACACTCTCCCACAAATGGACTTTGAGAGCTTGTTGGGAGGTCCGAGGAGGTGAACACAGCCACTTGTATGCCTTTGACCGTCCTCCTCTATTAGGGAAGGTCGTCCGCTTCTACTAAGTGTGCAGCTTCGGGAGGGACACATGTGGAGAGCTAAGGGGGGAAGGGGACACCTGCCCAGCCAGCCAGACCAGCCAAATCAACCTTGGTGATCAATGGGTGACAAATGTCATAGCCAGATCACCCTCTCATCCCATTTGATTCTTTCTGATGTGATTGTAAATGACACTGTTTTCTTGATTTCTCTGACGGTTTGCTATTCGTGTATAGAAAAGCAGCAGATATTTGTATATTAATATTGTGTCCAGCAACTTCTACTAAGTTCATTTATTCTAACAGTTTTTTGGTGGAGTCTTCAGAGTTTTCTATATATAGTGTCATGTCATCTACACACAGTAGCAGTTTTACTTTTTCTTTATATGCCTTTATTTTTTTTCCTTGCCTAATTGCTCTGACTAGCACTTCCAGTACTATGTTGAATGAAAGAGGGAGAAGGGGCATCCTTGTCTTGTCCCTGACGTTAGAGGAAAAGTTTTCAGCTTTTCATTGTTGAGTGTATTAGCTCTGAGTTTGTCATATTACGACTTTCATTACCTTGAGGTACATTCCTTCTACACACACTCTGTGGAGAGTTTTTATCACAAAAGGATGTTGAATATTGACAAATGCTTTTCCTGCATCTATTGAAATGACCGCGTGATTTTTACCTTCTGTTTTGTTAATGTGGCGTGTCACGATGACTGACTTACAAATGTTGACCACTCTTGCATCCCTGGAATAAATCCCACTTGATCATTGTATGTGATCTTCTAAATATATTGTTGAACTCATTTTGCTAATACCTTGTTGATGATTTTTACATGACTGTTCATCGGGGATACTGGCTTATGATTATCTTGTGTTGTCATTATCTGGTTTTAGTATCAGGGTAATGCTGGCCTTGTAAAATGACTTTGGAAGCATTTTCTCCTCTTCAGTGTTTTGGAAGAGTTTGAGAAGGATTGCCATTAAATCTTTGAATGTCTGATAGAATTCACCACTGAAACTAACTGGTACTGGACTTTGGTTTCTTGGGAGGTTTTTGATCACTGACTCAATCTTCTTACTAGTAATCAGTCTATTCAGATTTTCTTCATGATTCAGTCTGGGAAGATCATAAGTTTCTAGGAATTTATCCATTTTTTTCTATGTTGTCCAATTTTGTTGGTATAGAATTGTTATAGTAGCCCCTTTTATCTTCTGTATTTGTGTGCTGTTGGCTGTAACTTCTCCTCTTTCATTTCTGATTTTATTTGAGGCCTTTCTCCTTTTTACTGGTGAATCTGGCTAAAAGTTTGTCAATTTTGTTTATTTTTTCAAAAAACTAGCTCTTAGTTTCATTGATCTTTCTATTATCATTTGAGTCTCTATTTCATTTATTTCCTTCCTGATCTTTATTATATCCTTCTTTCTGCTAACTTTGGGTTTTGCTCGTTCTTCTTCTAGTTCCTTTAGGTGTAAATTGTTTATTTGAGATTTCTCTGGTGTCTTGAGGTAGACTTGTATTGTTATGAACTTTTCCCTTAGAACCATTGTTGCTGTATCCTGCAGATTTCACTATGTCACATTTCTTTTTTTCATTTGTGTCTACGTATTTTTTTTTTACTTCTCCTTTGATTTTTTTCTATGACCCAGCACTTGTTCAGTAACGTGTTATTTAATCTCCACGTATTTGTTTTCCCAGTTTTTCTTCTTGTAATTGATTTCTAGTTTTATACCATTGTGGTCAGAAAAGATACTTGATAGGATGTCAGTCTTCTTGTGTTTATTACGACTTGCTTTGTGGCTTAACACGTGATGTGTCCTGGACACAGAGTTCCACGTGTACTTGAGAAGAATGTGTAATCTGCTGGTTTGGGGTGGAGTACCGTGTATACGTCTGTTAAGCCCATCTGGTATAATGTGTCATTTGAGGTTGATGTTTCCTGATTGATTTTCTGTGTGATGATCTGTCTACTGATGTAAGCGGGTGTTAAAGTCCCTTGGTATCACTGTATTGCTATAAATCTCTTCTTGTAGGTCTGCTAATATTTGCTTTAACTACTTAGGGGCTCCTATGTTGGGTACATATGTATTTATAAATGCTGTACCTTCTTGGTGGATTGACACCTGTATCATCATATAGTGTCGTTCATTGTCTTTTATTATAACCTTCGTTTTAAAGCCTCGCGTCTATTTTTCAATGATGGAGCGATACTGTGGTTCAAGACTATGATTTCAGGTGCTTCGTCCCCTGCCCCCAGCACAGCTACAGGGAACGCGTGCTCCAGGACCTTCCGCTCTCAGTGCGGCAAGTGTCCTGACCTTGGACACATGACCTGGGCCTTCAGCAAAGCTGCTGGAGCTTCTCCTTCTGAAATGTGAACCCCTCATGAGGCCAGGCATCCATCCTGGGGTCACGGACACCTTGGGGGGGCCATCGGAGCTGGAGAAGCCTGACCTCACCAGGTGCCCTCCAGCCGAGTGAGGCCAAGAGGCACCATGTGGCAGAAGAGCCAGGACCCAGGGGTGGAGGGTCTGGACAGGTCAGGTTGTCCTTCAAGGTGTCAGACCTGGTCTGTGACAGGAGACACTACCCTGGTGGGCTCTCCACCGTGACGGGGAGATGGCGGGTCCTGGGGACAACAGCGAGCGGCCTCCATCTGGCCTCACGTGCCCTGCAGCTAGGATTCCCACAGGACGAACAACGACATAGGAGTCCCTTCCTATGTGTTTTTTCAAAATTTTTTCACTCTTTACAAAATGGCTATAAAAACACCCCGTTGTTTCCCTGTTGGACGTAAAGCAATCAGAATTTAATTGGATAAAGTGCCCTGGTGATTAGGAACATGAGCTCTGAGGTGACAGAGACCCATGTCTGAGTCCCAGCTCGCCCACTTACTGGTGGTGTGAACTGGCGAGTTTCTGGAACTTTACAAGCCTGGGTCTGCCCATCGGTGAAGTGGGTTAAAACAGCACCTGTCTCACTAGGAAGACTGAGTTACTGTGTCCAACACTGTGACACATAGTAAGCTCTCAAAATTAATGCAAATTGCTGTGGTTCAGGGTTTCTGTCATCTGGGATTCGTCTTATCTGCAAACACCAGAGCAGCGAGAACAGTCACAACGTACGAGCAGAAAAGCTCGGTACTCTGTTCGCACAGCCATGTCCAGACCGGCCTCCGTATCTAAATTCTGAGCACAGTGATAACGGCGGCCACTTGGAGGACCACTCACCGACTCCGAACTCGTTACACGTGGAGCCTCGCAGTCTCGGGAGGAACATAACCATCTGCCCCATTTGGCAGGTGCGGAAATGGGGACGGACGAGCCAAGTGACCCACCCTGGGGCAAAGCGATGAAGGGGGAGACCCAGGACGGGAGCCCGCCCGGAGGGTCTGATGGCGGTGCACTCCCTTGCTCAGTGTGCCACCTGCCTCTTGGCCCTCTGTGTGACCCCTTCTCCTGGCCCTTGGCAGGTTTGGAAAGCTGGGGCTGGGGGAGCTGCAGGACAGGCACACGGACAGCCAATGGGCTGGGGGTCACGGTGAGCCCGGAAAGCGCCGCGGCACAGCCGTCCAGACCCGGGCACTCGGGGGCCAGATAGCCCCATATTTAGAAGCCCCTGAGAGCTTCCTGCTTCCCCAGCACCGTGCACAGATTTCCACTAGGCCATCAAGAAAAATCCGATTGTGAGCTCGGAAAGATGCACACCGAGGGGGAAACAGTGGCACGTGCAAGGGGCAGAGCCCTTCAGGACGGTTCACCGACCACGCACGCCCAGTGACTATGTTGTACAAATAGGGCCCTGCCCCCCACAAACATGGCACACGATCCCGGCGGAGCTGAAGAAACACCGACGCCGGGGCCCCGCTGGATAACCTGTCGTAAAGTCGCACTTGTTACTTTGAACCATCGTTTAATTCAGCCCCGTTTCTATCAAGTCTTGAGACAAAAAGCCTTCAGGCTGCACCGTGGCTCTGGGTCCAGGACCGTGGCTCTGGGGTCTCCAGCTGGTTAGCAGTGCAAGGTCCCGCACCTGGGTCTGGCAGGTGTTTTATGGCACCGTGCGGGCGAATAAAGGTGATCTAAACGCACACGACAAAACTCCAGGAAGGACTCGGCATTTGCGACGCAGGCGGCCCCCTGGGCCACGGCCCTCGCTGGCGGGGGCCGCGGCCCACCTCCCCGTTCAGACCTCCAAGTTTGCCGTACCTGTTCACACCGTGTTCTCCAGGCTCCACAAAAACAAGCGTTCAGAGTTTCAAAACGGAGCTGATCAGAACGCGACCGACTTGAAGAGGTGTGAAAACTGGCATTTTGAACTGACGGGATCCCGCCAACGACTCCCTCCACCGAGTCTCTGTTTCTGGTTGTCTGTGCAGGGAGACGCTTCCGGACCTCAGAGTCCCCTCTCCTGGACCCAGGCTCACCTCAGCCTGCGGTCCAGATGGGGGGGGGGGCACAGGACGCCCCACCCTGAGGTTAGGGTCGCCGGTTTAACGAGTGAGAACACCGCACACTGGGTTATATCAACTTCAAATTTAACAAAGTAATTTTCCACCATGAGTTAAGAGCACTTTCCAGGCACGTTCACAGTAAGAAATAGTTTGCTGTTGGGGCGCCTGGGGGGCTCAGTCGGTTGAGCGTCCGACTTCAGCTCAGTCAGGATCTCACGGTTCGTGGGTTCGAGCCCCGGGTTGGGCTCAGTGCTGACAGCTCAGAGCCTGGAGGCTGCTTCGGATTCTTGTCTCCCTCTCTCTCTGCTGCTCCCCTGCTCTGCTCTGTCTCTCTCTTTCTCAAAAATAAATACACATTAAAAACATTTTTTTAAATTTTTTTTTAACGTTTATTTATTTTTGAGACAGAGAGAGATAGAGCATGAACGGGGGAGGGGCAGAGAGAGAGGGAGACACAGAATCGGAAACAGGCTCCAGGCTCCGAGCCATCAGCCCAGAGCCTGACGCGGGGCTCGAACTCCCGGACCGCGAGATCGTGACCTGGCTGAAGTCGGACGCTTAACCGACTGCGCCACCCAGGCGCCCCAAAACATTTTTTTAAGAAATCATTTGCTGTTTATCTAAAACTCAGATTTAACTGTGCACCCACATCTCTTCTGACATGTCCCCTGGAGGTTGACCCCGGGGGATTTGGGATGGGTGGGCAGTGGGGGCTGGGCTCTGAGGACACCCCTGCCGCTGGTGGTCCGGCAGCCCCTCTCCCCCCTCCCTGTCCACGCTCCACCCCCCCTCCCCTACTCCAAGTCCAAATCCGTGGGGGAGGCGCTTCCCGGAACCCCCAGCCTCTTCCCGCGCCTCACGCACACCCTGGAGAGAACGCCATGTTGTCGTGTCTTGCTTCCCACGAGAGGCCACACGAGCTGTGGACGGGCTCCTGGTGGAGCTCTCGTTTTCTTCTCCCCACCGGGCTCAGACGCCCAGAAGAAAACTTCTGTTTGTTTGATCATAATTTCAAGACCCACATTAAAGCCAGGGCCGAGCCAGCAGGCCCGCCTTTCCTGGCGGAAGTCTGTACGACTCCACCCCCCAGACACGGGCCTGATCCTGTCACTGGGCGCCCCGTCCCCTCACTGATCAGTGCCCCTTCCTGAACCACACTCTAGAATCATCACAGACATTTAGGGAGGCCACGGAGGAAGGAGCTCTTGGTTTCAGGCTTCCAAGTGTGTGTGCTCCCAGCAAAGCATTTACAGCCAAGCCGTAAAATGCTCAGAAATAGGAAGAAACATCGACACGACGATAAAATGAGGGGTGAGATTAACGATGCCGTAATACAATCTGTTTTCATTTAGTGCAGAGGAAATTAATTTTTGAAGACATTTCATTTAACTCTGCAATATTTTGCAGTTTAACCTTTGATGCTTGAAACTTTTCTCTTTTATTCCCTTTAAGCCTAGGACGGGCAGGGGAGGGGAGCCGGTTTTACGACGGTTCTAAGTCCTGCTTCTCGGCCGATGGCCAGGCTCGCTGCCTCAGCTCGGGCCCTGTGTGCTCAGGAAACAGAATACGGTGACCGTAACGCTCAGGTCTCCTAGCGACACGTCCGCTTCAATAACCCAAGATCCAGCCGCGAAACAGGGAGACACGTTACCTTCCAGAGCGAGGCACCGGGGCGGGCTGGACGACCAGATGAGGTTGTGCAAGCATTCAAGATACTCCGACCCCTCCAGCTTAAAGCCAGGAAAGCAGTGATAGGAGATGACGGTCCCCACGGGGAAGGAGGTCTGGAACTCGGAGATGTTCACGTAGCCGTTAGAGGAGGAGAGGGGTCTCAGGCAGCCTGTGAGGGGACAGAAGGGGACAGTCTGGCTTGATCACCTCTGTGCACCTTCAGATCCGCCCCTGCCCCGGTGGATTCACTCGCTGGAAGCGTGACCTGGCCTCTGGGGACCGAGCGCCTTGGCCAGACCCCTTCATCTGCTCAACTATCCCATTCGTGACTCGGATGTTAGGTTTTACAGCTGCACACGGCGGGTGGGGGTGGGGTGGGGAGGGGGGGTAGCTGCAGGGCCCTGGCCGGTGGTCGTAGCCCTGACTGCACCTGAGAATCACCTGAGGAACTTTTGATAAACACCAATGCCCGGTCCCGTGCCCCGGGTCCACAGGCAGCCTGGACACTCTCCAAGTAAGCCGAATGTGCTGCCGGGCTGAGAACCACCGTGGAGGGACCAACACCCTGACTGTTTCAACGGTGGGGGGGTGGGGTTGGGGGGGCCTGGGGGGTTCGAGAAGGCTATCACGCAAACCCCCTGCTGCTGTGCGGATTACAGAGTGGGTGCCCGCCTGACCCGGTGTGATTCCACCCAAAGACCCAGCTGTGTTTTATGTGCAGTGGGTAAGGGACCCCGTGGCTCTCAGCCTTGAGAATGACCTGGACAGAGGGCGTCGCAGAGCAGACTGCTGGGTCCTCCCCTGAGCCTCTGGTTCGGGTCTGTGTGGAGCCCAAGGACGGACACTAAGGCTCCGGGTGCTGGTGCAGCTGTGGGGCCCTCTCGGAGGCCCAGTTCTGTATGCTTTCCGAGTGCAAGTGGGGCTGGGTCCAGCACTGACACAGGAGCCCGTGCAGCCCAGGGGACACTTCCAGTGGGATCTGTGCAGCCCAGTGGGGTATTCCCAGCACACAGACCCACCCGGTGTGGCATCCACTGCAACCATGGGGTCCCTTACTGCCTTCAGTGGTTCCACTGGCGGGAATAATGGCCCTGCCGAGCCGTGCTCTTCCTGGGGAGAACTAACTGTGTGTGAAATAAATAACGTATAATGGAAATCCCTCCTTTCCCTTCCAATCACTGAGTACAAATTACATCACACCCCCCGCAGCAGGTGACCGGGCCCTCCTTCTAGGCGGCTGTGTTACGTATCAGAAGCATCAGAGGGCTTTGTCTTCGGGAAACTGCTTTGGTCAGCAAACCGGCAGGTGATGTCCGTGTACGAGGGTGAGACCAGGGTGCGGCCAGAGAGGCCCCCCAGCATGCAGAACTTTGGGAGACACTGACTCTGGGCGGACCCCACACGGCCGTGTGCTGGAGCCACAGAGATCTGCGGACCCAAGAGACCACCCCCCGCACCAGTCAACAACGGTCGGGGTGGACCGTATCTGAGACGCAGCCACATCACCTCTCCACGGTCTTCGATGATTTAACGACGGAGCTGAACGTAGACGGTGTTCGTAACAAAAGTGAAATGTGGGGGGCAGGGGGAGGCTGGGGGTCAGGAACGAACAGAATCAGTAACTGAGAAAACAGAACACGGGTATCGGCACGAACACGTGATGCATCAGAACCGAGCAAGTTCAGAGGCACTGACACGGGGGACCCTCGCCTCCTGCCGGAGAAGAGTGCAGTTCTGAGCCGCCCACACAGGTAAGCTGGCTTCCGCCAAGGAGCAACCAGCTGGCCCACGGCCCACAGCGGGCATCACGCGCTGCTCTCCAATACCCGAAGGTCCCCCGGAAAAGGGGCCTTGGGACACGGCTCCCTGACCGCCCAAAAGCAGACAGAAGGGGTTATGACTCAAGCAGTAAATCAAAGAAAGAAAGAGACGCTGTGTGCCTGGGGACAGCGCGTCCCGTCCTAAACACAACGGTAGAAACCAGACTTTGAGTCAGTAATGTGATTCCTACCTGCACCTCTAGATAATAGAGTGGCTCCTCCTTGGGCTTCAGCCCCCGGTTCTACAGTGAAAGCCTCAGGGTTATGTCATTCTAAGGGCCAATTATATTCCCCCCAGGGCTCTGAGGAGTCAGGCTGCCTCAGGCAGGGCACAGACAGGGCCCCAGTGGAGGGGAGGGGAGGGGAGGGCAGGAGTCCCATTGGGGGGGCACAGGCGGGGGCTCCAGTGGAGGGGAGGGGAGGGCAGGGGTCCCATGTGGGGGGGACAGGCGGGAGCTCCAGTGGAGGGCCGGTGGGTGCAGACCAGGCCACTGGAGGAATGAGGCTGGCCTGCAGGGCTGACTGATGAAGCACCAGTCTCCAGCCCGGTGGGTTCAGCTCCCTCCTGCCGCGCTGAGACCTGAGTGTGGGGCGGTGGACGGAGGGGCTGGGCGAGCATGGGGAGAGCCGCACCTGAGCCCCTGACAAGGACCCTGCCATTGGGCATTTAAAAAAAATAACTGTGACCGAAAGAGCTGGTGAAGGGGCACGTGGTCCTCACGTGGTGTGAAAGGGAACCTTTAGAAAGTGGGGGAGCAGCCGCGGGGTGAGGGGAGTTTCCGCGGAGAGCCCCGCCATGTGGTGGGGGCGTGTCCCCTGTCCTCCAGTCCTGCGCCCATGTTCTCCTGAGGGGCCCCGACTCCAGCCCCCACGGAAGGAAACCACTTATCTGCAACCACGGCCCGCAGAGCGTCAGAGCCCGCCAGCCGGACTCCCACGCGCGGGGCCCACGTTGGTCGTCACTGGACCCGGCCCGCCCTCCCCCCAAATGATGAATTATGCATGGGCCTCTTGGGCCCTCGGTCCAGGTCACATGTCAAAAAATAAAATCAGAACTGATGTGAATGGGGGGGACTTATTTTCACAAACAGGGTTGACGTCGGCCCAGGCAGATTTTAAAAGTGCAAGGAATACTCACTGTGCGGTTTGGATAAATCTGAATTTGATTATTTTTCTGATCCTTGTGCATTATAAAAAGGGATCGCATTATGAAGATCCTCTGTAATCTCACAGAGGCCTCTGCGAGATTAGCCATAAGTATGTTCTCACCACCACTGAAATGAGTGTAAATACTGTTTTCATTGAATATACGATAATTCATCACTGAGCTCACGCCCGGCCGCCAGCCTCCTATCTCCTGAACAATGAGGTATTTCCGCGAATGCTTTTGCAGGGAGGGTGCGGGGACTCCGATCCCAGTGCAGGGGGCGCGGGCCGAGCGCGGTCCCCGCGACCTGTTAGGGACACGTGCTCTGCACCCACCTTGACAGAGGGGCAGATTGTCCCAAGTCCCATCATCGCGACACAGCGAAACCATGTTGTGGAGGTCGGGGTAACGGATCTTGAACCCTTCGTGACAGGTGACGATCAGCTTATCTCCGTGTCTGTAGGTCTTGTTACGGATCTCAGCATCCTCCACCTGAGGGACGCGGCAATCTGCAATTGCGTGAACGGGACACGTTATCGACCTGACTCACACCGCTCGTGGCTCCCAGCTTCACTCCTCTTCCCAGACCCGGCCTCAGGCTCCACTCGGGGCTCAGGTGTGCCCACGAGCGGCACAGCCTGCTTCTCAGGGACACAGGAGGGACACGGGAGAGGACACAGGGAGGGACACGGGAGGGCATGAGAGGGACACAGGGTGGGACATGGGGAAGGACACAGGGAGGGACACAGGAGGGACACGGGAGGGACACGGGAGGGGCACGGGAGGGGCACGGGAGGGGCAGGGGGAGGGACACGAGAGGGACACGGGGAGGGACATAGGAAGGGGGATCCGGCCACGAAAGCAACTTCATCTCCTGCCTGTGACACTCGATATCACACAGTGAGCTCTCGGTGATTGTGGAAATGAGTGAAGAAACACAAGAGTTGGGGGTTCACGCCGCCACCCA
Source organism: Felis catus (assembly GCF_018350175.1). Taxonomy (NCBI): domain Eukaryota; kingdom Metazoa; phylum Chordata; class Mammalia; order Carnivora; family Felidae; genus Felis; species Felis catus. The sequence continues at coordinate 401,519 of NC_058384.1, forward strand.
CGTGGTGGTCCCCCCACGGCCCGCAGCCTCGGCTTGTGGGGCACAGAAGATACGCCTGGTGGAAAAGAGGGGCCGAGGCAGGACTGCACCTGCTAGGACTTCCCACGGACCTTCCCCGCATGTGCAGCCGCCAGCACTGCCTCCCAAGGGGGCAGCTGGAGCGGTGCGGAGGTCGGGAGGGGACGGGCCTCCCGAACGAGGGCCCGAGGAACAAGGAGCGCACACAGCAGGTGATCAAGAGATAAAACGAAGCGAGTGACGTCTAACCCTGGGCCTCCAGCGCCGTCTCCTCCCAGCTCAGCACACAGCCGCCAGCCGGGCCGTGCCTCCGACTCACATGCGCCCGAGTGAGGGGTTTATCCCACTGTCAAGAGTCAGGAGGCCCTGCCTTACGGGGGGTTGCGCTACAAGCTTCAGAATTTGTTATGATGGTTCTTATTAGACCCCCACATGGCTGGAACAGCGTCAACAGAACCCGGGCCTTCCAGGCCCGCGAAGCTCCGAACTGTCAGCTCTGAGGCCCGAGGCGGCGGAAGGCGGCCCAGAGCTTTGGTGTGGGGCTGGGTGCACAGGGAGCACCGGGAATCTGACCGCAGAAGGTCAGCGCCGGAGAGCCTTGGCCGAGAAGGGCCAGAGGCTCCGAGGGCCGGGGGCTCCCAGAGACGGGGGTTCGAGGGCCCGGGGTTCCGAGGGACGGCCGTCAAAGTCAAGGCTCACCAGCCGGCTCTGCCCTCCTCTCGAGAGCAGGGACTGTGCCACCGGCTTCCTCCCACATCCACTCTGCTCTTCCAGACTCCCCACACGTCTGGCAGAGAAGAAACGCCTTGGGAAACAGGACCCTGAAGCCCCCGGGGTCCTGCCCACCAGGCCTTCTCTGGGTCTGGGGATCTCAGCAGAGGCCATCTGGCTGGAAACGCTGTCCTGCCTGCAATCTGACCTCTTGGCTTTGAGCTTTGGATGGTGGCAAGGGGTTTCAGCTGCTCACGTTTAACCAACAGTCTCCCACCAGAACAGCCGAGTCCCCCGGAATCAGTGCTGGAAGAACCCTGGCCGGCGTCACGCAGTCAGACCACTGCTGCCTTCTTAATGGAAAACGTGCATCAGTCTTCAGTATCACGATGCAGGAATCATTCACAGCAGATACAAACACATTTATCAAGGCACCCGCCTATAAAACCTCGCCATAAATCGACCCCACGGCAGGAATCTACGTGACGGAACAGCCATTTCCACGACTGACTTGGAATTTGTGCTCAGCAGGCAGCCAGCTGCAGGGAGTAAAGTCCGCGGGCACCGAGGGCACGCGGACACTGGCCGAGCAGGGACAGGAGCCTCACGGTTTCTTGGCGAGGTGGTCGGTAACACAGAGGGCTCTGAACTCCCGACTACAGGCCCGTGTCCACAGGCAGGGGCCGGGGCACAGACAGGGCATGTGACACACAGGTCACAGGGAACCACAGCCTCCCAGCCTCTGCTCAGAGAGGGGTCACCACGGGGCGCGGTGGAGGACCGACTGCTGGGGGACGGGGCGCCCACCGACCGGAGGGCTGGAGGCTGCAGTCTGAGCTCCTGTAAGCAGGGCTGTGCTGGGACAAAGGACAGAAGTGAAACAGACAAGCTGTAATAAACCCTAAACCACACCTCGACAGGAGCGAATGGCACACAGAGCCATCCTGAATTTTTACCCACAGCGTCTGGGGCCCAGCGTCCCCGCTGAAGAAGTGCGTGTGCCCCAACCAGCCAACGGTACCCGTAAATGGCTACGGAGAGTATTTCTGTGGAAACAGATAAGCCAGGATCTTTAGCCTCTGAAAATAATGTAATCTGCATCAATGCTGGTTTCAAATGGGAAAAGCACAGGTTTTCTATAGCACAAATGCATCCAGCAGGCAGCAAGGATTTTTAAAAGCCGCTATAAAAACACCATTGCCAAGGACTGTGAACACAGGTCCATCAGTATTGATTCTGTCATGCAGAATGGGGTCAACGACCAAACCCTCCGTAGACAGCGCTCAAATGGACACTTCGGGGACGTAACCGAGAGATTATCAAAGGCTTCCCTCCCAGACCCGCCTGCCGTCACCGAGAGTGAGTCCTGCTTTGGGGCAAAGGATTTAATACCATAAGCAGATGAAGGAGGGGATATTAAGGTGGTGTTTCGCATTTATACCGAAGAACAGGTTAACTGGTCCTAAAGAAGTCAGCACACGGGGGTCCTAAAGCACGGAGCAGAAAAGGAAAAAAGAACGGAGCAGGAAAGGAAAAAAGTCTTAAGAATGCGCACCACACGCTAGACTTACTCCCTTTTTCAGTGTTAGTTCCGTGTGAAAACTCATTTGATTCCCTAAAACGCCAACTTCAGACACCAACGCTCGCCAAAAAGTGCTTCCGGGAACTGAGTTGGTAGCACGCACTCGAGATCCCCAGTTCACGGCCGCGCAGCACAGCCTCTGGGAGTCCTGCTGTGCAAGGAAGGCTCTGGGTTTGTTTACACCGGCATCTGTACCGTTTATTTACTTGCCCATCTGTCCCATTCGCTGGCTCGCTCACGCACTCAGCAGCGGGCTGCTGAGTCCCGCTCCGGGTGCCCGGCACAGAGAGACAGTCGGGAACAGCACCTCGTGGCAGCTGTGTGCAGAGCGACTGCTAACAGACGAGCAGATGTGTGAGCTAGAGCGTGACGGGCACCATGGTGGCTCTGACGAGCAGGTGCCAAGGTCACACAGACACTGACCAAGGGCCCCCTGGGTTTGGGAAGACAGGACGGGCGCCCTGAGGAGATGACATCTGTTAAGTACAGGCCAGCGGCAAGAAGGACTCAGTTGTGCGGATCCGGGAGACGGAGGTTTTGGGCACAGGGAACAGCCGGGTGTCGGCGTGTCTGAAACACAGGCAGGCCAGACCACACGGCACCTTGCAGATCAGGGCGGGGATCTGGGGTTGGCTTCGTGCGACGTGCAGCTCCCAGAGCTTCTGAAGCACGGCTGTGGCCCGCACACCGAGGGATTACCCGACCCAAAGACAGGCTCGGTCTTTGCCCTCGGGTCCTGGGTCATGACCTCCCTAGTGCCCTCCCTGAGCCGAGCGTGTCCACCGGGAGCCTCTAGGCCACAGCAGACGCTCTGTGCTGACGGTGTGACTGAGGCTGGGGAGCCTGGGTCCCTGTGGATCCACTCGGCCTCTGGGGAGCTGGAGGCCGAGCCCCGTGAGTGGTCAACCAAGCCTGCGTGGCCGAGCCCCAGGGACAACACTGGGCACCAAGGCTCAGGTGAGCTTCCCTGGTGTTAGCATTCACGCATGTTGTCACACGACACTGCGGGGAGAAACGGGCACCGTCCACACCACACCACCGCCACGGGACAGCCGGGGAACAGCCGCCAGAGGTGAGGTCAAGAGCATTCGCAGCAGCACGGCGGCGCTCCCCTTGGCATCCACGTCGGCAAGCAGATGGTCCTCCGCCGACCACACGCTGCGCCACCTGCCCGTGTCGCTCACGTCACGTGGTCTCCCCACGTGGGCATCTCATCGTCACTGTCCTCACAGAAAAAGGTGAAGGCAGGACAGTAAGACGTTTAGAGACAGAGACCACGTTCACATACTGTTATTATGGTGTGGTGTTATAATTATTCTATTTTTTTAAACGTTTATTTATTTTTGAGACAGAGAGAGACAGAGGGTGAGCAGGGGAGGGGCAGAGAGAGAGGGAGACACAGAATCGGAAGCAGGCCCCAGGCTCTGAGCCATCAGACAGAGCCCGACGCGGGGCTCAAACTCACGGACCGCGAGATCGTGACCTGAGCCGAAGTCAGATGCTCAACCGACTGAGCCACCCAGGCGCCCCACATAATTATTCCATTTTATAATTAATTATTATGTTTATCTCCACCTGTATCTAATTTATAAGTTACACTTTACCATAGGTGTGTATGTGTAGGAAAAAACACAGTGACACAGCGTTTGGTACCATCCACAGTTTCAGGTGTCCACTGGGGTCTTGGAATACGTCCTCCACGGATAAGGGCGGACAACTTACTTGTAACAGACCCGGTGAGAAAAATCCTGAATGCCCATCAACATCAGAATGTTCAAATTCTGGTCTATTTGTAACAGAACACCCTGCAAATGGACCAACCACAGCTGCACGGAAAATAGCGTAATTTCACAACCAAGTAGAAAAGTCTAACGTAAAATACCTAATGTGTAATTCCACGTACATGAATTCAAAAATAAGGCAAAAGTAAATCAAAGTGGTGCCGTGTCTGGGAATGCGCACGCCTGGGCTGAGTGATAACCAGGACACGAGCTCCTGACCCAGGAGAGGGGCAGCCTAGGGGGGCCGGGGGGCTGTCCACTGTGTGCTAATTCTGTGGGCTGTGGGGTTTCGTGTGCTTTCCTGTAAAGGTTATGTTCTATGAGTTTACACAAACAACTACGCAATCCAGAGAGAACAAGAAGTTCGCTGGGAATGAGTCCCCCCAGCTGAACCGGGGCCTCCGGCCGGGCAAGCAGGGAGTGCTGGCAGAACTTGGGGACAACTGACTGACTAGGGTGGCATCTGGATTTCCAAGCCCATGAACCCTCACCATCTCCCGAAGGCAGAGGATGCCCCGCCCAGAACACAGAGCTGCTTTTCTCTCGATCAACAGTCTCAACCGTTTCATGGGTGAAGGAACTTGACGTCTCTTCCCACCTTCTGGAACGTCGCCTTCACTCTCAGCGACGACGAGGTGACAGAAAACACCTGTTTCTTCCCAGAGCTGAGCTCGCAGGGACGTGAAAGCAGATGGTCCCCATACCCTCTACCCACCGGCTGCGCCTGGAGTGTCTCCTGAGAACCTGTTGAGTCCAGACGCCTGGGGCACCGCGTGGGGCAGAGGCGCTCCCCGCACGCCCCCAGGGCAGTGCCGCGAACCCCGGCGAAGGCGGCATCAGCACAGCCTCCCCGCGTGGGCTCCGCGCCGGAGGCCCAGGCGGGTCCCCGGCACACGTGGGCTCGGGTGGGACTATGGACGTGGCCCAGCCCCGGAGCCAGGAGAATCAGCCCCCCCGCGGTGGGCGTGGAAGGGTGCGGGTGGGAAGCACTCCATTCTTCACAGGCAGCCAACCTAATCTGGGTAGTTTCACCTCCGAGCCCGTGAAAACCTGCTCTCTGGGGAATCCATGCCATCTGCCTGGTGCTGGGGGCTCCTGACAATCATGCGCCCTTTGCACTCGGTCTGACCGGGGTACTCTGTGTGAGCAGAGGGACACTGACACTCCCACAAGCCCACCTCCACGGCCCTTGCTCAGACCGGGCAGGACCCCGGCGCCCCCGGGACACGGGGACAGGACCCCGGCGCCCCCGGGACACGGGGACGCTTCGGGCAGCTGGTAAGGGCTGTGCTGCTGAGCGAACCTGTCTGTGGTGTCCAGCCGTCACCCTGTAGGGATGATAACGGTCATTTAGGTCACTCATCCCCTCTGTGTCTCCCCACCGTGACCTTATTTGCTCTGGATTTGTTTTTGCTCTCACGTCATGACCACGTTAAGTTGAAATCTTTTTAAGAAAGTAAATCAAACTCACACTGAAGCCACAAGAGACGGGGGAGGGGAGGGGAGGGGGTGGGGACAGCACAAATGAGAAGGGACAGTGCTCCTGGGGACGGGGGTCCCGGGGGCGGGGACGGGCACCACTCTGCTTTCCCGCCTGAGGAGACGGCAGTGAGGACGCAGCAACCTGGGGACAAGCAGGTGCCCGTCCCTGTGGACACAGCTGCTGTCGGATGCCCACGCCCAAAGCAACGAGACATTTCCGGTGATGGAAGATACACACGTGGAGAAAAGGACTGTAAATAAACATTCTTGGAGCGTCTCTGTCTTGGTGAAGCCCCTGGAGCCGGGGGACATTCACCCTGACCCAGGGGTGACCGCAGAAGGTGACCCAGAAGGAGCGGGACACACTGCTGTTGAACAACGGCTGTGCCCCTGCGTTCAAGGGCACGGGGCTTACCCGCCACCCTCACTGGCCACGAGTGAGGCCGCATCTGCTCACTTAAAATTCCTAACGTGATGATACCACGTAAACGCACTCTGCACTTGCCCCTGGGAGGCTCGGGGAACCTTGTACCAAACTGTTCATCTTTTACAGGAGCCCCGGTCAGGTCTCCAGGCGCCGAAGCCCCTTAGCAAGAACTTACACATAATGCTTGCTGCAGGGATGGTCTGTCCCCCATTCGGTCTGCGGGGAGGGGACACGTGGAGACCCGTGCTCCAGGCCACGTCGGCCACAACCAGAAGATGAGGACAGTGGAGGTGGAAAATGCTGGCGGCAAGTGGGATCCAGCCCCGTGAGCTCCCATCTTCGCCGCCCAGAACAGCTGACAGCCTCCTGGAGGACGTTCCAGATCCCGCTCTTTCTCAGGCTCCCCGGGGGCTCTGCAGGAAGAGCACTGAACGAGGAGTCCGGACGCTGGTCCCAGACCCAGTGTGTCTGCCACGTGACCCGTACTCCCGGGCTGTAGTGTCTCTGTCCACAAATGCCAGCACGGGCGCTCTCTGACCGTACGAGTTCATCTCCCAGGATCTGCCTCACACCAGAGAACGCCGTGTCCTCCCCCCGGGAAAACACTCTGGCATGTCCCGGCGTGTGTGGGCCGCAAGCTGTTTTCAGGAGCTTAAAGAAATATGCAGAGAGCTGCTCTCACTCCTAACCTTCCAAGTCCGGAGGCCTGAAGATGTATTCTCAGCAAGTTCTTGAGACGAGGAGTCCACGGCACACACTTTGGGAACCAGGGGCCTGAACGAACAGACACGACGCCTCCCCCAAGGGGCGTGGGTCTGGGGTCAGGAGGACACATGTCACCCGCTCCCCCCTCCCCTGGAGGTCATCATCTCGGGGGGCAACGCCTGGATCTGAATCCCGCTCTTGGACTCGCTTCCTGGGAGGCCCCTCTCACCTGCACTTTCTCGTCTGGAAAGTAAGGTCGTTAACACCTGCTTCGTGGGGCTGGGTGGGAACCTCAGGAGGCACTGCACGGTCCCCGGTGCACACGCCGACCCTCCTTAAAACACAGCGCTCTTGGTGGGGAAGGGACGCCCAGGTAACGCACAGACATCCAGGTAATGCGCAGGCGCCCAGGTAAGGTGCAGACGCCCAGATGCACAGGTAACACGCAGACACCCAGGTGTGCACTGGGGGTGGCCAGGTGTGTGCACCTAAGTGACGGGCATGGGGCAGGTTCTGGGTGCTGATAAAAAGCGCACCAAGCCAATAGGAAAAACGGGAGGGTTTACATGTGCTTTCCAGGGGGTGAATGAGTCAGAATGGCTTCAGCCAAAGGCACCTAGAGCCGAAATGTCAGGAAAGGCCACACAAAGACCCAGAAACCCGAAGTTGCTCAGCGTGAGTACTCTCAGCAAATGCCCACCTGAGGGATGCAAACCTTACCCAGATGGCCTAAGGCTGCGGGGGCCCCGCAGACGAGCAGACAAAGCGCATCGGGAGCCCAGCCAGCGTGCAGAGCATGGGCCCCGGCCTCCCGCCTACAAGGGCCACAAGGCTCCCCTCCCCCCTGGCCATTCCAGGAGTCATACTCGTGGCCAGAAAGGCCCTGGGGGTCTCCGGACAGGGGCGGCACTTTCAGGGCACGTGCACGTGCAGCTCGAACAACCCTTTGTCCCCCACGCACCCCCCGCTCCTCCTGAGGCAGAAGGAACCACCCGGCCGGCCACAGGCAGGGTCCCCCCCACGGTCCGGGTCACAGCGCCTCTGCTGGCTGCACCCTTGTCAGGAAGGCGCCCCAGAGGCGCGGTCTGGGAACCTGCTCGGGACGAGCCCCGTGTGAACCTGTCTGAGACCTGTGACGCCCCATTTGCCGGACGCCCATCCGGTTTGCTCACTGTGCGTCTGCCGGAGACCGACGTCGGCGTGACCGTGACCATCCACGGAGCCACTACGGGGACAAGAGAACCGTGTCCGGCTGCACACAGATCACAGCTCCTTTAGCATCTAAACCCCGCTGCGTAAACACGCACGGGTCCGTCTGCCTCCAAAGCCTCCAGCAGAGAAGCCGCAGGCGGAAAAGAGAAGGTTGTGTTTTGCACGAAGACCAGCTTGTCTGAACACAGAGCTGTGTCCACCCGAAGCTACAAGCTGCCGTCTGACTCTCGTGAGCGTCCCGAACGCCTTCCCGGATGAGGGTCCTAAGGGAGGGGGGGCCTGGGCAGAAGGTGTAGATCGCGGCCTGGTAACCTGGGCTCCCCCAGCCGGGACCTGTGGGCCATTGTCCATCTGAAAACGCACAGCCGGTGTAACAATGCCAGGGCGCGGAGAGGACTCTGCCCGGCCGTCGTTTCCACGAATGCCGGTGGCACGTCCGTTTGGGCAAGACGCAGGCGGATCACCCCCGCCCCCCCCAGCCCCCATGTGCTATTTTCTCATAACCTAAGTAGATTCGAATGACTCTTATTGTAGTCTCATTTGCATACTGATCTTCTAAACACACCCCTTCCTTACGTGTGCAAACCATCGTCTGAGTCACAACACTGACCCTGCCCCTGTCAGGGGAGGGACGGCCTCTCCGCGTCCTGGTTGAACACGAGTCCAGTAAGTGTTCGTCAGGTGGCTTCAGGCAAAGTCAGCCTTCACCCCCAGCGAGAACTGGGAGAGGGGGGTTTACCCGCGGGCAGGTGTCCCCCAGCAGACCTGAGCAGAGGCCCATCGGTGGCTCTCACCCTGTCCCCTGGGCTCTGGACTTGCCACATCACCGCCCTGCACCCGTGGGGTGTGTTTTCAGTCCCCTCCACCACACCGCCGCCTCCCCTGCTCCCTGAACAGCGACCGTCCTCAGCTCTGCTTCGGGCCGTGGGGCTCCGGTCTCTCGGAACCAGCCTGGAGAGGACGTCTCTGCATCTGCAGGGTGGAAGGTCTCAGTGCCGTAAAACTCCACCGCCTACGTGATCAGGCCCATGAGTCCAAACCTGAAACTCTGTCGTTTTCTTAGAGGGAACGATTAAGACTGGAATCGGGGCTGAGGTGGAGCGTGGTGAAGAGACAGCGGGCACCCGGGCGAGCAGAGAGGTGCCACCTCGCTTCTGTAGGGTGCCTATAGCAGGATAACAACGCATTTTCCTGCATCTAAACCTACTTTTCAAAAACCCGCATCTCAGGCAGGACTGGCCGCCAGCGTGACAGCCCGGGAGGGGTCCAGGTGACAGCGACAAGACCAGGGGCTGGACCAGGTCTGTCCCTAAATCACCATTTAACTCCGGGAAGGCTCTCGGTTTCTCTTTGGGTCCGACAAAAACCAGATCAGAAGGGGGGTTTGGGCCCCACGTTCCTCTGAGTCCCTCCGCCCTGAGCACCGACACCACCACCTGTAGTGACCACGCGTCCTTGGGAGTGGCCTCCGTGACACGACCTCGCAGGGGAAAACCCGCGGCTCCAAGCCTGCTGCCTGCACGTCTGCTATGTGACCGGGACAAAGCCAGCGAACCTCTCTGAGCCTCACCTTCCTAACCGGGGAGGCTGCCCCCTCGAAAGTGCTTCTCAGCGTTGAGGGCTTATCTGAACGCGGTGACTGACCCGTTACTACTGCCGCCCAAAATTCAGCACCTTGACGCCCGGACGGAGGGAACCAAGGAATTCAGCAGCCCGGCATCCGCACGGCACAGTCCTGGCCGGGGCGGGAGGCCACGCACACCTCAGCGGAGAACGGTTCCGCGTTCTCGTGCCCCCGCCCCCGCGGTCCACGAACAGCGACGCACGTCTCCACCGTCGCAGCAGCACAGGCCGCCCCTTCCCGCACGTCTCCCAGAGCCCACCAAGGTCACCGTTATTGTTGAGAAACGGCTGCTACTTAGAAAGGTGGTTTCTGTTCTTCCAAACTCTCTGAACCGATCCTGAGAGCACAACACGATGTCTGGGCCCTCTGTGGAAAGGGTGGTCTTATTTTCGGCTGTGGAAGGGAAGGGCTGGCAGTCCCCGGGGCGCCCCAGGAGCACGGCCCTCCCCGTACACCTGGGGCTGTCCACAGCAGACGCTCCTTCCCCTTCTGGAATTACTACAGACCACGTGCTTATGGAGGCCTGGAAAGGGGCCATCTTTTTTTCCCCCCCCAGGACGGAAATACGGAAAGGTCTCCCCATCTCCGGGCAATAACCACGAAGCCCACGTGTCCTCTTTGCCCTCAGATGTTCCTGAGCTTGTCCAGATTTTAAACACTGAGGCCGTAGGACACAGATTTTGGCAGGAGAGTCAGGATTTGCAAACCAAACACACTTTTAATCAGTAGAACCTCATGGAAACCATAGCCTGCACGGGCTGCACGGGAGCAGAAAATCTGAATGTACAGGGTGCCTGGGTGGCTCAAGGAGGCGTCCGACCTTCGTTTCGGCTCAGCTCATGATCTCAGGGTTCAGAGCCTGCTTGGGATTCTCTCTACTGGGGGGTCTGTTTCTCTTCTGTTCCGTTTATTCGTCAGCTTTGTTCTTTAGAATCCACACGGAGGTGAAATCACGCGGTATTCGTCTTTCTCTGACTTATTTCACACTAATTCTTTGTGCTAACTTTTTCTCTTTAAAAAAACAAAAACAAAAACAAAAACAAAAAACCTTGAAATTAAAAGCCAGGGCACGGCGAACTCTGGGGACAGGCCGCAGTCCCCAGGAGGGCTGAGCCGGTGCCCCGTCAAGGCCTCCCCAAGTCAGCTACGGAGAGATGTTCACAAGAAGGATCTCGGCTCCTTCAGAGTAACAGCCCGCATGCCGCGGTCACAGCTCCGTGATAAACCAAAATCGACGACGGACCCTGAACCGAGAGACCCAGGCTCTGCCGGCCTCAGACACACAAACCGCATCGCGCCTCCCCAACCAGCTGCACCCAGGGCTCCCTTCCGGACCCTACGCACCTACAAGCAAAGCCGTCTCGACCAGCAGGCGTGGGCTGGCGCGAACGGTAAGTGACTGCCGCGTCTCAAGCAGGATACTTGCCAGAAACAAACGCCCGCCAGGTCGGCTGGCCCTGCGGTGCTCCCTCCTTACGTGGCTCATGTCCAAAACGTGCGTCTCCGTATGGACCGAGGCTGCACACAGTGAGTGGCTCTAACGTTCTCCCAGCCACTCGCTCACACAGACGAAAACGGTGACGAGTGGGGTTGGAACTGGGGCGGAGGAGGAACACGGCCCCTCCTGCCACGGGGGCGAATTCATCCCGGGCCCCAGCCCTGGCCACACCGCCTTCCCATCCGCATGCAGGCTGGGCCGGATGGCGCGGCCCGGGGTATCGGCCTGCCCGGACGGGGCGGGCAGGGCGCGCACTTTACCTTCTCGCGCACAGACAGGCTTATCGCTGGGGATCCAGCCGAGGGTGCCGTTAGGGTGTCGCACACACAGTCTCTTTGTGGAGCCCTTCAGCTTGAACCCGTCTTCACAGTGAAACTGGGTGACAGAGCTCTCAGGGAACACCCCTCCGCTGGGCGTCCTGAAGCCGTTCTCGGGGACGCCTGGGTCCGTGCACGCCTGAAGGCCATCGAACCCTACATTGACAGAGAGAAGAAAAGGTGCCTCTGAATGCATCCCCCGGACGCCGAGGGCCTGCCCACGTCAGGGACAGACACTGTCATTCCACACGCCGTGGCCACGCGGCCACACAGCACGAGAGACGAGAATAGAAGCCCTCTCTGTGACTCGGGACGGTGCTGGCGGGAGTCCTCCTGACCGACCCCACCCTTTGTGGAGGCTGGAGGAGCTGAAGCCACAGAACAAAGATGGGAAGGAGGTGGTGGAACCTGAGCCAGGCCCTGCAGGACATACTGACACTCCAGGGACAGAACAACGCTGTCGGGGAGGCCGGGATGGCGTCCTGGCAGGGTTGGCCTGAGCAGTGAACACCCCTCCCCTCCCCTCCCCGCCCCTGGCCCTTTGCTCCTTCCCTTGTGCCAGGCCTCCTGGAGGCTCCCCGAGGTCCTGGTGGCTTCCTAACCCATGAGACCAGCCCTGCAGGGAACAGTGTGGGGAACAGCACGGTCCGTGCTGAGCTGTGAGCCCTTCATCTTTGCGGCCCACAGTCCATTCCGGTTCTGCACAGAAAGAGCTCCCCAGACGTTTGAGGAATGAATGAGCCGTGTTGGGGAAGGGAAGCATACTGAGGTGACCCTGGAGGGCCGGGTCAAGTGAGGAGGCAGTGGGTGGGTGTCCGAGGTTCTGCAGACGTTATAGCTGGAGGGAGAGCCTGTGCAGGTGTCAGAGCAGAGGGGAAACCTGGCAGGTGCCCGCGGGGAGGGCAGCACAGTGTCCTTAAGTGATGGGGTCCTGTCTTCACTTGGAAGGAAAGACACAGTCGGACTCCTCAAACTATTGCTCAGGTCGACTGCCTGCAGTCCAACAGCCCTAGGCGACCAGGGAGTGGTGGCGAGGGGCAGGCGAGGGCCCGGTGAGCAGCTGCCCGCCAGCCAGGGGGGATGGGCCTCTGGATCACTGTGGGGTGGGGGTGTCCTGTCCAGAAGGACCTTCGGCGCAAGAAGGAAGCAGAAAGCAGGAGGCAGAATGGGAGCCGAGGGTGGGGCGGGAGGCGGAGCCACAGTGGGAGGTGGAGTTGGGGGCGGAGTCAGGAGTGGAGGAGGAGGTGGAATCGAAAGGCAGGCAGGCGGTGAGAGGCAGAGTCGTGGGGCGGGGTGGGAGGTGGAGCTGGGAGGGGCGGGAGGAGGAGGAGCCAGAGCAGGGGGCAGAGCTGGAAGAAGAGCTGGAGTGGGAGGCGGAGCCAGGGGCGGGCCGAGGGGGAGGAATCAGAGCCGAGGTGCAGGGGTTGGGGTGGAGGGAGGAGAGGCGGAGCCGGAAGGCAGAGCCGGAGCCAGAGGTGGGTAGGGGGCAGGAGGAGGAGCTGGAGCAGGGGGCGGGGCGGGAGGTGGAGCCAGAAGGGGCGGGGCGGGAGGTGGAGCCAGGGGCGGGGCAGGAGGCAGAGAGGACAGCTGAGGGAGCCCAGGGCTTGGTTGCCGGGGGAGGGGGGGGGCGGGGGGGCAGCGGGGTGTCACGGCAGGAACGGAATCCTGTGCTGTTAGCTGCAGCTGGCACACGACGTCACATTAGTGTTGGGTGCACAACACGGTGAGCCCGCAGTGTGCATGTGACGCTGCGGTCACATGAGCGGAGCTGCCGTCATCACATCTTCACCACACAGCACAGCTGACCGTACTCACAGTGCTGTGACTGTTCTCCCCGGACCCGCTCTCCCCGCGCTGCTCCCTGCACCCCTCTCCTCCGGCAACCACATGTGTGCTCTGGACCGTTTGCGTTTTAGATTCCACGAAATCCTACAGTATTTGTTGCTCTTTGTGATTTATTTCACTGAGCATAACACCCTCAAGGTCCATTTATGTTGTCACAAATGGCAAGATTTCATTCTTTTTGTGGCTGCATAATATTCCATTGTACGTATACCACTTCTTTGTCCATTCATCGGTCAGTGGACACGGGCTGTTCGTAGCTTGACGATCGTAAATAACCCTGCAATAAACACAAGGGTGCGAGTGTCCTTCTGAATTAGTGTTTTCATCTTCTATGGGTAAATCCTTAGTAGTAGAGTTACCGGATTACATGGCATCTCTATTTTTAATTTCTTGAGGCACCTCCACCCACACTGCTCTCCAGAGTGGCTGCACCAGTTTGCATTCCCACCACCAGTGCACGAGGGGTCCCCTTTCTCCACATCCTCGCCGACACCTGTTGTTTCTTGTGTTGTTGATTTGAGCCATTCTGACAGGTGTGAGGCGGCAGCTCATTGCGGTTGGACTTGCATTTTCCTGATGATGAGTGATGTTGAGCATCTTTTCATCCATCTGTTGGTCATCTGGACGTCTTCTTTGGAGAAATGTCTGTTCGTGTCCTCTGCTCATTTTTTAATTGGATTGTTTGGGGGTTTTTTTGTTTGTTTGTTTTTGGTGTTATGTGAGTTCCTCATATACTTTGGATATTAACCCCAGGGACTGAGAGCTTGAACAAAGGGATAACGGGGACCAGACGCGTGTCTCCGAATGACTTCTCACCCAGGCAGAGGACAGACTTGCACAGACTAGGCAGGAGGCAGGAAGACCATCAGAAATAACTCCCAGGTACCAGGTTATGTCAGGATCCAGGGACAGTTTATTTGTGAAAGACAGACTCATGGATCCCAGTGCTCTCAGGGTGGGGGGCAAAGGGCTGTGCTTCTGGAAAGCTCTCCAAATGGCTCTGAGGCAGCCAGTCCAGCTCCTGGGAGGGCCAGCAATTGAGGCATGTGGAGTCTCAAGCTACTGCAGCAGTCGTGGCGAGAAATGACAGGCCAGAAGAGGCAGGAGTGGCGCAGAGAGGCCGCAGGAGATACTACGGACACAGAAGCGCAAATTCAGGGACGGAAGGGATGGCAGCAGGGGTGAGGGGAATGAGTTAAGGGAGGCATCTAGGATGGTCCCAGGTCCTGGCGCTGAGCCTGCATGCAGGGGGACGGGACTCGGTGAAAACCACCTGGGGCCAAAGGGGGGTGCGGGGAGTCTGGGTCTGGAGACACCCAGGCAAGGTGGGGGTGACCAGCCGGAGGAGCAAGTCTGAGCCGCATGTCTGCGCACAGACGGCAGCTGGAGGCACAGCTGGGTGGCCTCCCGGGAACAGACGGTGAGAGGAAGCCACGTGGCACATGGCTGAGACAGCGGCACCCACGAAGGCAGGCAGGCGGCTGGGCAAGGGCAAGAGACACACCGGGCACGGGGGCGCGGCCAGGCTGGAAGGGACTGCAGAAAGGAAGGGACTGCTGGAAGGGTTCAGACAGCCCGGGCTTGTCCTCCAAGGCACTCAGTGTACACGGAAGAACGCGGCTGAAGCCATCGCGGGTCATCCCGCGGCTGAAGCATTAGGGTCATGGGAGGGGCTTTCCTGTTATTGTATTAAGATCTTAAAATTAAAGAGATCTGAGCCTGTCTCCACGCAGCAGGGAGAAAGAAAGTCCGCAGATGAGGGATGGGGAGACGCAGGGGAGGGGGTCCAGCCCTGTGGGGGGGAGGGGGGCTCACCTTCCACTGAGGCAGGAAGGGGGTCTCCCGGAAAACGCACTGAGGGAAGGATGGTCCCCAAAACGTGTCCACCCTCCAGGACTGGCTTCAGGGGTGCCTCCCCGGGAACCATCCCTCCGCCTTCAGAGTCTGACCAGGAGCCTCTCTTCCCATCAGGGAACCTGTGCCCACATCTCCTAGAATCCTCCTCACCCTGGCAGCGTTGTGGTCTACCTCACGTCCTCCCCCGCTGTGCTGTGAACTTCTGGGTCGGGGGGGGGGGGCGGGGAGGGGAGGCTGTGTCTTATTCTTCACCTCCTCAGCCCCCGGCATGTTGTGTAGTAAGGGGGCATTCCACAGGTGCTGCTAATGGAGGAGGGAGAGAGGGAGGGAGGGAGGGAGGGAGGGAGGGGAGATGGATGGGTGGGTGGATGGGTGATGGGTGGGTGGATGATGGATGGGTGGATGGATGGTTGGATGGATGGATGGATGATGGATGGATGGATGGCTGGAAGAGGTATTCCTCGGGTGAGGTGGGCGTGAAGGGCTCTCCCCCAGCACAGACCCGTTCTCTCCTAACACCCTCCCGGCCCCTCCTTTCTCCCAACCCGCGTGGACCGAATTCCTTACTTCCTGACGACCTTCCTCCCACCTGCACCTGCACACACCTCCCCCTTCGTGCCTCTGCAGCGTAGGGCCAGAGCGGGTGGGGATGTGGCTGAGCCACATGCTTCCCTCACACCCACTAACCAGGGAGCCACACCGACTGCCCGTCAAAGGCACCGACCCCTCGGCCCGGCACACCTCCCTGCCCCAGCCAGGAAGCCGCTGTCTCTGAGAAAAGGACAGATCCCCCAGAGGAGAGCTGAGCATCCGTGATCCGTCAGAAGGACTCCTGCTCTCATAATTAACGAGGGAACCATGCTGCGAGGACGCAGTTTCCTCACGGGCCCGGTTCTGTGCTCTCCTTACTAATCCTTCCCTTCAAAAACCGCCGCCCTGTCCGCTGCCTCCCAGGGACCAGCCGCTGCGTCGCTCCGTTTCCAATGGTCTGAGGATCAGGACGCCGCTGGACAGGCCCGGCCGCCGACACAGAGGAGGGAGTGAGAACAGGTGAAGGGACCGAGGTCGGAGGACGGGATGGCGTAAGAGGCCATTCTTCATCCGGACAGTTGACCCCACCGAGCCAGACGGTCGCTTCCCACAGCCTGCCAGAGCTCGAGACGCCGCTTTCCAAAGTACCCCCTGCGGGTCGGTCCCCAGCCAGGGCTGCTTCTCCACAGAGCTGTCCTCTGCAACGTGGGGGTCAGCCCACCGGACGCACACCCACTGGGGACGGGGGGCCTGCCCGGAGGGTCCTAGTAGCCTGCCGTCCAGGCTCCAAATCCTGCGGATGCTTTGGAAGTGAGTGGCCACAGCTTAGGCGGGAGGAGAGAGTTCCCGGGTGATTTCTGATACGTTTCTTTTGGGGCAAACAGACAGAAAAGGGTACTTTCCTTTTTAACAAGCCCTGGGAGGTGGTACCTCCTGGCCATTCCTCCTAAATCCAATTCAGAACGCGGTGTGTACGCACAAGGGACAGTCCGTGTGACGGTCCACCTTATGGGTCAACGTGACCGGGCCACGGCGCCCAGACATCTGGTCACACGGTCCTCTGGATGAGATCACCATGTGAGTGGGTAGACTGAGTACAGCGGACGGCCCTCCCTGACGTGGGTGGGTCTCATCCAATCTATTGACGGCCCGAACAGAACAAAAGGTTGAGTAAGAGAGAACTCTCTCTGCCGGACATCATCAGGCTGGTGCGTTGACCTCCTCCCGCTGTCAGACTTATCCTCAGACCAGAGCTCACGCCATCGGCCCCCACTGGGTGACCAGGTTGCCAGGTAGATCTTGGACCTCCCAGCCCGCACACCCGCGTGAACCAGTTCCTTATAGAGTGTGTGCATGTTGTGCGTGTGAGTGCGCGTGTGTGCGTGCACGCACATGTGTGAGAGAGCAGGGGGGAGTAGGGAGAGCCCTCTCCTCCTGGCCCCGTTCCCTCCCGGGGTCCCAGGCTCGTGCCATCTTCCTAAAGGACTCGGACACTTTAAGGACGTGAATGACAGGAGAGCCAGTCGACCCCTCGTCCCAGGGGACACTGTTTCCCTCCAGAGCCGAGTCCCAGGAAGCAGCCTGGTGGGCAGTCCCGGCCTGTGACAGCCCCCGGTCCAGCGTCCCCTCCACTGGCACTGATGCCCCTGCCCAGCACTGTGGCCCCAGGAAACGTCCAGAAAGCTCTGTACTTGGTGCTCTGGCCCTCAGGGGAACAGGAGGAAAGATCCTTCCCTTTTCTTCCAACTGCAAGTTAGCAGCAGGCCCCGAGGGTCCTTCACATACCAAGAAATGCATCAAACCCCGGGCTCACGGGGGTCCTGACTTCCCGTCTGGCTACTTGGGAGTCAACCCACCAGGCAGTTTAGCCGTGAGCACCCTAAGAAGTCCAGAGAGAACCCTAAAACCGAAAGAGGCGTGAAAAGCAATCTTTGGGCTTCATCATGACTGAAAAGTCATGTTGGAGGAAGGAGGACTGTATCCAATGCGGCCAAATCAATTTAGAACCGGGGCCGGCTCTATCCCTCTGTAAACTGCTGTGTGAGTCTTTGCAAAAAGATACAGAATACAGACACAAAAATTGATTTTTTATGCATTCGCTTAGTGAGAGGGTCTGGGGCCAGCGAGGAAAGGGCGTCCCCGCCGAAGTTTAAACAGACGCGTCTGCACGTTTGCAGCTGAATCCAGAGCAGCACCGAGCCCAGCCCCCAGCACCCCTGTCAGTGTCACTGGCGGACACGAGACCCCCCAGGGGTCGGGGTCAGAGCCCTGGTGTCTGGGGTGGGGGGGATGCCGGGCTGGGAGCAGAGGCTGGAACCACACCCGGGCTTGGGATTCCGGCCCCCATGCAGCCCCCCAACACCCCCTTCCATGCCAGCCACCCCCACGGCTGCCCACGTCTTCACGACTCTGCAAAGTCTTTGAGGGAAAGGACGTTTGTGAACGTGTTTGGTCTCCATAGCTGTCCGGACAGGATGGAGCAAACAGCAGTGGTGAACTGTTAGGGCCGCCACGGGACACAACCCTCGTGGTCCCGCAGCACAGACACGTCCCGGTGCACGGTGTGGGCGAGATGCGTCACCCAGAACACCCGGAGCCCGGCAAGCCGGTCACCGAAGCCTTCTCCCAGGGAGGCCGGGGCCTGGCGAGCGGCTCCTGAGGCGGAACCGGCCCTGGACAGCATGGGACACTTGTCCTCAGAGACGAGAGTAAAGGCGGGAAGGTCGCGGGCCCGGGGAGTCCCTCTCCACACCATGAGGACGTTCCTCCGTCGGTCTGAACAGACCCGGCTTCGCCTGGGCCGAATGCGCTTTCTCTGCGGACAGGGTTTCTCTGAGAGCATCTCAGAGGAGAACGAACGCCTCTTCACCAGAAGGGAAAACCTTCACCCCTATCCTACTCTGAAGACCCTGGAGGTCAGGTGGCCCGGCCTGTGGAGCCAGAAGCCGGGTAGGCCCTGAGACCGCGGCGAGGCCCGTCTGACCGCCTGCTCACCGCGCCTTACGCCCCCTGGAGCTCTGCCGCCTCTGAGATCCTTTGCCCTCAGAGTGACCTTCGCTTACCTTTTTATTTTATTTTTATTTACTTGAGAGGGAGAGGGAGGGAGAGAGAGAGCGAGCGAGTGGGAAGCGGCAGAGAGAGAGGGAGACGGAGTCCCAGGAAGGCTCCGCTCTGAGCACAGAGCCTGACGCCCGGCTCCACCTCACACCCGTGAGCTCACGGCCTGAGCCGAGACCAGGAGTCAGGCGTTTCACGGACTGAGCCCCCCGGGCGCCCCTTAGCTCATCTCCTAAGCGAGCGCGTGGACCAACAGCCTGTCGGATCCCGGAAGCACAGGAACTGGTGGTGTGTGTGCAGCAACACAGAAGAAATGACACGAAGCAAAACCGGCCAGCAGACGGACCAACCCTCCGACACCAGCGTCCGCGCACACGGCGCTCCAGGTTGATCACACGGAGCCGCCTGGCACGCCGGAAGCTTCCGGCCACCGCACAGCCACCCGGACATCATCTTCACATCCCAGCGGCCCGTCCTGGGCAAGGTCAGGCTCGAACACGCACAGGATCCCGTCCCCGACAACAGACAGTCCGGGGGCCGCTGGACACGTGCCAGGAAAGGCTGGAAGGACCGGGCAAGGTGGCCCCCGGCTGCCACGGATGCCTCCGCCCACCGGGAGGGAGGAGGCCGGCCCGTCCCAGGCCCGCCCTCCCCTGCAGAAGCCAGGGTGGGCCACGGAAGGCCCTCGCAGGACTTAGAGGAGGTCTCAGAGTCAGAACTCGGTAAAAATAGCAACCTAACACTGTTACAGTTACAATTAAAGTCTACGGGAGGGGCGCCTGGGTGGCGCAGTCGGTTAAGCGTCCGACTTCAGCCAGGTCACGATCTCACGGTCCGTGAGTTCGAGCCCCGCGTCGGGCTCAGGGCTGATGGCTCAGAGCCTGGAGCCTGTTTCTGATTCTGTGTCTCCCTCTCTCTCTGCCCCTCCCCCGTTCATGCTCTGTCTCTCTCTGTCCCAAAAATAAATAAACGTTGAAAAAAAAAAATTTAAAAAGTCTACGGGGAAAACGTAATTTGCTTTACAAAAGTTGATTCGTGACCCTCATTTCCCTCACAAGATCGTTATTAAGTGGTTCTTGACCCTCTCTGTTCCAGTCGAAATAATCTCCGTGTTTGACGGCATTTCAGCTCTTTGTTTTTAAAAAGAAAAGGGAAGAAGGAGAAAAGGGGATTGCTATAATCTATTTATATGCTGAACCATCACACAGCGCTGGGCACTGGGAGAAATTCACTACACAAACCACCGAGCCCAGGCCCCCTGAAGAGTGAGCTTACATCCAGGACTGTCAGAAGCGGTTGATAAGCATGTTGTGGCCTTATGGTATGACGAAACCTATTTGAAGGGTCACAACGGGCACTTTTTGGAAGTGAAATAGAAAGGAAAAGTCAGAGTGGCTCTCACAGGGTAAAGGGGAGGACCGTTTCGTGTGGTTTCATTAGCTGTTAGTCTGCAATGTAAAATACATCTGTTTCAGCGGTTCACAAACAGGTTTAAAAAACACTGCTCTAAATACACCCTGCCCTGTCATTCTATTGAAAACATACAGTTGCTTCAAATAACGTAGTTGATGCCTAAGGGCACAGGTTGTGGGGTGAGACTGTGTGCTTTGAATCCTGACTTTGCCATTTTCTAGCTGTGTGATCTTGGCCAAGTTACCTAACCTCTCTGTGTTTCTTCATATGTAACGTGGCTATTATAAGTGCCTACTTCTAGGGCTATTGTGTAATTTAGGTGAGGCATAAATAGACATAAAGCAATGACTAGCACACGGCAAATCCATAATAAGTGAAGGAAAGCTGTTACATTAATATTCAACCAGTTCCCTAAAGAACAAAAACATAGAGCTTCATAAAATGGTAACCTCCTGATTTCCTAGAACCACCTTAATTTCCAAAAATACTCAAGACTGTTTCCTATGATGCTCTAGGATTAAGAGTCTTTGCAAATGACTGTTGGGCATGAGCACAACAGTCCTGCCCTTGGCCCAACGGGTGAGCCTTAAACAGGCAGACTCTGACTTCTGTAAATTAGGAGCCGAGCCTGGAGGGGAGAGCTGTGGCCGGCGCTCTGGGCACTGACCTCTGTTCTGGAGCCAGCAGCCGGCTCCTGGGGAGGCCCGTCCGGTGCTGTCCCCTCTGCCCTGCGCTGTCCCCTCCCCCTGGCACAAGGACAGCCACATTCCTGGGGATCTGAGAGTCCAACCAAAACCACACAGAAAACACGGAGAAAGCACTCAGAGCAAACAAACAGGTTTAAGACAAATTTTCGAACACGACACACAACCAACAATTCAACAAAGCAAACCAAAGGCTTCTAAGTTAATTGTGTTTGTGAATGTGGGGCTGTGTCACTCCATAATTCAGCATGTTATCACTTTACAGATTTAAGAGGTATCCGGAAAAAACCATTACTAATTAGGCTAAACAGATTTCTCACTGGAGAGGCAGGATCCCCGCCCACCCCCACCGCACCCCAGGAAACACAGCGAAGACGCCAGAAAGCAAGACCCGGCACGTTGCTGTGGGCCGGTGTCTGTGTCCCAACGGCCCACACGCTATTGTTACAGCGGAGTGACATCAAGCAGACCCCACCGACACCGACTTTCCTGGGGCCACGCGATGACATCCACACAGCACCCACCCACACTGGGGCCACGGCCTGCACCCCACACCCGGTGGGAACCTAACGGCAGCTCCGAGCAGCTGGGTGGCCAGCACGTCAGGTGGCTCTTCCCTGGAAATCGTGGGAATGCGTCAATGTTTCCAGAATTATCCAGAGATGAATACAAAGTCTGCTGCGTCTGAGCAAGGAAATGCAGCAAAAATAAGTCTTAATAGCATAATTTAGACTTGATTAAAATGCATAAAGGCCACAGATGTGGAAGTGTAGCGCTTCCCCGTTTGATGCCAGACTGACATTTTCCCCCTCTTGATTTAATTCACTTTGATTACCCAATTATTCCTAAACTCATTCTCTCGGTTTCAGCTCCAATGAAACGGATAACGGTACTAACTCATAATGCGGTTTCCACCCCAGTCTCAACACCGCTCCACAAACGCTCGCCCAACAACATGACACAATTATCCCAGGCTGCGCTATTACAACACGGCAAAACAGAATAAGCCTTTAGACGTTTGAAGTAAAGCAGCACAGAAAACCACCCCCAGAAGACTCTGAGGGTCTCTCTCCGCCACAGGAGATGGGGCACGGAAATTCTGTAGTTGCTGTAAACCCAGAATTATTACTTGACAACGTCTGACAAAGACGTGGAAACATTGTGAAACTGATCAGTAAGTTACAAACGTGACTCTTTTCTAAAGCAAGTCCCGACCAACATAAGGAGGCTGTCTGTGTGACCAGCTGTGTCCCCGACAGGCAGCTCGGTCTTGTCACTAAGTGAGGTGCACGGACAGCCTCTCCCTCCACTTATAAATTCCAGAATGTCTAGTCTCTTTCTCATAAAAACTGGTGACGACCCCCCGAAGCACAAGCCCTCGGATGGAAGCCCAAGAGACGAGTCAAGGTTTAGAAAAAGAAGAAATTTCTAGAACACATTCTCAAAGTGCCCGTGGCCCTTTTTGTTTCTGAAACTTCAAATGTCCTTTCGTTTCTGTGAGCGATGGCTGTAGGGCAACACTAAAGCCGTTTTCCATGTGCTCAGGACTTCAGTTTCCAAAGTGCACACACGACCTCGTTTCATCCACGTCACCCCCCGTGGGATCTATACAACAGTTGGCGGTATCGGCTCTCACAGTCACTTCATGAAAATCCAGCTGCTAATAAACAGCCCTAGCCTCACACGGTCCTTCTGGAAATACCACGTGTCGGCATCCCTTCCCCGCCAAAGGCTCATGGCAAGCTGGGGTCTGGGTCACCTGTGAGGCTCCTAATCTCTGTGTACATTCCCAAGGGCCGCCCAGACTTTTCAGGCCTCGGGGACAGCGAGGAAGGGCAAGACGCTGTGAAATAAGGTGGAAACACAGCGCTGGCTGACTTGGGGCCACGCTCTCCCCGACGGGTCTGCAGGTGAACCCCACCGTGCGCTTCGTCAAGCAGCAAAGAGCTCGGGGCTCCGTCTCATTTTGCTCATCTCTCTGTGCTCAAGACGATTAGCTGGAGGGAAGTCTCGCCTGCCACCGCCTACCAGAGTCTCCACGGCAAAGCTGCCCACGTTTCCACTCCGTCCCCTGGGAGTCTCGTGGGTCAAAGCCACCACGCTGCTCACTGACCCTTCGTCTGACAGAGGGCTGGGCGCGTGGCAGTTAACGAGCACTACATGCCACGTCTGTTGCACATCTCCTTCACAAGCTTATTTAAGTCAAACGGATCTTTACAAAAATACATTGAAAACTATAAAATACTATGCACGTATGTATCAGCTGAAACCACTCAGCCACGCAGAAATTACAGAAGGTTCCTGCTGGAGGGAATCTTAGAAGTCACCCAAAATAGCTGGGAAATGTGAGACCCAAAAGTTTAACCGACTGCATAAACCGGGACAGCTCCGAATGAGGGGGTCCCAGAGCCCCCCCCCCTGCCCAGGTCTCTGCCTGCTTGGGGAGGCCACGCCACGTGCCCCACGATGGGCACCCTGACCCGACCCACCCATGCCTCGGACCGCTGCCAAGCTGACCTCCAGTGAAACACGTGGGGGGGGGGGCAGGTCATTAAATACGAAGGGTTTCCTCCAAGTCACGATGCCAACACGAATTTGTTCCAAGCGACTTGGGCAGAGCCTGTCATTCTCCTCTTTCCTAACCATAAAACGTGGGAACATCCTCCTCCTGATGCTCGATGCCCTCTGCCAACCACCTGAGCCCGGCAGGCTGAGGCACCGAGCAGCTTCCTGCGCCAGGCCAGCAGGGCTTCAAAGCGAATCAGAATCACGAGGACGCACGGTGCACACGTGCTCCAACACCTCACAGATGACGGCACAGCCCGCGGGTGCAGCGGCCTCCCCCCTCCATGTGCTCCTCGCGGTGTATCTATTTGCCATCGGCTCCCTGTGTCCCTGGGGCTTCTCGCTGGGCAGCAGGGGGGCAGAGGCCACTGCAGGGCCAGGGAGGCGGGCCTGGCGTGCTCTGGGGGGGGCGGGGGGGCCCCTGAGCCGCCCGGAGGAGCAGGGCCCCAGACGCTGGCTGTAGAACCGGCAAATGGAGAGGCAGCCTGGCAGCCGCCAAGGCCTAATGACCCAGCGCCCTCCCTGCCTGGCGCCCAGGACCAGATGACCCTGGAAGGACCGGGAGAAGGAGCGGCCCCGCCCCCCACGACAGACACACACACACACACTCCTGAACTTCTGATCGAACTGCTCATCAGCCAGGCCGGTAGGGCTCCAAGGACATCGCACTTAATTTAGAAGAATCCAGGATGTGCCCCCTCCTGCCTCTCGGTCTCCGCACGGAGCCTCGTCCCTGCTGTGGGTCTGGTGTGAGCATGGAGGGGGGACCCTGGGAGCCGCTACTCCAGAGCGAATGAGGCCCCAGGGGGAGGCGTCCCCACGGAGGAGACGCACTCTGCCCAAGGACCGGCCTTCTCCCACGACCGGACTCTAGCGCCCACGAAGCACAGGCATCTGGTTTCCCTGCGCCAACTATGTTGCTCAAGAACTCACATCCGCAGCGTCTCGCTGAGCGCCAGCACCAGTCCGTTCGGGAGCCGGGACGGACAGGCCAGCCTCACTGTGGCCTCGGGCGCAGGGACGAAGGAAGGTTCTCAAGCGTAGGCATAAAAAGGCTGCGCATTTTATTTTACGGAGGCCTGCGGGCCGGTGCCTCGGACCAGGCCGGGAGGGCCGAGCGCGGCAGCAAACTGGGACTGTGGTGCAGACACAGCACGGCTCCGGCCGGCGGCTGTGGCAAGCGCGTGCACCCCGACGCTCTCCTACCGGGGCCTCATGCACGACCTCAGAGACCCCTACTTGCACGGTGGGTCACGCGGCACTTTCTCAGGAGCACCTGTTCGTGGGGCACCTGAGCCAAGATGATCACGTGCGATCTATTCCTATGATAAAACGCTCTAAAACCATTAAAGTCAGGCTTTGAAGATTTTCCAATCATTAAGTGTTAATGGTTATGGGCCAACTCCGCACATATGCAGTTGATTAAGAAGACAAAACACAAAACAGCGTGCACGTCGTGGTCCTTGTCTTTAATACACAAAAGGGATGCACGTCTGTAGAAAAAAAGGGAGACGCCCGAACGTTACCTGTGTTACTTGGGATTGAGGGCTGATGTTTTATTCTTTATACACGTCTGTATTTTCCAAGTTCTCTGCAATGAATATTCATAATCGAGAAACACGTTATTTTTTTACAATCCCTGGTGGCAAGGGGGCATTAAGCTGGGGTGGGTGAGAGATAGCCCGCGGGGCTGTCCACAGACACGCAGCGTCAGAGACTGCAAACAGCACAACAGGAGGTTCCGCCAGGGGGACGCCGGGCTGAGGACAGCCGTGTGTCCCTGGGTATTAAATTCCACAGAGCCGCCTGCCAATCACATACCATCCCTGTAGTGCTGTCCCTAAAACACCTCCCTGCCAGAGGACCCCGCGGGTCTGGCTGCCGGCCCCGAGATGCCGCGGGCGAGGCTGGCGGCTCTCCCCCCGGGAGGGTCCCCTGCACGTGGAAAATAAACGTGTGCACTCGGGCCAGGCACGGTGCGACCAGGAGAGCAAAACGGATGGATGCCGGGGATAAAACCGCCGTCTGGTCGGGATTGATAATGAACCGTTACATCCTAGCTGCAATTACCTAATTTCTGAAACCGTGTTATAAATACGCCGTCAGTGGAGTTCGCTGGTGAAGAAAGGACGTGGACCAGAAACGGCTGGACGAAACACCACCAGTTCCCAAAACGAGCATGCTTCTCCCTCACCTTAGCTGAACGCTACGTGGAGGATGAAGGGACACGTTCCCTGGGCAGCCTGGGGGAGCTAATGAGCAGCTCTGCTTCATAAACAAAATCATAGTCACCAAAGGGCATCGAAAGATGCCCCTTCCGTCACAGATTTCCACCCTCACTCACGTCACAGAATTGCAGCGGCGACGGAGGGGGGGCTTTGTGAGCGGTGCGTGTGGGAATAAGTTAATTTAAGATGAATGCGAAGGAAAAATGCAAGCAGGCATCTGTTCGTTCAGAAACAGGCTCCGGGGTTTTACTGTTACTATTTTTCTTGCAAAATTTTATAAAATCCCCAAAGCTCTGTAACATAGAAGCAAATGAGTCTTCCTCCCTCGAGTGCCAAGTGCAGCCTGGACCGGCGTGAACCGGCCAGAAAACAGGACGCGGGTAAACCCCAGGCTGGCACCGCACCTCTGTGCTAGTTGCTAACAGAGCAGCATTGGGGGCGGGGCTGAGCTGCCTGCTAGTTTTCTCCCAACTCAAATCATCTGCTAATGTCATCTCTGCACTTAACTCCAGCCAGGAGCTGTGGTGGCGCCTCCCCCCGCCCTGGAAGGTATTACGAATTAGAGCCAACAGGGTGAGCAGGGATTCTGTGCTTCGTTTGCACGGCTAATGGTTCGGTCCTGAATGGTGGTGCTCAAAATACCGCACACGAGCCAGCCCGAAAAAAAACTCACGATTCTGGCTGCATTTAAGGGCTCCTGGATCCCGCGGGCCCAGACAGCGTACCTGGAGCTGCCGTGCAGATGCGCCTGTCACAATTTCAAAGTCGGACAGGAAGAAAATGGAGCAGCTGCTGCTTAATCTTTCATGGAGCCCAGTTTGCCTCATTAGCTGGCAAATAGGACAGGCTGGGCCGGGAGCAGATCTGGCCTCCGCTCCGCATGAGAAAAAGGCGATCTGTGTCAAATCGCTCACTCTGCTTGGGGGTGGGGGCACGGTGGCCGCTGGCCCGCTCTAGCGCCTCAGTGACACGTGGCCCTCGGCAAACTGCAGAAGCTTCCATAGAGCCTCGTGACCGTGCCTGAAAAAGAGGGACGGGGAATCACCTTGTCCATCTCAGACCTGCGGGGCGCCCAGAGAAGGAAGGACCCCGACGCTTTGAAAACACTGAAGGGCTAACCCAAATGCAATTTGAGAGGCCCTGAATTGGTAAACTGAGTCCCAAGGGCACAGGATTGGACTGGAGGCACAGAGGTGCGGCTAGGACCCTCAGCCCTCACCCGAGACCCAAGGAAAATCCCTATCTTCCCATCTGCTTGATGTCCCCTCCCCCTGCAGCCAGGCAGTTGGAAAGAGAGGTAGACCTGGTTTCCTGGGTCATTTCAACTCAGAAACGGGGTGGTGTTACCAGGAGGCAAGTGGTGGTGACCTGCTGAGGGGGGAGGTGGGGGGTGAAGGGAGGTAAGCCACTGGGGAGGGGGAAGGAGGGAGGGAGGGAAGCCGGGGGGGAGGGAGGGAAGCCAAGGGGGAGGAGAGAGCTGGGAAGTGTGGGGCAGCCAAGAGGGAGGGGGGCTGGGAAGTGGGGGGGGGGCCAGCCAAGGGGGAGGCCAGCTGAGGCAGTGGGGGGGGGGAAGGGGGGGAATCCGGCTGGCCCGGCCCCAGCTCCTAGGCACACCTTCCAGCTGGGACTTCCCAAGTGATGTGTGTCCTTCTTATCCGTCCGTGGTCCCAGGAGAGCTGACAAGATGACCCAGGATGGAGCCCAAACACCAACCCCAACCCCACCAAGCCCAAACACCAACCGTGTGGTCAGAGGTGGGCTGTGAGGCACGTGGCGTCGGCCTGCCCTGGGGGGGGTGGGGGACGGGGCGGTGAAGATGCAGGTTAATCACGTGGCCAGGCTGCTGGCAGGTGGGCGGGGGGGTCGGCTCCAGACGTGAGTGCAGGGTGTGCCTTGCAGGACGTGGCCCCACACCACCCCACGGGGGCCTTGAACCCTGGAACCTGCTAGGGCTCCAAGGGCAAGGGGGAGCTGAGGCCAGCGGCCTGGGAGCCGGGAGGCGGCCTGGTGGGCAGCAGGTGTGCCCCTGGGCCGTGTCAGACCTCAGCCTGGTTCCGGAGAGATTGTGCTCTGAAATCCACTCACTCCTTCTGGAAGCCTGGGGACAGGGACTCAGCCGATGGCACACCTTTCTCCCTCCCACCCAGGACGCTGCTCACTTAACTTCTCTAGAACTCGAGTCCGGTTGTCACGAGGCCAAGCAGCCCATTCGCCCCCGGGGTCTGCTCGGCTGCAGCTGGCCTGGGGCTGCCCTGACCCCCGAGCCCCCGATGCTCAGCCTCTGGGCCCAAAAGCAAGATTCCTAAACTGGCAGGCTCTGCCTTCACCAGATGAGACAGCAACCTCCCCTGGGGGACATCGTCTTCGGCAAGCCCGGGACATGCACGCGGAGAGTTCACAAGGAGCCAGTGCATGAGGCAGCAGCGGCCGGGATGGTCCACCTGTTGCCAGCACTGGGAAAGCTGGCCTTTCCGCAGCATCAATGTCCTTCCCAGGGGCAAGCTTCCTCCCGCTGAATTTTAATCCCCAGTTCTTCACGGATTTCAATAAAGTCAGGAGCTTGGCTGGCACATTTCCAACTAGCAAATAAAATAAGGTATAAATACCCTTAGTGCTGGGGGCAGGCAGCGGGGCAGGCAGCGAGGCGGGCGGCGGGATGGGCAGGGGCTCCAGTCCCTGCATCGGGTGCGAGTCCTGCTCTGCCAGCCCCCGTGACGGCGGACAGGCCCATCCTGTGGGCGCTAGCACGGCCTCCAGGCACCGCCAGCCCGATGAGCTCTCTCCTGACTCCATGTGAAACTTCTGGCAGGAGTTCAATTTTGTCCTTGAAAAATGCTGGTGGGATTCCGCAGGAGTCCCTTCTGTCTCCTCTCTGCATCTGTCCCTTGTCAGCAGGTCTCGTGGCTCCGGAAGAGAGAGGTTCCCACGAGAGCCTGCCCAGCTCTCCCGTGTCAGGGGCAGGACGGGACAGGGCACGACCTTCTGATCCGGGAGCACCCCACACCTCACCTCTGCAGACTGAGCCAGCGGCTGCCCTCCCACCGAAAAGCAGGGCCAAAGGGACGGCGATGGCAGAGCCCCCCCGCCCCCACCAGGTCCCCGGCCCAGCCTTCCTCCAGTGTCCTGGGGGCGGCGCACACACGGCCAAGGGAAGCAGAACCTGCCAGAACCCGCTGTCAACCCCGAATCAGCCCATCTCCAGCTGTTTGAGGCAGGACAAGTCAATGAACCTCTCTGGGCCTCAGTTTCCTGCTCTGTCAAAGTGTGTGGGTGCACGCGTGTGGGTGGCGTGCATGCATGTGTGCGTGTGAGTGTGCACACGTGTGGGTGGCGTGCAAGGCTGCAATGGCAGCTGTGCATCCATCACACGATTTGAATCCATGGTTGTGAATCTGTCTCCTTGACTGAAGCGATATTGTCATGGACACAGACCACGTTTTATTTGTTTGTGCAACACGAATGGTATCTTGAAAATACTCACCGGGCGTATTTTCATTCCCTTATAGTCACGCTCCCGGCAGCCACCGGGCCCGTCCCCGTGGTGTGGAGCACGGTACCAGGAGAGGGAAGGAGGCCTCGGGACAAAGGCTGGGGAGTGGACAGCCATCCACGCTGGGGAAGAGCAGGGGTGCCCAAGGCAGCACCAAGGTCCTGAGGGCTCGTATTTCCTGCATCCCCCAAGACTGCGGGGAAGGAGACCCCTGCAGGTGTCTCGACATCGCCAGATGTCCGCCACGGAAGGGAAACGCCGTGGTAGTGGCTAGGTTCTCGGCTCCCACGTGGCAGGAAGGGACCTGCTGGGGCCACGTAAGGTGTGCGGGGGCTGCCGTGGAGAGAATACGAGCTGGGGACAGGACTCAGGACAGACCAGCAGCAGGTGACTGTACCGAGGAACCTCCCGGGCGTGAGGTCCCCAGCCACAGACTCGGGCGTGGACGCCAGCAGGACAAGGACCCCGGGAAGAACAGCTGGAAGCCAGCATCCCGCTCCCCCCACCACAAGGACACCTGGGCTTCCCTTCCCTCCACCAGACACTGGTCAGCACCGGGGACACAAGGCTGAAGCGAGCGTGGCCTCACGTGACCAAGGAGGAGGCTCCTGGGCCTCAGCACAGCCCCACGGTCCGGGCTGCACACACCGACCCCACACCACCCCAAGGTCAGCACAGCGTCCAGCCCGGGCTCTTCCTCAATGCGGCGGTGGGCCTGTGAATCCTCGGTCTTCGTTTTGCCACGGGGGAGGGAGCCACGGCAGCTGGAATTGTGAGTGCCACCGGATGGGGCTGGAAGCCGGCTCCCGTCACGTGGCTCCAGTGGCCCCCCCCACCCCCGTCTTCCTCGGAAGTCAGGAGAAACCCTCCCACGGGCTGAGATCTTCATTTAAAAAAAAAAAATCAACAAGCAAATTTAAACAGAAGAGAATTCCCAAACGATACTATCATTTCATCAAATTTAGCCATAAGACAAAATTCAAGAGAAGACAGGACTCTGACAGAAACATACTGAGAGGTGACGGGGAGATACGGTGGTTTTACAAAATTCTGAGGAAAACAACTCCAAACTCATACCAATCTTCATCAACGTGCACAATTTCCCATAAACTCGACGCTGGGCTCGTCCTATGATTTCACCAAGAATGGCTTTGCTGGAACGTGGTTAACCCGGATGGTGTGACCCAGACCCGCTCGGCCCACAGTCCTGCCACTGCCGGGGGTGGGGAGGCCCCTGGCACGCAGGAGACGGCCGAGGGGGTTCCAGGCCAGAGTCCGGACACAATGGGGGCCTGGCACCCGGGACGGGGGACCCGAACAGCCGATCCCAGACACCAGGGTTCAGTGAGACAGCAGGTTACACAGGGCCTCCGTGGCCAGACCTTCCAGGCACCAGAGAGTGGGTTCTCAGCGCTGCCTCCCGGCTCTCTGGCCTCAGCAGCCACCCTCCCCTCTGAAGACAGGATGGGGACAGGACACTGCAGGCCGAACGTCACCTGTTGTCAGTAATTAGAGTTCTCCCAAAATCTTTGATGAAATCTGCCATTCTCACCTGCTACTGGACGCGAGGATGTCCAAGTACGACTCTTACCAAACACCCACGGCCGCTAGACCGTTTGGACTTCACGAAGGCTTCTCAGGCACCGTGTCGCACGCGGTCCTTCCTAGGGGCCCGGACACCCTCCACTTCGGGGGTGAGGCCACTGGGCCCTGAGATGCTCAGTGATCTGCTTGTGGTCTTGGGGCAGAGCCAGAACCAAGGTCACCACCAGCCCCTCCTGCCCACTAGCCACTCAGTCCTCAGTCCAGATGCCTCCGAGAGAATCCACCCGCTTGCTCTTAGAAAGTTCCAGGTCCCTCTGGTGGAATCTATCAGGACCTCCTCTCTGCCCAGCTCATACCTCCGTGCCTGCTGTTGGCACCTACTGCCCACACCGCCCAGACAGTCAGCGCACCCGTCAGGGACAGGGGCCCGACGATGCTGCCTCTGCGTCCGCCAGCCCCATCCTAGGTGAGCCCGACAGGCCAGCAGCCGCGCCTCGGGGGCCTGCCCTGCCTCCCTGGCTGGTCCACCGGGGATCCTGCCATTCGGACAGGTTCGGCAAGTCCCGCCCCTCCCACCCCTCCACGGACTCCTATGTTGGCCTGAAGTTTGGTGACACTGAGCACGATGCTTCGTGCCCCCGGGTTCCAAATCCCCACATCACTGGGCTGTGCCCAGAAAGCAGAAACCAGGGGCTGAGCTCAGCTCTGACCACCAGCTCCTGGCCTGGCACCCAGGGCCTCCCTCCACGCACGCCTGCTCTGCGCACTCAGCCCACTGTGCCCTCTGGGGCAGGTTTCGCTTCTGACAGTGGCTTCGTCTGTGGCTATGGGGTAGGGGGGTAGGTCCGGCTTTCCACTCCTGATCAGGGAGCCTCACCCCCAGCTCTCCCAGTCTCGATCAAGAAACGCACAGGAATAACTGTGGGTTGTCTGCTCCAACTTCATGGTTTATGTAGTCTCATTCCCCAAACCTGGAAACACCTTTTCCCAGAGCAGTAACACCCGACCTCTCCCCCTCCCACATTCTCCGCTCTGCGGCCTTGTGTGCTGTGCCCCCCCCCCCCAGACGCGAGTTCTCCCATCAGGCCTTTCATGCCAGAGGGGCCAGCAGAAGCTGACTCAGTGATGGGCCGACAGATGTGGTAGATGGACGGATGGACAGATGGATGGTCAGTGGACAGATGGAAAGATGGAAAGATGGATGGAGGGGCGCCTGGGTGGCGCAGTCGGTTAAGCGTCCGACTTCAGCCAGGTCACGATCTCGCGGTCCGTGAGTTCGAGCCCCACGTCAGGCTCTGGGCTGATGGCTCGGAGCCTGGAGCCTGTTTCGGATTCTGTGTCTCCCTCTCTCTCTGCCCCTCCCCCGTTCATGCTCTGTCTCTCTCTGTCCCAAAAATAAATAAACGTTGAAAAAAAAATTAAAAAAAAAAAAAAAAGAAAGATGGATGGATGGATGGATGGATGGATGGGAGGACAGACAGATGGGCAGACAGGCATAGACAGGTGGACAGTTGATGGACAGGTGGATGGACAATCGGTGGATGGATGGATGGACAGATGGATGGACAGACAGGCATGGACGAACGGATGGATAGATGGATCGACAAGTGGGCACAGACGGGTGGACGGACGGACAGACAGATGGTCAGTAGATGCGTGGACGGATGGACGGAGGGAAGGCACAGAAGAGGGACTCCTCCTCCGTGGAGGCCACCATGTCTTTCTGAATTTCTTGGACAAGCAGTCCACACCCACCCTCATAATCATGCCCTCTGGATGCCAAGCACGTTCTCAGCCGGGAGGTTGTGCGGTTTGGCCGCCACAACCCCTGGACGGCAGGTGCACCGGCAGCTCAGGGAAGGCGTGAAAGTCCCCAGACGGGAGGGGCTACATTTCTGACAGAAGCCCGACCCGCAGAAGGCTGCTCTCACAGGCCCGCCCTCTCCCACCTGCTCCTATGCGTCCCGAGAGCCCCCGAAGCATCTTGATCCCTCCCTGAGACTCTCATTGCCGGTCTTCAGCAGACTTTACGTTTCAACGGAGAGATTCAGAGAGCAACAAAGGAGAAAATGAAGTCCCCGCTACGAAAAACAAAACAGGTCAGCCGACAGCAAGGGGCGTGTCTGCCAGCATCTGTCGCGGTTACTGCTTCTGCTCTCCAGAAGCAGCACCAACAGAAGCGCACGTTCCCCGCCCGCACGGCCACCGCGCAGCCGGCACCAGGAGCCACAGAGCCGCACGCGGGGCACTGGCCCAGGTGGGCAGACTGCACGCACAATCGGGCGGGGCAGGCGGGTCTCACAGGCGACAGCCACGCAGCAGCCACGGCTCCCCGTCACGGATGTACTTGCCCGTCAGCAGTAAAAGATGTAGCAGTGCAGACGGGAAGGAGCCAGGGGCACCACCCACAGGGGGTGCTGGGGTCTCGTCCCGATAAACACGTCTGTGCCGCACGCCGGTGTGTCCCACGGCACGGTCACCACGAGAGGCACCACAGGTCTCCACCCGTGGCTCACCCGCTGAGGGGAGGGCGTTCTCACGGCAATTCCACGGAGCCTCCAACGGCCCGGCCCACAGGCCACCTGCTAGGACATCACCGGTCGCCCGCTCCCCTCCCACGGCACCCAAAACCACGGCCCCTCACAGGGGTGACCACTGCCCACCACCCAAAGGGTAACAGTAACGACTCCCATCCAGCTCTGACCCCCGGGGGCTGCCCAGAGCCACAGGGGAGATCTGCTCCTTCCCACGTACCCGTCACCCGGGGCCCCAAATGCAAGTTTTCCCCTTTTTCTTTAGTCTCGGCTTTCCAAGCCAACCTGTGTGCCCGCCAAGGTCTGCCGTTGCTGCAGACACACAGCTGGACCTGTGTCCCCAGGGGCTGGGACCCAGCACAAATGCACACAGGGCCTGGCAACCGTGGTCGTCCAAGCTGGCTGCCGGAAGCCCTCGTTGACCTCCAGGGCCCTTGTGCTGTCACTGGGCACGAGCGGAGATGAGGTTCTCCGTGGAGACTCTCCGACACAACGCGCCCCACTCACTCCCACCGCGCGGGCCTCCACACACAGGACTCCATGCCTTCTTTAGCCCGGCGTGGAAAACTCCATTTGCTCCCCTAGCCGGGCTCAGGACAGGATCCCGAGGACCCCCACCCCCACCCCGCGTGTGCGTCCTCGTCTTCCCCAAAGGATCACCCCCGCTCACACGGAAGGGTGGTGACAACATCCACACTGTACTGAAAACAACAGTGAAGTCACAAGACAGCTACTAACGGACGGGGCAGCAGGGAGCCCCTGGTGACCCCAGCCTCCCCCACCCCGTGCCTCCCGCCCGCCTGCAACCTGCTCTGGGAAATCCCAGCCCGGCAGCTGTAGAGGCCTCCTGGAGCCCGCACACGGGGCCGAGCCGCGGGGACAGAGGCGCCCACGTGGCCCCAGCTGCCAACCCGTCCTCAGCCCCGAGCACCCCTGCCCCTGGTCAGGTGTCCATTACGAAGTGAAGCCG
This sequence comes from Felis catus, assembly GCF_018350175.1. Classification (NCBI taxonomy): domain Eukaryota; kingdom Metazoa; phylum Chordata; class Mammalia; order Carnivora; family Felidae; genus Felis; species Felis catus. The sequence continues at coordinate 435,615 of NC_058384.1, forward strand.
CAGGCAGGTGGGCACGTTGGGGACTCTGTACGAGCCATAGAACACGCAAATGTGGCTTATAAAACATTCGGAGGCTGCGTGGAGGCTGCGATTAGGAAGTGTAGCCAGGCTACCCCTAAGCCACTTGCGTCGTACGTGACCACACGTCTGCAGGCAGCGTTACACGACGTGTAGAAACGACACGTCTATGTTCAGACACGGCACCTGAATTCCAACAGGCACTGACGGGATTAAATTACCCGGGGGCTCTGGCAGACGCGGTGTTCACCGCTCCAGCATCCGTAACCACGTCCAGGCCCCCAGACACCTGACACAGCCTTCCCGGCTCATCACAGAGACCACACGGCTCCTGAGGGCCCGTCCCCTTCAACCACAGGTCATTAGTCATTTTAAGGCTGTACTTTGGATCTGAGGTTTTAAAATACACATCCCGGGCGCCGAGTGACTTGTTCTTCGATCCTTGGTGAGGGGAGGTGGTGTGGGAGGGTGGGGCCTCCTGACAGGCCACGGGAAAACGGAGCCACGGCTACCACGTCCTCCCGCGGTGCAGTCTGAAGCTGGGTCCCTCGCCTCCTGCCCCCTGTAGCCCCTTCAGGTAGGCGGCCGCTGGGGGGAGCCTCCCAACAGCACCCTCTGCCCCGTTCTCACCCCAAAGGCGGTCGCTGGCCACGTGCCGCGGGCGCCCCGGGCGAACACTGTCCCCCGCACGCCCCGCATCCCCGGGAGACCCGCCTCAGCACTACCGCGGGGCCGCTCACAGCTCTTGGCCAGCTTGTTTTCCTCTCTCCCCCCGGGCCCGGCGTGGCCTTTCTTCCTCGTCCCCGTGACAGAAGCCCACCCCCCCCAGGTGCCGACTGCACCCTCACCGTGTGCCGTCCTGCTCTGTGCACGCACACGCCCTCCTCCCCAAGAACACACAGCGGGGGCCGCGGTTAACGCTCAGACCTGCCGCTCGCCACCCGGGCAGCTACCCAGCCTGGCTCTGCCTGCGTCTCCAACACCGCACGCAGGGTATCGGTACCTCCCTCCAGGGCAGGGGTGAGGCCTCAGTGGGATGACACCCACGAGCCACTCAGAACAGCATCTCGTACTGTTACCCGTGCAAAAAAATTATTCTGAAATAAGTTAAGGTGAAATTAGGGTTTCGTGAACGTGTCAGACTTAACATGTGCATAATTTTTCTCTTTCCCAAGACTCCACTAAAACGACAACAAAGGATTCAGAAAGGGCATAAACCCCCAACAACACAGAAAACAGGGGAAGTGAAAACGCAGAAAGTCTCATTTTTAAAAAATGGAAGGTGGACTGAGGAGTCGGCAGAGTCGTGAAGAGTAACGTGAGGGCGCCCCGGGGCCAAGGAGCCCCAAAAGGTCCTGCAGACGGTGGGGCGGGCGCAGGGAGGCAATGCGTGCGGAAACAGTTCAACCCAGGTGCCCTCCTCCAGGGCAGGTGCGGAGGTTCGTTCTCAGGACGCCCCACTTCAGAGATTTGGGGGCACCAGCAGAGAGCAGGGAAAAGGCACCATTACCCAAAGCAGGCGTTTGAGGGAAAGCGTAAATCTGGACCAGCACCGCCGCCCGCTGCTCTCCCCCCTGTGCAAGAACAGCGGCTCCAGGCCGCTGGCTTCATCCCCACCCCGGAGAGAAGTCGGAGGCTCTGCCCGGAGAGCAGCAGCAGACCTGCTCCATGTGTGTAGCCGGGGACCCCCTGCAGATGTGCACGGCTGGGGACCCCCTGCCTCGAGGAGGTGGCTGAATTCCAGCCCAGCAGGTCCAGAAGGGACCAGTGGCACCTGTGCACACACGGCCCCTGTCGTCATCATGGACGGTCATAAGCCTCCACTTCGAGAAACACTAGGTCACGCCACAGAGAAAAAACTACGACAGCATCATCCTCAAAGATACAAGACAAGAAATGAGACCAGAGTGCCGTTAGATAAAAAAGAAGGGTTCCTAGTAATTAAAATATGGCAGCTAAAACACCTTGACAAAAAAACATGGGAAAAAGTTGTGGAAATCTCTCAGGAAAGGAGACAGATGGAAGGAGGAGCAGGAACATTCCGGGGGAGTCTGGGAGGGCGAGCATCCTACAGACAGGAGCCCGGAAAGAAGGGAAGGACAAGAAGTCATCACAGCAGCGATACCAGAAAAGGCCGTGTGAGGGCGCCGTGCCGGGACCCCAGGGGCTGGGCGGGCCCTTGAGCAAAGGGGCCACGGGGCCACGGGAAGCACAGCGTGGAACCTGCCAGCTGAGGTCTGTCTGCCACGGCCGCCCTCACACGGGGCATGTCCCCCACAGTGCCGGCCACAGCCCCCAACCCTCCTGCGGGAGTCACGCTCCCTGGGGATGATCCGCGACCCAGTCCTTGGGACAGCGTCTGGCAGTGGCACGGCGTCTGCTTGAGGCCAGTCCCAAAGACAAGCCCGCTGTCTGAGAGCGTGGGAGCCGTCGGCCCCGCCCTTCCCGCTGCAGCCCGGCCCCACCCACCACCACCCTTCCCGAGCAGCCCGGCTCCAGGGAACCGGCAGGACTTTAGGCTCCAGAAGCTTCCGGGTCCTTCTGAGCCTCAGCACACAGGCGAGGCTGCCCACGGGGTGCAGAACCGGGTGGGGTGCCGGCTGCCGCCCGGATTGAAAACCACGTAAATCCTGCGTAGGAGCAGGGGCGGGAAAGCCCCCGGGCGCAGAGGAGGCCTTCAGGAGTTAGCGGGAAGGGGCTGGGACGCTCGTTCATACCAAGGCCGTAAGGTCCGCCCTGCTTTGCCCTCCGAGGAGCCGAGACCCACAGGGGTGAGCCGTGGGCCCGTCCGTCTGTCTGTCCAGGAGCCGCAGGAGCTCCTGCGGGAGAGCCCCGAGCGGGCAGGCCTGCGGCCGGACGGGTTCAACGCTGCCCAGCTCCCCGCGGGAACCTGCCCCCTTCGGGACAGGAGCCCATGCTGCGGAGCCCTGGGAGGACCAGGCGAGCTCCGGCGCCCTCTCCTGACTTGGCGCGAACCAGCCGCCTGCTCTAAGGGAGGAATGACCAGGACTTTGGCTCCTGACATACACGTTTGATCTGCCAAGTCCTCCTCGTGAGGCTGCGGGGCCGTCATCTCCTGCTGGGGAGGGGGGTGGGGGGTGGGGCGCCGCCGTCCTCGTAAATGCAAGAGACCCTCCGGGCCTACGAGAACCAGGGCAGCACGCGCCTGCCGGCACACTGACTCGGGGGTCGTCTGCCCCCCACTACCTCACGGAACCCTGAACGCAGAGCCAGATGCCCATCGGGTGCCCGGCAGGCCACAGGCGCGGCCGCAGTGAGCAGGCGGGATCTGGATTCGGCACCAGGAGCGTCGGCCTCCACGGGCGAGGAGCACAACGCCCCGGATGCAGGGAGACCGGGCAGCTGACCCCGTGGATCCCACGCTCCAGGGCCACCCTGCGCGGGGGTGGGGGCTCCCCACAAGCCGCCCTCCACAGATCACCCAGCACACAGCTGCTCCTGGTCCCGGAGCCACGGACGCGGGTCTCAGGTTGAAGTATGAAACCAAATGGCAGGAACATGGAGAAAAGTTGATTAGGTTTTTCTTAAGTGCAATTAACTGTAACTGCAAAAACAGTGCTTGTAATATACGTGGACAGGCAGATATATGAAGTTTTCATAAATGAATGAAAAATGTAAAAATCACCAACAGAAAAACTGAAGAACAACATGAACCAACAATTCGAGCGGTTCAATGCAAATGGCCCATAAAAATACCGGGGTGTCCTCGCTTCCAGGTTGTTGAAAACCCCGCGCCCCCTGGTGACAGTACTCCCGCGCAGGCTGCTCCTCCTCCAGGAAGCCCGCCGGTACCTGCACACAGATGAACCCTCCCCTCTGCTCAGCGCCAAGCTCCCCAGGAACGCGTGCCTGACACGCTCCAACCCGAGCTCCCGAGTTCCCTGCCAGTGAGCACATTCAACACCAACCGGATCCCCTCGGGCGCTTTTTACAGCGAGTAATTACAGCTTCGTTTTCAGGATCATCAGGCCATTTGTTCCCCCACCCCGAAAAACCTCCCCTGTTTTTCAAGCACCAGATATGCAGCACATCAGTTAAATAAATTCTGCGATATGCATAATGCAGAACACTACAAAGTGAGTTAAAAATTATTTATAAGAGATTAATTTTTAAGAGACAACAAAGGACACCACGATTTACCGTTAAGCAACAAATGCAGGTCACAAAATCATGTATACAGTCCCGCTTGGGGGGAAAACGTGCACATGTAGAAAAGATGCCCGCATCTCACTTTCAGCAGAGTTCATGTGACATTTACTTCCTTAGTTTTGTTCTCTAAATTACCTTTAAAGTCTCAACAACAAATACACACACAACCCCTTCGCTATGGGGAACAGATTAAAATCTCTAACCCAAGGGGTCCCCGGTGATCCCTGCACATTGTCTCCCGGGTGCTCCTTGTCCACCTGCCAGCTTTGATCCCTCGGCAGAAAGAAAAAGCCCAGCCCCCGGGCTCTGTGCAGAACCCTCTCCATCCAGCCGCCTCCAGGCCCCAGATGACCCATCTTCAGAAAAAAAAACTAAATAAGGGCACACTGCACTTGAAGAAAACCTCAGATTTCCACTAAGCAGCCAGACCCCCGCTGTGAAGACCTCGGCAGCCCTGTGACCTGACAGATGCTGCTGGTGGTCCAGGAAGAGTCGCACGTGCCCTCAGAGGCAGGAGGATGGCTTCCTTGTGTCCGTCTGGCCAGTTTTCCTGAGTTTCCAACGTTTAGTGCCATTCGCTGTGTTCAAGGCTGGGCATCTGGAGTCAGAAGCAAAGCCGGTTCCACAGAAACGCCCATGAAGTCCCCCCTGGACGGCCCCCCCCTTTTACAAACTCCTCCCGGACTCACCTTCTCGTGCTCCCCCTGCGGCCGCTGCCTCCTACGCAAGGAGAAAGGACGAGGCTGCACCGGGAACCCGCTGTTGCCCCCACACACTCGCAGCCCCCTCGGCCGCCGTCAGAGAAAGAGCTGCGTGCTGAGGTCTCGCCAGGAGCGCCAACCACGCAGAGGGGCGCTGGAACCCCCCGTGACCACCAGCGAGCTAACACAGGCGCTGTGCCCTCGCCCGCACCCTTCCACCCCTGGGGAGTTCCACCAGCCCTCCCCCAGCACCCCTGCACCTCCCTGGCGCCTCGCCGGCTTCTCCAAATGCCCCCGGGCACTGTGACCAGACTGAGGCACAGAGACGCTCAAGGACGTGCCCAAGGTCATGGGCTGTGCCGCTGGGATTCAAATGCAGGCCCCCGGCTCTCCCTGCGCCCCAGCCTCTGTCTGGGGAGCCCCTGGCGGACCCCCAGCCTGCAGGCTCCTCTCTGGACCACGAACGCTGATCTCAGTGACTGCTTCCCAGAGGATGACTCTAAATCTGCTTCCAGAACCCTGACTGCACCTGCCATCCTGATGCCTGCGGGGCAACTCCACTGGCACATCAAACTCTAAGTGTTTTCAGACCAAAGTCATCTTCCCACAATGAGCTCTTCCCCCTGACGTCTCCATGATGCTCACGGACTCCACACTCCTCCCCGGCGCCTGGACCAGAAACTCCACTGCCGTTCCTCTCCTTCCCCTCCGTTCTCTTGACCTCACCCTTCCCTACATGTCCCCAGCCTTCCTTCCCCCCCCATTCCCGCCCCCTCCCCTGGACCTTACTGCCCCCACATGGAGCACCTGCCCGGTCTCGCCGCGGCTGGACCCGTCCCTGGAGCGGCGCTTCCCGGCCTCAGGCCCAGGGCCAAGCTGAGCCACGCGCGAACCCCTAAAGCGTGGCCCAGACACACTGCTCCTTTCTTGGCCCCCAGGGGCTCCCCAATGACCTCCTGATGAGTTCCTGGGAAGGAAACAGTTTGCAAGAGATTAGGAAATTATGCTTCCTGTTGGAAGAGGTTTTGTTCGAGGGGAAAGCGGGCAGGCCGCTGGGAGATCCATCCCAGTCTGACATCTGAGGCGCCAGGGCCGAGTGCCCCCAGCCTGCAGGCGGTGGGGCCGGGGGCTTGCATGGGACCCCAGCCCCGGTACTGCTGGTTTGCTTGTCTAAAAACAGGCATGAACACGGGACCTAAGCCATACGGCTGAACGAGTTCATACGTGGAAAGAAAACACTCGAAACGTGAGAGGCACGAAGCATGTGGGTGAGGAACACCGGCCATCGTTACTGCCATCATAGTCATGTTATCATGACCACACGTCCGGCCTCACTGACCGACTGTCCCCACAACACAGTCTCAGTTCAGGCCAGAGTGAGTCCTCACCGGGCAGCAAGCGAGCCACACACCGGCCCATGGGCGGCCCTGCCCGTGTCCCTACACGTCACCCGATACAGACGCCTCCCTCTTCAAACAAGTCTGAACCCGTGTCTCTGCGCCCAGACCCAATGGCACTGCTTCTGCATCGGCTTTGCCGATCTCAGCACGGTGAGGCTCCGTGAAGCCCCACGGTTTGTGCTCATGAGCGTGAAGTTCTCGGCGTGACAAGTCCTGGGCGACGCCCGCTCCCAGCTCAGGAACCAGCACACACGGCACGGCGTTCACGGGAGCCAGGGCTTCCGCAGCACATGGGGCCTCTGTTCCCAAGGGACACATCGCCCCGTGTGCTAGGGAAAGACAGCAGCCCGGCCAGCCGTATTCCTCAGAGAGGGACCCGTCACACCAACCTCGGGCGGTGCACGCACTGGGCAGCTGACCGCCGGTGCCGCCTGTCCAAGCCGCAGGGGGCTGGGCCCCCAGGTCCCAGGAGAGGGGACGCATCACATGAGGAGACAGAGACACAGACAGACATCTCCCAGGAGACAAAGTCTAGCAGCCGCATAGTGAAGTCTGCAGACCGTCCCCCGTGGCTGTAAATGTGTTTCAGGGAAATACAGAGAAGGATGTGATAGCTCGTGAGCATGTGACATTTATCACCCAGGACACGGGGGGCAGGGCGGGAAGCACCTGTTCAAGAAGGCCTGAAGCGGGTTTGTGGAGGAGGCTCACAAGGACTAATGGAGGCAAGGACCCCTTGTGTTCACTGGGCCATGATCTGGGCCAGACCTTGCTGTGTGTGTGTTTCCTCCTATTATCTCATTTAACCCAAAAGACGCCTGAAAGGCGGGCACTACTGTTACAACCCCAACTGTCTGCAGGGGTGCGAGTGACATCAGAGAGAGGAAACTGGGGTCCTTGGCCGGCTCTGCCGCTCACCAGCTGTGAGAGCCCCGGGCCCGTTTCTGCACGAGTAATGACCGCCACCTCCAAGGTCCCTCCAGCACGGACGCGGGCCGACCACAGATGTGCACGACAGGGACATTGATCATGTTTCCAGTATTCATCACGGAAAACACTGTTTCTCATATGCAACGAAAGCATCGGTTTGTAACACAGGAAACGGTACCATAATCACAGTTACGAAGCCTGTAATGCCTCGGTTTGTCGTAACGACGGGCTGAATTACAGAGACAACTAAGACAGAGGCATCGCTTTTGCAGGTTTATTGGAGTATTTCTCATTCTGTCTGCATTTTCAGGGGAAAAAATAAAGATGGATATTTTTTCCACACATAATTTTCCACAACGGCAGAGCTTCTGGGTCCCGCCCGTCATTCGTGTGAGCGGCGCACACACGAGTCTTCACGCACGCGCGGGGGCGGGTGGGGCACTCACAGACCGTGGGAAGCTGGTCCTCGGGCTGGAGGCTGAGGGCTCCCAGGAGGCAGTGAGCAGACCGGGGGACCGTGGGGAGCCCGGCCACCGCCCGACTGGATGAGGCCGCCGAGGACCCGGGGCCCCGCAGCCACACCAGGCACGCAGATGAGTCGGACACTTAGAACGTCGGAAGGACAGGAAAAAGGAACAGAGCAGATGTTTGGGGGAGAAGGAACCCAGAAAAGATAAGTGCGAATGACTAAACCTGCGATCAGAGCTACCCTCCCGTTACTGTAGACATCAGCCGCCACGTCTCCGCAGGCCGGCTCCAGGCAGTAATTCAGTATTTACCTGACCTAACCCAGACGCGGCCCACGGGGTGGCCTGGGAGCCACGAGCGATTGATTTTGGAGTGGCCAGCGGCTGTGATCGAGTCACAGGAGTGTCTAGCAGCCGGCTGATTAGGTTAGAGCAAACACCATGGCCTATGATTCGGGGAACTCCGCACATTTGAACTTTCAGATGATCCCGGGGCCCCGGTGTCTGCATGTTAGTCTGCGTAGCTTGACCTCAGCCAACGCCTGGTGACTGACTCACCGACTGGAGAGAACACACGAGTAGGAAAGCAATGGTTTGCTGACCCCCATCTCTCTCTCTCTCTCTCTCTCTCTCTCTCTCTCTCTCTCTCTCTCTCTCACACACACACACACACACACACACACACACACACTCAAGCGCATACACACACAGGCACAAACGTGTACACACCCAAGCGTGTGCGCACACGGGCAAGGCCACGTGGCCACGCCAGTGTTCGTGCTGCTGCTGCGTCCGTCTCGCTGCCACCCTTCCTCAGAACTTGGCTCTGGTATCACCTCCTCCTGGAAGCCTGCCTGGTCTCCCCCGGCTGGGATAAGAACTCTGCGTCCTCACGGTATCTTTTTGTCAGAATTCACATTGGTCTTCCCTGGGTATCCGCTGAGGACTGACCGGTGTCCCCCCCCCAATTCACATGCTGAAGCCGAAGCCCCAGTGTGAGTGGGGAGGTCACAAGGGTGGGGCCCTGAGCCCGTATGACTGGTGTCCCAATGAGAAGAGACACCGAGGGCCCCTCTCCCTGCCTCCCCTTCCACGCCCGCGCATACCAGGGAAAGGCCTCGCGAGGCCCTGGCAAGCAGGCACCGGGGAAGCCTGACGCACAGCCCCCAGAGCTTGCCGTGGCCGCCCGGGGTGGCCTGTGACAGAGCCCACAGGTGGGTGCCACGTCCTCACTCCCATTTCCGGTCTGAGCTCCTGGAGCAGGGCTCGCACACAGCAAGCGCTTAATAAGTTCCTACTGAGTAAACGTGACGGGGGGGAGAGGAGAGGAGGACAGAGGCTGGAGCTCAAGGCCCTGCTTGAACCCATCAGGCCAGAGCAAGGGAACCTCGGGCCCTCGCGGCCGCCGCTCGCCGAGGGCAGGACAGGGTTCAGGGTGTCCTTCCGGCCAGTGATCCAGGCGTCAAAAGCAAAAGGGAAGAGAGTCAGAAGTAACAAGATGCTCGATTCAATAACACCCCGGCTGCAGAGCCCACCGGCCTGCCGGCCAAGCCGAGGGGCCAGGCCGGGCTGGCTACGTCCATCTGTGCTTCCGGAGATCTGGATGGAGCGCAAGCCTGGAGCCCAGCCTGGAGGAGGAGCCAGCCGTCCACCATGGAGGCCCGACTGCTCAGGAGACCGGTTATGAAGCATCTAGATGGCGGTCAGGTAAAGAGTCGGCGGGGCCCCTGCCTTCTGACAGTGAAGACAAGTAACGATGGCCAGACATGCCCCTGTGACGGCTGTTCGAGCCTCATGGCACCCCACCCCCATCACACAGACGTGGACGCCGAGGCACAGACACATCAAGTCGTTCCCCCGACATCTGAAGACAGCAGCAGGTCCGGGATTCGCTTTGTTCTCTCAGTGACGACGGCACAAGCCACACGGGAGTCTTGACCTCGTCTCCCTCGTCTGCAGGCAGGGGCCCCGGCTGCGGGGAGGGCGTGAGCGAGCCCAGCACATAAAGCAGGTGCAGTCAAGTAGAGCGGGTGAGGCCCGGGCGACTTGCCCAGGGGGCCCCGAGGCCGCACACCATCCAGCAGACCCCGCGGGGGAGCCAGGGGCTCCGTGTAATGTCCCGGACCAGGCGGCCTCCGTGGCGCCCGGCTCAGGCCAGGATTCTGGTGCTCCCAGGGCTCTGAGGACACGGCGACTTCTTGGACGGGGGCGGGGGAGGGGGGTGGGGAGGGGAAGGGCTGGGGCCGTCCAAGAGGTCACGGGAGGGGTGGGGCGAGGGGTGAGCCGTCTCTGAAGGGACAGGAAGGCTGTGCCCAGGTAGGAAAGGGACGGAGGGCCGTCCAGGCCCGAGGGAGTTGCTGGCAGCTCAGGGCGGCGTGAACAAGTACATTCCTCAGGCCTCATCCGGGTCTTGCTCCTTGCCTTCCCGGGCCAAGGGGGCACCCCTGGTGCAACATCTTCCGGAAAGACGGGTATCAAGGAACACGCGGCCACTTGCTCTGCACCTGGGGGCGGCAACTTTACGTGTGGGCCTGAATCCAGGAAGAGCAGTGGAAAGACAGGCTTTCAGTGTCAACCGAAGGCCCGAGGAGACTCAGGCTTGCTGCAATCTGCCACTTTTCTGCTACGTCACTGAGAACATGACCCAGTTAGCGGCAACATCCACCCAGCAGGTACGAGAGAAGAGCCAAGTGCTAGAGGCCGAGGTGCGTAGGAGACAGCGGCCAAGCGAGGGGAGGCCAGGCGGCCGCTCCGCTTCTGATTAGGGCCCGGCAGCCACTCCACACAGAGCCACACAGCGAGGCGAGGCCGGGGGGAAGAGTTTCAGCCGCCACCCCAGCTGGCGGGGACCCGCCCGCGAGCGTGGTGGCCACGGACACAGGGCAGGCTCACCCCCACTCCCAGCCCCCGGAGAGCGGGGTCTCCCCGCATCCGGAGGGGACACGGGCCCAGTGGTCTGTGTGCTCACTTCCACGGAAATGAAAACCTCGTGCAGACTTCCCACAAAGCCGCTCTCCAGGGACACGTGCCCGCGACCCTACAAAGCCACACAAGGCCCTCTCCCACTGATGCAAGGCACACTGAGCAGGCTGCACGTAAGGACCCTTCCCCAGGTAAGACCCTGGCACCGCACAGCCCCGAGGACAGGCCGGGCCCACAGGCGGCACCGAGACTGGAGGGCAGACAGAGGACCCCGGGCCTCCGGCCCACAGACGCCCGAAAGCAGCTGCAAAGGGGTCTCAGGAAAGACCACACGCAGCTGGCACTCAACACAACAAAGCGTTTGGCGATTCCCTGGATCCAAACGCAGCTCCCGATTCTGGGGTCCAGCGCTCCCAGCACCGAGGTAGTGTGCAGGATGGGGGGGGGGCAAAGAGAGGGACACGAGGACCCCCAGCCACCGTGGGCACTGGGCACGAGGGTGAATCATGTCCAGTTTCTCCTCCCCAAGGCTTCCGTGAGCCCAGAAAAGGCCACCGGGCCTTCCTCTGGCCACACAGGACCTTCTCTGCCTGCAGACGTGGCTCCCCCTGAGCACACTCACAGCTGCCCCCCGAGCTCTCACGTTCGCCCCCGTGGGGGAGGCGTTTCCGTGGAGCCGTGGAAGGAGGTCTCCTTCCAAGCTGCGATCCTGACTCCGGTCCTGCCGCCTCCACGCACACAGCCCGCCCCCGTGAACCCCGTCAAGTGCAGGGGACGCCCCTCTGCCCCGATCGCAGACGAGGAAAACAAAGCAGGGTGAGGTCAAGTGACCCGCCCAGAGAGGACAGCGCTGGCCACAGGGGTGGGCGTGACAGGGGTCGCTCCTTCGAAGGTTAAGTGGCAGCAGAAGGGCAAAGGGCGCACACAGCCCCCGGAGCGCGGAGAAGCCCCGCCCATCACCGCGCACACACGCCCCCCTCCCCCCCTCCCCCCCCCCCCCCCCCCCCCCCCCCCCCCCGCCCCGACCAGTGACCCCGGGAGGGAGGACCTTCCGGCCTCGGGCTCTGCCCTCCCAGCCCCCACACCTGTGCACAGGTGCACGGCCAGGTGCAGACGTGCAGAGTCCCAGGTGCTTGAACAGCATCCCGAGAACAGCGTGGGAACAAATCTCGGGCCCACGTCTGGAGGAGCAACCAGCCCAGGGCCAAGTCCCGCCGTGGTTTTACTATTACTGTGGCCGATACCGCGGGCACGACTGCCTTCTCCTCTTGACACCTGAGTGTGGGTGTTTCCCAGGCTTCACCCTCCAGCCCTCCTCATGGCTCCCCCCGCACGCCCCTCCCCAGAGGGCCCCTCCCTCCGTGCGGCTCCGCTCCGCTCCCCCTCCCCAGAACCCGACCCGGTCTCAGCTGTACAGATCGCGACCGAGTGGACGTCCTGAAGGCGACACAAGCCTGCTGGTCACGGGAGCCCTGCCCGCCAGCAGCCCTCCTCCGCCCTCACCCGCCAGCTGTCGGCCCCATTCCCGACTCCTACAGGCACCTGCTCCTCTCTGCTCAAAGCCCTCGTGGGATGGGCCTCGGCCGGGGGAGAGCTTTCAACCGGCGGCCCTGGAGTTCGGGCCGAGGGCAGCGCCCTGTTCTGTCCCGACTGTGCCCTCTGCAGAGCCACCGGCAGAAACACAATAAAGACGGTGAACAGCTGGGGCGCCTGGTGGCAGAGTTGGGTCACGATCCCAGCCAGCATCGTGGGATCGAGCCCCGTGTCGGGCTCCGTGCTGACATCGTGGAGCCTGCTTGGGATTCTCTCTCTGCCCTTCCCCTGCTTGTGCACATGCACCGCCCCCCCCGAAGAATAAATAAATAAAGGCTTATACCTTAAAAATAACCAAAGACAACGAGTAGAGATGGCTCTCCCTCTCTCCCATCTCCACGTTGCTAAAAACTCCCTTCCTAAAACGAAGATCCAGGCACATCACGTCCCTGAAGACACAGGTTGTCGGCTCTGACTGCCTCCAGTGGTGGTTCAAGTTCCTGATCCCTGCGGTTAGCGCGGCTGTGGGTCCGGCCTGCCTGCCCTCTGCTAAGGCTGCCCTCTGGACAACGGTCTCTGGTTAGCCTTCCCCGTGGACCCGCCACACCACGTCCCGACCACAGGGGCCACGGACCAGCACCACCGGGTGTGCTTGTTACCTACTCAGGTACTTGTTAGGCGACAGCTTTTCAGGACAAAGGAGGCTCCCGGTAACTGCACCACCCACGGTGAACGGAACAAGCACTCACTGCTGGTCCGTCGGTGAGGGTTCTGACCCCTCGAACACTCATCATCCCTCTGTTGGTGCATCTGGCCCTCACGACAACCATGGCAGGCAGACGGTCTTCCCATTTCACAGGTAGTCACAAGGAGGCTAAGGCAGCAACTAGGTTACCAGCCCTTAGCCAGCCAGTGACCGCGCCAAGGAACCCCGGCATGTGAACTTTGTCTCAAGACACCAAGTCGTACCCCCCACGCCGTCATGACAGGCAGACGAGGACCTCTTGTCTACAAACACTGGTGTCAGTGGAAGGGAGGCAGGAAAACACGGAGTCCCCCAGGTACCATCCAAAGAGAAAGAGCTGGCAAGGCTTTGAAGTCGACACAGCAGGGGCGCCCGGCGGTTCAGTCGGACGAGCGGCCGACTCTTGATCTCAGCTCGGGTCACGAGCCCAGGGTCACAGGATGGAGCCCCACATCGCGCTCTGTGCTGACATCGTGGAGCCTGCTTGGGATTCTCTCTCTCTCTGTCCCTCCCCCACGCTCTCCCCCCCTCTCTCTCAAAATACATAAATAAACATTAAAGTAAAATTTAAAAGTCCACACAGCAGTTCACAGCCAGGTTGTTTCACAGCAGAGGAAGCGCAAACATGACTTAAACAGAGGTGGCCCCAGCCAGCCATGGAGCGCATTCTGTCACACCGTCCTTAACGTGCACGTGTCCCCGAAAGAAACGATTACAATGCACTGTTGGCTGGGGTTCTGACACTGAGACTCTGAAGGGTCTGGTTCCGAGAGTCCCTCTCGGGATGAGCCCCCTAAATCCATCACACTTCTGCAAAGCAAGACTACTTCTTGCCGGGACAGAATCAGCTTCTTGTGAGTTTGCAGGATGAGGGGGCCCAGGGTTCCTCCGCGTACTGAGAATCTGAACGCGGGAGGCCAGATCCAGAACGCTGCCTTACATGCACAGACCTGAGGAGAACGTCTCTCAGGAGAACGTCCTTCTGCCGGCCTCACCGCTCAATCACACACATCTTTCACAAACGCAACCAGACCGAAGAAAATGAGATGTTTGTGTTCAGTTACTCTGAGGAAAAGGAACAGAGCCCACGAACGACCTTCCTGGTCACTCCGTTCCCACGCTGCTAGCTCCGCGAGATAAGCCACCACTTTCGAACAGAAACCTTGGATAACCAGGTCGAGTCTCCATTTCCAAAAACCCTTACTCATCTTCCCTCTTGAAAAGTTCAATTTACTGGGATGACGACAAATGATCACTGGTCAAGCTTATCAGGCTCCCCAACTCCCCTCCCTTCTCAGAATAAAATTCCATTCCCGGGGCCTGGACCTGCCTGTTGCAGGTACATACCTGTGTCTGCCCCCACCGCCCCCCCCCCCCCGGGGCCCTCAGGACCTTCGCTCTAGAGTGGAGTCATGGCGGCTCATCCGCTAGGATGCTCCCAGGTGCCCTGTCATTTCCAAGTAACTTCCAGAATCATTTTGTTTTCCTTCTCTGACGTTCCGAGCTTACCTCATTTAAGATTAATAAAGCAATTACGATACTCTCAATTAAGAAGCCATCTAAAAATGCACTCTTAATTTGTGTGCAACTCCCATGATTTGTTTGTTTTTCCTCTTGAGTGGATAATTCCTTCTGTCTTAGAGTAGTACAGCAGTCTCTTCCTCAAAGAAGAAATATCGGACCAAATCCTTCCCTAAAACTCAGCACCTTAAGCTCAGTCCGTGAAATGCACCTTCCTGGACAGCAGACTGAGCAATTTCAGATTTCGCCAACTACCAAACCCTATTCTTACCTCAAAGTTAACCTTCCAGAAGGAGCAGTTACTCACGCTCATGACCCTCAGATACAACTGTCTTCTTCCGCTTGGAAATGCACTAACTACGCTGTCCTGTACCTCACACGACTCGAAGACAGGTGTACCAGTCGGGCCCGTGGGACGTGGAGGGGAGCCTCGACCCACCCGCCTGGCTCCCAACCTGCTTTGTCTATCTTGAGACACTAGGAGATCCACCTCGCTGAAAATATTTCTTCAAATTAAAAAAAAAAAAAAAAAAGGATGGGGGAGGGAAAAAATCAAAACCTCCTCATCCTCCTGGGTTGCCAAGAAAATCAAAGGCAGTGATAAAGTCCATGTGAAAACAGCCGGCAAACAGCACATAAGCACATATTAACTAAAATTAATCGCAGGACAAAGGGCCTCGCAGATGAAGGCCATCACGCCGAGGCCACAGGCAGTAGGTGGGGACAGTGTCCCAGACCCCGTGTGCCCAACCCTGTGCCCCTCAGCACGGTGGAGGGGTTCCTGGCCTCGTGGATTCCTCACAGATTCCTGGCCGCTTCCTCCCTCCCTTCAGGGCTCAAGGCGCCGGCACTCAGGCCTTCACTTTCTCCTGAGTTGTGGGGTTTCATATTGTTGATTTGCTTGTGTGTTTTCCCCTTTACGGTCATAACACAAGACTTCACTTATATCAGTTCCTAAATATTTGGTAACTGTGGCTTAAAAAGCAATGCTTGGGGCGGCTGGGTTGGCGCAGTCGGTTAAGCGTCCGACTTCAGCCAGGTCACGATCTCACGGTCCGTGAGTTCGAGCCCCGCATCAGGCTCTGGGCTGATGGCTCGGAGCCTGGAGCCTGCTTCTGATTCTGTGTCTCCCTCTCTCTCTCTGACCCTCCCCCATTCATGCTCTGTCTCTCTCTGTCCCAAAAATAAATAAAAAACGTTGAAAAAAAATTAAAAAAAAAAAAAAAAGCAATGCTCGCCTTGAAATACAATTAAAAAAAAAACAAAAACGCATGTAGTGATTGGGATTTCCACACCTACAGAAAAAACTCGTGATAAAAAAGATAATCTGGGTCGCCGTGCCTCACTTACCAGCTGGGCGACCCTGAGCAAGTTGCTGAATCTTCTGTGCCTCGGTTTCCTCGTCTGCAAAATGAGAACCAGGAACAGCGCCAGCCTCGGACAGGTGTGGTGGGGATCCCGTGAGCTAACAGATGTAATCGCTGAGCGCAGCCCCGACACGTAGTGAACGGTCTCTAAAGGTTCACAATTGGTAGCACTGTTACTAGTGACTTGCAGACCGGTCACTCACTCGGACGGTGGCCAGCCAGAAACTCTGTTTCTCCTTTTCCCAATCGTCCATGTTGGCAACAGGTGCACAGCTCATTCTTGTGAGAATGGACCGATACATCGATAAAATGGCGAATCCGACCCACGAGAATATGTATCTGGTCCTAAAAGCTGTGCGAGGTTTTGGTGAAATGTGACTGAAAACACATTAGCAAAAAATATTTTTCTGCCCCTTCTTTCCCTCAGTTCAGAGCCAAGGATCCCAACGGTCTCTTCAGACACACTGCTGCTGCGTGTGGTTATTTCACCGTCAGACACAAAACAAACTTGCGAAGAAGGCAAGGATCAGGAAAAGTAGCCTGGGGAAACCAACCTTCTCGTCCGTATCAGTGAACAAGACTAAGTTCTAAACTGAATAAAAACATACACGAGGGGCGCGTGGGGAGCTCAGTCGGTTGAGCTACCGGCTCTTGATTTTGGCTCATGGTTCGTGAGTTTAAGCCCCATGTGGGGCTCTGTGCTGACAGAGCCTGCTTGGGATCCTCTCTCCTGCTCTCTCTGCCCCTCCCCTGCTGGCTCACACACTCTCTGTCTCTTGTGCAAAATATAAATAAACTTTTTAAAACAGCGTATGTGAAAAAAATAATTGTACGCAAGCATTTCACATCTAAGCTTCTGAGAAGAAACCGGCCCGTACTCGGGTGTTTCCCTGGGAGCAGGACTGTGCCCCTCGCTGTGGGTGCCCAGGGCACAGAGCAGACACTCGGAAGAGACCAACATGTGGGTGCAAGACAGAGAATCAGCTTTCCAGAGAGGTCGGCACCCATCAAATGCCCGTCATCACGGAATCAGAGAACATCAGCGACATGGAAAGAACTGAGCCCGGGAGAAGCCGCACCCCTGCCCGAAGCCACGTAGCTATTCAACGGCAAAGACTGAACGTGATCTGTCAGCCCGGGAAGATGCCAGGCTCTCGCGCTGCCGCAGGGCTCCCCGCGGAGGGCAAGTCTCCGGGCCTCTGGGAGCTTTTGAAACATACGTCGGACGCCAGGAGAGATGTTGTGGGTGCTTCTCTCCACCCACAGTTCTGGTGTCCAACCAGTATTTACTGCAGGGAGATCGTCACCTCCCCCTTCATTACCGCAGGAATTACGGAACCACGACTCTCTCCGCCTCGCCACTCAGGCCTCAGAGACGACGGATCTGCTGGCCGCCGCCGGAAACCCTTCCCGTGTCTGCGACAGCCCTCAGATTCCACCTCGCGGGTACATCGACAGAGCTTCCAGGCTGCTCACGTGTATTAAGGCCTTTTGTCGAAGAAACGCACTTTGTAGTTTTGAGGAGTTGGGACCTCGGATTAGAGACTGAGGTAAATGCAGTTTGAAATCGTGACTTTTAGACACAGCGTTGCATGAAAAGCTCCCACTCTACCAGGTAACAAAACCTTCTCGATAAGATGCCAAGGGCCCGGCACCTCCAAAGGAGAGAGCCAGTCAGGGCATTTGTGTCTCAGTGCGGGCACAGGGCCGGATGCCATGGCCACGTGGCCTCAACGAGACCCCAAGGAGCTTGATTCAACCCCACTGGTGTCACAACTCTGACGCACAGAGAGGGCAGTCAAGTGGGGGGTCCCAGGTCAGCAATTCGCAAGCAGAGAGAGGAAACCTAGCACAGCTTGGATGGTATCGTGCACCTGCCCCAAACCCCTCAGCAGGTCCCCACAGCCTGCGGTGAGACATTCAGAATCCTCACCAGGCCTCCCAAGACCCTTACAACAGGGTTCCCACCTGTCTGCCCTCCTTACTCTCTGGCTCCCTGCAGATACTCTGTTCTAGACCATCCCTACTCTCTGGCTCCCTACGGATGTGCTGTTCTAGGTTAACCGGACTGTTTGCTCTCCCTGAATAAGACAACCCCTGACCGCCTCCACACTTCTGCACAAGGTGTCTCTCCCCCTCCCTCGGTGCTCCAACCACCCCTCCCACAGACACCAGCCGAAGGGCCACCTCTGCTCTAGAGCCTTTGAGGATTGCCCCTCCAGCCTCCGAGACCACCTCCAAATGGAAGTGGCCTCAACTACCCTGAGACCCTTGCACTGTGGTGAGCACCCGCGGTAATTATTTTCTAAACAGTGGGGCAGGGATCTGGGACTCCTTTCCTGCTGTCGGTCAACATCGGCAGAGCCTCTCCTGTATGTCAGATGCTGTCCTGAGTGCCTGAGACACAGAAGTGAATGAAGTCCAGGTTCTTGCCTACAGGGGGCTGACGGTCCAGTGGATGAGACAGCGCTAGCAGGGAGGGTCATACGTGGCGCAGTGGCAGCTCACGTGAGGGCCCAGTGGCCAGGGAAATACGAATGACAGCGCTTTGAGTTTGGAAGTGAAATTTGTTCACTGGGCAGAAAACCAAAGAGTAAGAGAGGGTCCTTCTAGGCAGAGGAACATTATAGACAGCAGTGCCTAGCACAGGGTGTGGACGGGCACACGGTATCTACTGAACGAATAAAGCAAAGGCCTGGAAGGTTCTGGCACTGTCCCAGACCCCGCCTCATTACCACCTGCACTGACTCAGTGCCTACGTGGCTTCCATCCCGCACACCGAGCCCTGACGTCAGGTCCTCGGTTTACCCAGGACACTGAGGCTTCCAGGGCCCCAGGCGCCGAAGCTGTGCAGTGTAGAGCCCCGCCTGCGATTCGGACGGGACGTGCTAACGAATCTGGCCTCAGGGACTGACTTACAGGGCAAACTCTTAGTCCTCTTCCTGTGCGGTGCGAACCCGGCAGGCAAACCCCCAGCAAGCACACCGGGAGGGAGACTCTGGGGACAGTGGGGCTCGTGTCTCTCTATAAACCTGGTGTTAGTCCCCTCGGGGATTTGGTCTTAGTGGCCCCAAATGAGGGCCCTGTGTCCTCATTTCCAAAAAACAGCCTGGGAAGAGCCACGGAGAAGTCACTTCGGGCCAACTCGGGCCCACGGATGCTCTCCAAGGTCTTAAAGAATTGAAGCGAGTCTGCCTTTCCAGGACAAAGCGTTTCTCTTCTGACAAAGTTCTTTCCCCCCTTCGTCTGGTCGTCTTCTCAGTTCCTCCCCTTTCTAGCTCAGGCTTTTTCGGTGATACTTGCATCGGATGCATGCTTTTTCCTCCTAGCTGAGACTACAAAATCTTGCTATTCTGTTTCTTTTCCCCTTGGAAACAATCAAAAATGAAAATCCACATTTCAGAACAGTGTCTATTAAAATACACATCTTTTTTGTGGACGAAAGCAAAAACAAAAAAGAAAGCCCTCTGTGAGTGCTGGTTTTCAGCTCTGTGCATCACAGGAACGTCGGGAGACCTCTCCTCCCGCCCCCTCCCCACCCCCGGCCCTTGCACTTGGTGACTGGGAGTGAGTCTGGGGTCAGAAGCAACTTGTTGAAGGAATGCCTTCGTCTAAAGCACTGATAATCAGTGTGGCCCTCCAACCGTTAGCAAGGCATCAGCTGGGAGCGTGTTGGAAACGTGGAATCTTCCGGACCGACCCCCCCAGACCAACCAGAATCTGCCTTTCGGTAAGATCCCAGGGAATGGCTCTGTCTGTCAAATCTCAGAAGCACGGGTGCGGAATCAAGGGATTTGCTTCTGCGACCACCCTGGGGCCTGCGGGTGGGTCTCTGCCCCGAGAAAGAAGTCTCTGTATGGCGTCCTCGGTAGGACAGCCCCACCACCCTTTGCACCCGAACTGTTTACTCGTGGAGGAATTAGGAAAAGACGATCCCCTCCCAGAAGCCACACGGGCAGCCCGAGGGAGTTCAAGATGAAACCGAGGTGGGGGCTAGCCCTTCCGCGGTGCATGAGTGCCTGAAAAGGCCCAGCTCTGAACTCAGACGGGACAGGCGACGCTCACCCCGTCCTCCCTCAAGGCTCTGGACGCTCACCCCATCCTCCCTCAAGGCTCTGGACGCCGAGCGTGACGGCTTCTCCTCCGAAGACGCGGTAACGGACGTGTGGTGTGACCGGACGGTGACTAACCTGAGCCCGAGGGGCCGTGCTGAGCACTGAGCTGAGATTCTTGAGGAGAATCTCTGTGAGCACGAACAGTAGCATCGGGGGCACAGCCACCACGCTGCAACCAGGCCGCCCTCCGAGCTCACGCTTCCAACGACAGCGGTCGGGCGCTACACAGATAAACCCAGATATCCCTCGCTCTGAGGGAGAAATGGGCCCAGGGGATGGAAAGAGCTCATGGACCTGGTTTGAGAGATCAAAGCTTGAATGGAGGGGGGAGGGGGGAAACAACAGGGAAGGAAAAGGCCCAGCCCCACGCGTGCCCTCCTGGCCCCCAGAAGCTATGGCCGCAGCCCCGGCAGGCGGCACAGCTCCTGGCCAGAGGCCCCTTTGCCCACATCCTCTCTGAAGAGAAAACCTGCCTGGGAGACTTTTCTATAAATACAAGAGCACCAAAAACGTCCCCCCTTGTTAGAAAATCAAACAGCCCAAACCCCGTCCCCAGGGTAAGGCGAGCGTCTCATCACTAATTCTGAGACCAGCACGTCCCAGAAAGCTCCTTGATGCTCCAGAAGTCGTTCAGACGGCTCAGCAACATGCCCCAGCTAGGGAGGACTCTGCCATAGGGCCCCACCCGTTACCCCTCCCCCACTTTTGCTAATTTGTCACCATGCCTTCCCTCTCCGCCTTCATTCTCTGAAACAGCAATATTTGAAAACAGGAAATGGCTTGCGTATATCAGTCAATACCTGCTTTTCCACCAATTATCGTTTATTTATATACGAACAGCAGTTCAGCTCCGGAAACACGAGCCTTCCCGTCTCACAGGTGCGCAAGCGCTCCCAGAAATGCGGAGCGGGCAGCGATGACCCACAGCGATGAGGTCGCTAATGCAGACGAGGGTCCCCATCTGTCCTCCTCCTCCCCTCCCCCATGAACCCCAACAGCTGGAGATGCGCCACTGAATCGGAGGCTACGATTTTACTTCGGCGCCCTAGACCTCACTCTCCGTGACAGACCCCGAGGAGCAGAGCGGCCCCAGCGACACACCTCCGGGAAGCCCTGCACCCCACCCCGCCCCTACTTCATGCAAACGGAACACCCCCCCCCCCAGGAGAGAGAAAGTTAACTTTCCCACAACCCCGTCCCTCCGCCGGCCTGGCCCCTCCACAGGCCCCACACGCTCACAAAGGGGGTGCCCCCAACTCTCGCCTAAACCCAGGGGCTGAAACCTGGGGCACAGACAGGGGGCAAAGGGCCACAAACACGCGCTAAGCACGAGGCACCCCACCCCCCTCTCTCGCTCTCTCCTGGCCGAGGGAGGAATAATGGGCCAGGTTTATGGTCGTCGTCCCCTCCCCCACCCCAGAACCAGGGGCCAGGCCCGCGGTGGGGGAAGCCCCACACAGACCGCGGGGGCGCCTCCGGTCGAGTTGGGGAGCTCCGGGGGTCGCGATCTGAGGGTGGTCTCAGGCCGGCGGCGGGCCCTGGCGCGCGCCCCGCAAGTCCCGCCCGTCCGGCGCCCCCCCCAACCCCCCCACCCCCGGGCCCTGCGGTCACTCACCGCCCGTGAGCTGCGCGGGGCCGAAGCACAGCGCCAGCTGGAACCACAGGACGGCGGCCAGGAGCCGGCGGGGGGGCGGCGGCTGCGGCGGCGGCGGCTGCTGCCGCTCCAGGCATCCGTCTCCGGGGCTCGGCTTCATTCCATGATGCATCGTTCCTGCACCGCGGGCATCCGGCGGGCGGGCGCCTGCAGCCGGGAGCGGACGCGGCGGTGCCCGAGCCGCGGGGCCGCCCCCTCCTCCGCCGGGACCCCCACCCCGCCCCCCTCCGCCTGGACCCGAGCCCCCACCCCGCTACCCCCACGGGACCCCCCCCACCCCGTCTTCCCTCAGCCGGGACCCCCTCCCCCTGGACCCGAGCCTCCCCCCCACCCCCGCTACCTCCCACGGGACACCCCCCCCACTCCATCTTCCCTCCGCCGGGACCCCCTACCCGGCCCCCTCTGTCGGGACCCGAGGCCCCCACCACGATTCCCCACCCCGCCCCCCTTCACTGGGATCCGAGCCCCCCCCCCCGCACGCCCCCGCCACAGGACCCCCTACCCCGCCCCCTCCGCGACCCCCCACAGGACCCCCTACCCCGGCCCCTCGACGGGGATCCGAGCGCCCCCCCTACAACGTCCCATTGGACCCCCCCCACCCTGCCCCCCTCCACCGGGACCTGAACACCCCCACGACCCCCCACGGGACCCCCTACCCCGCCACCCTCATCCGCCGGGACCCCCCACCCCGCCCCCCTCCGCCGGGACCCGAGCCCCCACCCCACGACCCCCTTACGGGACCCCCTACCCCGCCGTCCTCCGCCGGGACGAGCCCCCGCCCCACGACTCTCCACGGGACCCCCCCACCCCGTCTCCCCTCCGCCGGGACACCCCTACCCCGCCCCCTTCTGCCGGGACAGAAGCCCCCCCCCACGACCCCCCCACAAGACCCCCTATCCCGCCCCCCCTCCTCCGGGACCCGAGCCCCCCAACCACTCCGCAGGGCACCCCCAGACCCCGTCTCCCCCCCCCCCGCCAGGACCCCCATACACCGCCCCCTTCTGCCGGGACCGAGCCCTCCCCCCACGACCCCCTACGGGACCCCCCACCCGGTCCCCAGGCGCGCGCAGCGGGAGGCAGCGCCACGGGGCGCCGCGCGTGCGGACCGCGGGGGAGGGGTGGCCAGGCGGGGGTCGCGCCGGGACCGCGGCCGCCAAGTCCGCAGCCTCTCCGCGTCCCCAGGCTACAGGAGCACTTTTCCCGGGCCTATGCGTGTCTCTGTCGGGCATCTCGCGGCGCTGCAGCGGGTCCCCGCAGCGACCCCCACCCCCCACTCCGGCGTCCGGCCCGGGGTCGCGGGGGGTCCTCGCGCGCCGCCCCCTCCCCGGCCACGGGCTCCCGCGCTCACCTGCGGGGCTCCTCGGGCAGCCGCCTTCCCGCCTCCGCCTCCGCCCCGCGCCGCTCCGACCCGCATCTGTGCGCGACCTCTGCCGCCGCCGCCGCCGCCGCCGCGCGAGCCAGACGGAAGCCTCGGCGGCGCCCGCCCCCCGCCCGCGCCCCCCCTCCGGCTCCCGGGGCGCTCGGGCGCGGGGGGTGGGGACGCCGGCCCGGCCGCGCGCCCGCCACCTGAGCTCGCGAGAGCGGCGGCGCGGCCGGGGGCGCGCGGCGGGGCGGGGGCGCGCACGGGCACGCGCACTCGGGGCGGGGCCGCCGCGGCGCCGCGACCAATTGGAAGCCCGCGCGCCTGCACCTGCCAGCCCCGCGGCCTGCGCGCCCCGCCCCCCTTCCGGGCCCTGGGAGTAGGAGGCCTGTCCCCGGGAGGGACGCGCGGGCCCCGGACCCCTGGCCCCCGCCGAGGCTCTGCGTGTCCCCTTTGGGCCCGCGTGGCGACCCAGGTGGCTGAGACACTCTCCTCCCCGCACCGTGGCGTCTGCCCTTCGTGCAGGGCAGGGGGCGCTGTCCCGCGAGGAAAGTGGGGGGTGGTCCGTGCAGCTGCAGAAGGCTGGGTACCCGGAGAGGGGAAGCTTCTCGAGTGGTGGGTCGCAACCCAAGGGGCTCAGGGTGTTTGCTCCCGGCGCTTCAGGGTGCGCCCCGGTGCAGATCTTGGCACACAGCCCCCCACCCGCGATGGTGCGGCCCACCCCCCCAAACCCCACCCCACCCCCCCAAACCCCACCCCACCCCCCACACTCCCCCCTTTCCCCCATCCCCGTCCCCACTTACCCGCCTCCCCCCACCCCACTCTCCCCCATCCCCGTCCCCACTCTCTCCCACACACTCCCCCCCACTATCCCCCATCCCTGTCCCCACTGCCCCGCCCCCATACTCCCCCCTCCCCCACCCCCACCCCAGTGTGCCCGAAGACCCCCGCAGATCCCTCCCCCTCCAGAGGCCTGGCCTCCCTCTAGTTGGGTGGACGAAGAAGGAGGTGGTGCCAGCAGGGGGTCACATCAGAACCCGTGACAGACACCCCGTTATTCTCATGCAATTCGCCAACCAAAAACTGTATTTCTTATACTGCCACCAAATTGTCCCTTGCTTCTATCAGCCTTGCCAAAACTCACGTACTGATGGTCCTCAGGAAATTACAGTTTTTACTGTGTCGTCTTTCACTGGGAGTAATTTTAACAAATTCTTCCAGGATAGTTTAACTTTTAGTAGATAAATCAAGCTCGGTGTCTGTATTTGTTTATTTGTTTATGCTTTGTCAAACAGATGACAGCTTTGGGGGTTTTGACTGGCGCACGCTGATTCCTGCGACCCTGTACTCGGGGGTCTGGAGCCTTAGCTGGGCACCCTTCCCCATTTCTGAGGTCCTATGACCCACCTCCATGATTTGAATACTGATTTCACTTTTTCCCTCGGTTAATTTCGAAAGCTCTTCTAACAGCCATGGAATCAACAAAGCTGGGGAATATTTGTTGACGGTCGTAGGAGATGTATCTCAGCACAACTGAACTGGGTCCTTCAGCCAGAGAACAACCCTTTTGCACAGAGAGTATCAGGGCTGAAAGGAACATCCAAGTTTATCTGGTGAGAACAGGGGGTCTAGCTGGGGTCCCCTCTCTAACTTTTCCAACAAGCGGCCAGCCAGCCAGCCCAGGGGATGCTTCCCGAGGAAGCCAGCGGCTCGTTTAGAAAAGCCTCCTGTGTCCTGAACTGCTTCTGGTGCTGCCCTCCCTGCCCAGACAGCTAGATCGAACCCGCCTTCCTGAAGACCGCTGTCGCTGCAGATGGCTTTGTGTGCCCCTGGGCCTCCGTCTCTGGGTGAAACGCCGCCACAGCCCACAAGACCATCGCTGGACTCCTCGCCGGCCGCGTGGCCTCACTCTGGATGCGACCCAGGTTCTGACCAGCCCATGGCAGGGCTGACAAATCATTTTGAGTAATTTGCTTAGGATGCTTTAGTGCATCCTAAGACGACAAACATTTGGGCGGCAGCTGCAGCGGA
Organism: Felis catus; assembly: GCF_018350175.1. NCBI lineage: Eukaryota > Metazoa > Chordata > Mammalia > Carnivora > Felidae > Felis > Felis catus. The sequence goes on from NC_058384.1 coordinate 460,549, forward strand.
CCGTTTGTAAGTTTTCTACGGTGTCTCGTGTCTGCTGGGGCAGCCGTGACCAAATCCCACCCACAGACGTCCGGTTTCTCACAGTCCTGGCGTCAGGGTTTGGTTTCTTCAGAGGCCTCTCTCCCCAACGAGTAGATGGCCACCTTCCCCCGGGGTCCTTGAGCTGTCCCTCTGTGTCTCTCCCTCCACATCCTCTGCTTGTGAGGACACCCCCCCTAACGACCCGATTTGAACCCTCTCCGAATGTAATCACGTCCTGAGGCGCTGGGGCTGGGGCTTTGAGGGGACACGATCCGCCCGAAACGTGTCGCGGCAAGATAAGTGTGTGTTTCATTCATTTTACAGGTGAGCATGAGGAGGATGAAGGTCAGTCCATTGACTCAGGAGCACCCGGGCGCAGACCTGGGTCAACTCCACGCACACCTTCCACCAAGCAACCGCCCTGGACACATCACGATCTGGACTCCTCCCGAGAGGAGGAGCAGCATGAGGCCAGCCGGCGTGCGGACCCCGGCCAAGTGGGAAAAGACCCCTCTAGCCCTCTTCCTCCCTCACAGAGGCGTCGGCCGCAGAACCAGGGCTCCCCTCCCAAACACAACCGTATTTCATTTCAGGTAGATGAACTGGGCACCGACTGTGAACGGAGCACTGGCTGGGCGCTGGGGATGTGATGGTGAACAAGGTCGCAGATCCGCCTCCGAGAACTCGCCGTCTAGTTAAGGACGACGTGCTAAGGGAAAGCACGTATGTTCCGTGGTGTTAGGTGCTGGGCGGAATGATAAGCACGTAATGATAAATATTACACAGGTAACATGACGACACGTACACGTCATGGGACAAGTACACGTCATCAGGGAGGGAAGAGGGGGGTAGGTCCCCGGACAGGAGGGGTCCTCGTAGCAAAGCATCCAATACCCTCGATGACTCACTATTCCAGGTGGGCGCGTCCCTGCTCCACCTTCAGGGACCCTGATTCCCCGAGTCACTGCCCTGCTGCCCCCTGAGATAACGTCTTCGTGTGTAGAGTTGAGGCCGGTCGCGGGCCTGTCCCGGGTCCCGCCTGTGGGAAAGGGGGAAAGACAGCAAACCTACGGCAATCGTCTCCTTTGGGGCAAGCGACAAGTCACACAAGTTTGTTCTCTCGCAAATCTCGCGTGGGCACCGAGTCACGTGGCCGCACCGGGCCACAAGGGGAGCCGGGAAATGTAGTCTTTGTGGGGAGACTAGGTGACCAGAACGAAGAAGAGAGTGGACTGGCGCGGTCGGGGGGAGCCACCAGCCCTCACGTGGTCTGTGCGAGGAAACAAGTGGGGATTTCTTAATAAGGTAAGCAGGGGAGCCCTCCTTGGGGGTGACTTCCAAGAAAAGACCTGGACAAGGTGAAGGAGTGAGCCATACAGTTTTCTGGGGGGAAAGCATTTCCAGGCATCAGAGACACAGAGTCCCTGTCACCTGCAGGAAACAGGAGGGACGTCTGGGGGGCTGGAGTCGGTGGATGGTAGGGAGACTGGGGGACTGAGGTCGCAGAGGTGGCCTGGCCGAGGTGGCCTTAGAGTCCTTGGCCGTGACCCGGCCTTTCCTCTGAGTGGGCACAGGCCACGGGAGGCTTGTGAGCAGGGAAGGGACGTGATGGGCCTCGCATTGTGCCAACCCTGTGTCCTGCATGTGGTCCCCCCTGCTCCCTCCCGAGCCCTCTCGGGGCCCCCAGGCACCTGCATGGCCCTCACCCCCTAGACATCACCTCCCCCACAGAACCTTCCATCCACTCTGCAAGACTGCACGGTGTTGGGGGGGGGGGTTGCCTGCCAGGCATTGGGGCAAGAACAGGCCTGCCTGCATGGTCCACCTGTGGCTGAGCACACAGTCTGGAGCACAGAGGGGCAATCAGGATGTTTCTCTGAATTAATTAATTCGTATTAGAAGGAGATTCCTTCCCGAGACTGACAACCCGAGATGAGCCAACTGACCTCCTGTCTTCTCTGTGGGTCTCCAGAATCCTGCACGTCCAGGAAAACACACAACCGACCACAGCCTAAGAGCTCAGAACTTGCTAGAACACTACACGGATGTTGTGTGTGAACGTGGATCTAGAATTCTCAAAGCGTCTGATGCACCTGCCAGCACCCTCAGGGAGGAGACGAGCTGTGGCCTGGGTGGGGACAGTCACCTCGCACACATCCTGCCGCCCGTGCGAAGTGTCTGGTGGGTACTGCTCGGAACGGAGGCTTCGGGAACGGAGAAGATGCATCCTCGTCTTCAACGAGTCTATAGTCTGCGGAGACAGCTGACAAATAAGTCTGCGATTAACGTCACCGGGCAGGTATGGGAAAGCACAGAGGAGGGGGTGTCCTGGCAACGGACCCTGGAGGTGACCCCGTAAGTCATATGAACGTGTGCGTGAGGGGAAGGAGGGAAGAGGGGTTCAGGGGTCGTCCCAGGCGCAGGGAGCAGCCCTCGTGAAGACCGGGGGGCCGGTGGGGGTCGGGGTGGGGCAGAGACCAAGGAGAGAACTTAGAAAGCAGGCCGAGAAGCGGCACGGAAAGTTCCGTAGTGAGAGGGCTCAGTGAGGCGTGCAGGGGAGCTGGTGTGTAAGACAGAGATGGGTGTGTGTGCGGAAGCGGGAGTGACTTGGGAGGGGCCGCAGAGACGTGGAGACCCCAGCAGCACCATCCATCGCAGCACGGCGACGACCACGGGCACCGTTTTCACCCGTCAGACCGACTACGGATGCACGTCTGACAACATCAGGTGTTTCGTGACGACGCAGGGAGAGGGGTCCCGGATCCCGCAGGGAGGACTGAGAATCGCTGTGTATTAACCGTGTCTTTGTCTTCTGTGCTGATACATAGACACTGGGCCCTTGCCGGCCCCAAACATTAGGAAGGAGACGATGTCAGTGCCCGCCCCGCAGGACGCAGGACGGACAGATCACACCTGGGAAGTGTCCAGACAAGCAGATCCGGGCACGTTCGCCGCAGGCGCTTTTGCGACGGCGGAAAATCGGGAACAGCCTGGCGAACGGCATGACTGCGGTGTGGGCACCGGGAGGGTCGCTGCAGCCCCAAGGGGGGGGTTCGTCTCCACGTGGGAGCCCGGGGTTGAGTAAGAGGGGCAACTCGTGGAACCAGGTGTGCGGCGAGATGTGATTTACGGGGAAACAGTACCGCACATTTTCTGTGGAAAAACGTGAGCACCGAAGAAGAGAGAGACGTGATGGACGGCAGACAGGGTCGAGTCCAGGTCAGCGAGAGCAGGTGGAGTCAGCGGGGAGAGGTGGTCCGAGGTACTACCGTTGTATTTCTATGACTTTTATTTTGTTTTCATTATTTAATTTAATGTATTTGGATTTTTTTTTTGGTTATTATGGATTGCTTAGGTGATTAAAAATTTATCTGAGATGCAGAAGGTGGGGCGCCTGGGGGGCTCAGGGTGTTAAGCCTCCGACTCTCGATTTCAGCTCAAGTCATGATCTCGTGGTTCGTGGGATCGAGCCCCGTGTCAGGCTCTGCATCGAGCGTGGAGCCTGCTTGGGATTCTCTCCCTTTTTCTCTCAAACAAATTAAATTGAAATGAAAATGCTAACCCGGTTTGCCACTTGGCAAAAAGTCAACCTCTTCGTCGGGCTGTTGGGGTGGCGGCTCTCATCTCTCCAGAAGTTTCCCACCCCGACCACATCCCCAGCAGCTGGTGGTTGTTCTCTCCTGGTAACTAGAGTAGGGTCGCCTGCCCACCGTGGCAGACGGGCTGACCCCGTACTGGGCCAGCATCACTCCCGTAGCTCTACCCCCGCCCCCAGTGCGGGGCAGGCGCTGACGCGGAGGGAGGTACGGGGACGGCGGGGTGGATCGTCTGCTCCCCGGTGTTCATTCCGGAGCTCGGGCAGAAGGCGACTTTGTTGTCCGCAGCACATGGCTTTCCAGAGCCTCTCGTAAGACTCACAGATGGCAGGACCCAACACCAGTGACGCTCAGATGAAGGGCAGGATTCTTTGTTACTTAGAGCCAGAAATGGGAGGTTGTCGGGCAGGGCCCTGGGGGCTGTGCCCAGGGCAGAGTAACAGCAAACAGGGCTCTCGGGCGCAGCTAAGGTGCGTCAGGTGGGACATGCTTAGCTAGGTCCCGTGAGCTCCCTGAGGACTGGATAATTTGCATAATTTTGGAGGGCTCTGGGGTGCAGGGGTTACCCCTGGGACAATTAGGGGGCATGCACAGTGACCCAGAGCGTGAAGGAAGGGGTTGGGGTGTGGACCAAATCCACTGCTCAGGAGAACCGGCCAGCCCTGGGCCAGGGTCTCAAGACTGGGTCAAAACAGCACAATCAGAACAAATGTTTTCACATCCTCCCACAGGGGAGGGAGGACGAGGCTCCGGGGCTGTGCTTAGTGTGACCTCCTCTCTTCTGCCTACTTTCCACTGAGGTCGTGTGGCCAGCGAGTCACAGGGTCCCACATCGATGCAGAGGGACCTGGAGGAATTTGCGGAAGAGAAGGAAAACTTGGGTTTCAGTGGGCGAAGAGCCTGCTAGGCTGAAAGGCTGTGAATTAACCTGAACTCACCCATTTCTTTGCTTCTCTCCCCCCCCACCGCTTCCTCTTTGCTTCTCCCCCCTCCTTTGCTTCTCCCCCACCGCTGCCCTCTTCCTCTTTGCCTCTTCCCCCCCACCCCCTTCCTCTTTGCTTCCCCCCCCCGCCCCCTTCCTCTCCGCTTCTCCCCCCCCCCCCACTGCCCCCTTCCTCATCGCTGTCTCACCTGCTCACACTCCAGCCCCTTCTGAGTGAGGCCCATCACACTCTCTTCCTCACGGCTCTTTCATCCCAGTATGAAAGATAGCGGCCACTCCAGAGCCCATGAGCGCTCGTAAATATCTGATACGTAGACTGTCATTTCCGTTACATTTAGATCACGGGGTGGGGCGGGGTGGGGCGGGGTGGGGAACAGCAGCAGAAATGCTCTCTGGGCTTTTAGCCTTTCTCTTAACGCTGAATTGGACACATTCGCAGCAACTCCAAGCTTTGACCTGTATCTGCCGAGATTTGGTTCTTGGATTAAATGGAGCGGGTGTTGCTAACGAGGTGGTTTAACAACGTCGCGCCCGGTGGTCAACCCGTCTCCTCTAGCTGACTACCGGCTAAAGGTACACACGCTTTCAGACACGCTTTCAGCAGGGAATTATATTAAAAATGCTGTTGGGGTGCCAGGGGGGCTCAGTCGGTTGAGCGTCCGACTTCGGCTCAGGTCATGATCTCACGGTCCGTGAGTTCGAGCCCCGTGTTGGGCTCTGTGCTGACGGCTCGGAGCCTGGAGCCTGTTTCAGATTCTGTGTCTCCCTCTCTCTCTGCCCCTCCCCCGTTCATGCTCTGTCTCTCTCTGTCTCAAAAATAAATACACATTAAAAAAAAAATTTTTTTTTTTAAAATGCTGTTTTCCGACCTTCCCCTTGTGTCCCATCTCCTACCACCTGGCCTTTCTTCCTTGGTTTCGCGAAGGCCCTTGCCTTTGAAAGCGCTGTCGGCTCGGCACCCGCGTCTCCTTCAGGAAGCAAACACCTAACGTTCCGTGCAATCGCCGCCTCGACGCTCAGCCAGCACGCGCTGAGCTCGCAGCCGAGAGCCGAACCCCACAGTCTCTCCCCGGCAGACACGCACTCAGTCCCACTATGTGCGAGACACCGCGGTAGGCACTGGACGCGCGGCACGGAACGGGACCGCGATGCCGTCCTCCGGGGCTAACGGTCGATCATCCCCCCACCCAGCCCTCCGGCCCAGAAGGGTTTCCTTCACCTGAAAGTCCCCTGGGATTTTAGGATCTTTCTTCTGGCCACTGCCACCGTCCACCAGGTATGTCTAAGTTGACAAAGAGCAGGGACCGGGTCTTGATCTCTACATCCACCGTATGCCAAGCACAGGGTTAATAATGCTCTGTGGCTCGGGGTGCCCGGTGAGCTCAGTCGGTCACACGTCCGATTTCGGCTCAGGTCACGATCTCGCGGTTCAGGGGTTCGAGCCCCGCGTCGGGCTCTGGGCTGACAGCACGGAGCCTGCTTCAGATACAGTGTCTCCCTCTCTCTCTTTTCCTCTCCCCTGCTGGTGCTCGCACTCTGTCTCTCTCTCTAAAATAAATAATAAAACATTAAAAAGGTTAAAAAGTGCTCGATGAACGAAGGAGTGTGTCTTTTCACGGAAGCACAACGCGCGCGGCCAAAGCAGGTGCTGGAGATACTCTGGGGACGGAGGCAAGCGGGTCCGTCCGTTCTCTCTGGGAGCTTCCTGGCAGAGGACTTTGTTGATCAAATACTCACGGGGCCACGCGTGTAGCCCTGCGGTGGACCCGAGCCGGCAAGGAGCGCCCTGACGGGGCCACAAGAGATCACGAGAGGTGCCCACTGGACGCCCAGACCCCGCTGCCCAGCTGCCCTCCCTCTCGCAGAGTTTCTGAAGAACACATTTCCTTTGAAGTTAAAAACTCCAGGCTCCGTTTTAACAAGCCAGGGGGAAGGGCAGACTTTAAAAACCCCACGCTTTTAAGTTTTGACGAAGCACGTTCTTTCCAGAAAACGTTCGGCAGAATGTCTGTTACGTTGAGGATGAAGAAGTGACCCCAAGTCGGGTGAGTCATGACGTGCAGCCTCCCCCCTCCCCCGGTTTCTACTGCAAAAGCCTCTTCCTGTGTCTAGCATTACGAACTCCTTGTCATAAGGTTTCAAAATAAGTAACGGAATTGTGCCATCGTGTGCGTCTGTCACTGTTGGTGGGTCCCCCTGACCCACCGTGGGGGTGAGCTCACCGTCTGCCCTGAAAGTACGCGTGACCCCTCCTGTCCTCGCGAGAACTGGCTGATTGCCATCTGCCTCTGATTGCACTCAGGTTCATCAGATCCCAACGCGCCGAAAACCGCGACTCTCTAGAACCCTCTCCTCCCCCTCATCCACACGTGACTTTCTCCGGCCGAGGCCGCGGGGCCGCCACGCGGAGGCTGGGCTGGCGGCCGGGCCGGGGACACCCTCTCTGTGCCCCAGGAGAGGCCGGGCTGCGCCCCTCGCCGCTGCCGGGAAAGGGTCTGCGCCCGCAGCACGCGGAGCGATGATGCCCTTACACACGGCAGCACACGTGTGGAAAGTGTGCATCGTGGGTAAATGATGGTTTCCACGGAAACGTAACTGTCATAGTTCCAGGCTCTTAGCCCACTTTTTTCTTTTTCTGAAGAAGTTTACAGGCTACAATTTTCATCCCTGGCTCTGCATTAGCGTAAGTTTTCCGTTACTGCCCTGGGTGTTCATGCAAGACTTTTCTTTCTCTACCGCTCTGTGGGCCTGGCGTTTTTCCTGCGTCCGTGTCTCCCACACGCACGTCCAGAGTGGCCCCTGCTGTATCTGCTGACCCTACTACTTTGGGGCGTCTGTTTTCCTGGGTGAGGTGAGGAAAAAGTGGGGTGGGCAGGAAGAACCGAGTTCCTGTGAGATTGGACTCCACAGCTGGATTTTGAAAATTAATACTTGACCCTGTCATCCGGCCACGGAGAAGAAACTTTCGCCCCAATTGTCGCCTCCTTAGAAAAGCTGATTTCAAAGTAATCCACAGAAATCTGCCACAGTTGACATTACATATACATGTAACTTTAAATTTACTAGGAGATCAAAACAAGCCACGTGTGAAATTAATTTTGATATTTCCTTTAGTCCGTTGTGTTTGAAATACCATCCCAAGTAGCCAAGATACAGGTGTTGAGATATTACGCTCTCCCACGCGTGTTTTTGCGATCCACGCGTGTTCTACACTCAGAAGACGAGCCACCCACGACCCAGCTCCGGGACACGCAGCAAGAAGTCTCCAGAACCTTCTGCCAAGGGCACAGGGCACACCCCGTCGCACAGACGGATTTGAACGAGGGGGTCAGTCTGCCATAGTTGCCAAGATTCCGACAAACGAAACAAAGGAGGCCCGGGTCTTTGGCAGAAGGCCCAAATCCTGGGGCCTCCAGGGAAATGCTTTGAGGATTTTTCTGCCAACTGAAAAGGAGGCCGATTGTTTGCAGTTTATCAAGGGAATGATTGCCTGGCCACTCAGCACTTGCCAAACGTCCCTTCCATCCGCGCGAACGAGCCGGCCTCTGCCCAGGCTCAGGGGGACCCGCCCTCCGCCGGTCCGGAGCCCTGGGAGGGAAGGACTCTCTGCCCGGCTTCGTGCCGTCTCTTCCAGGCACTCGGCTGGCTGTTCCATGCTGTGGGGCTGCCATGCTATCACAGATCCTGCGACTCATTTCCACGACTGCTGTTCCCAAGGTCACCTCCGTCCACACCCGCCCAGGCTTCTGCAGGCAGAACCCACCCTCAGGTCCCAGTCTCGACCTCTGACCTGCCCCTCCCGTGCCCTGGCCACCCTGGGGTTACCGTCCTGCTGGCTCACCTGGATTCCTGACCAGCCAGCCCCCTATGGCCAGTCTCCAAGGCTGAGCTTTAAAATACAGACCCATCATATCCCCTCTTTCTGTTTCAAGACGTGAATGGACTCACTATTGTCTACACAGTGGATTTCAACCCTTTTTAACAAGCAGAACCCCAATTCTCTTCGGCGAGGTGTTACCAAGAGCCCCAGGATATAAAACAGGTTAAGCATGAGCCGTACTGGGGACAGAGGAGCAGGGACCTCAGAGCTGCCCGAAGCCCTCCAGCCCCACCCCTGCCAGGGCCCTGGGGAATCCTGGGGCCTGGTGGGAGGCCTCTGGAACCCGGGCCCAGCCTGCACCGCTGGGGGACCCACCCATCAGGCACCCCCACCGCACAACATACACGTACACGACCCCTGTGTGCCGGTGTCTCTGCGGCTCCCCCCGGCCACGTGGCTTCTGCCCGGTGGGAACTCCCACCACACCCATCCCAGTCCGCAGGGATCCTGGTTGCCCCCACGCGGGGGTAGTGCCGACGTCACCCTGCACGAAGCCCTCCTTACAACAACCCAGATGGCCTTCCTCGTCCTGGCCTAGACCGTCCGTGGATATTTGTGTCACGGTAAAGTGGGGACCGAGTCCCGCATTCAGTCATCGGCGGAGGTGAATGAACTACTCTCAACTCCACAAGGAATTCTGGGGGCCCTCGGGGAGGCAAGAGCCCCGGGTGGGAGTTTGAGTCCCTGGGTTCTTTGCGTGGCTCTGTTCCAAACCCGGTCTTTCAATCCAGCCCCACGCAGTTCCGCTTCCACTGCTCTTGGCCTGATGGTCATGATGAGTCTAGTGGCTGATGCTTACGAGGCTGCGAGCACAGGCCGGGCACCACGGTAGGCGCCTTTCATGGGTTAACTCGAGTTTGCTCTACAGAATGAAGGCTGCAGTGGTGGCCAAGCTTGAACTCCCTCTTTCCAGTTACATCTGGGGCCGAAAGAAATCCACAGATTATCTCCTGCAGGGCTGAAGAAACAGAAAACTCAGGGGGGGGGGGGAACGTGACCACTTGAGGGGACTCCACGGGCCGCAGCGCTGGCTGGTGGCAGGTCTCCTGGCCCTGGGGTGGCTGTGTCGTGCCCCACGACACCGCTCTGCTGTGACCAGAAGCGGCCTGGCACCGGCCCGAGCCATGTTCAGGTGCGCAGGATGTGTGACAAAGAAGTTAGAGACGTGGGACACTCGGGTATCAGCACTGCTCAGTCCATGCCTAAAAACTTCCTAACTTAAATTATTCCATTTGAAATCTAACTTAATTTTTTAAGAAGTCACCTCTTAGTAAAAATTAGTCACAATGTGATCTCTAATGACGGTATCAGTAGCACCAATAAAAATCTTATCCTCAGCTGCAGATGTGCTAAAATGACAGCACGTGAGCCCCCAGCCCGGCAGGACGGCCCCGGGGAGGGCAGATCACTCTGGTCAAGACTGCCACCACATGGCCTCAAGGACATGGCCACCATGACTCTCTGGTGGACGCGCAGTCCTCATTTTCTTCAAAGCATCTCATCTTGGGCGGCTCAGGCTGCTACACCCAAACACCACGGGCCAGGAAGCCTGAGGAATATTCCAGTCACAGGTGTGGAGGCCGGGAAGCCAAGATCAAGGCGCCAGCCAGTTCAGTTCTGGTGAGGACCCGCCTCCTGCCTTACAGACGGCCGCCTTCTGCTGCGTCCTCACAGGGCACAGAGGAAACTGCTGTCTCTTCCTCTGCCTACAGGGACACCGATGCCATCATGGGGCCCTGTGACCTCCTCTACCCCTAATTCCCTCCCAAGGCCCACCTCCAAATACCAACACAGTGGGTGTTGGTGGGGGACAGGGGGTCCACAGCACAGGCCTCAACTGAAAATGCATTTCCTGGAGGCAGCATGGCATCATGGGAAAAAAGTGGATCTGAACACCCTGCCATTGACCACGTGACCTGTGGGGAAATGAGTTCACAGGGCCAGGCTGCAGCCTCGTCTCAAGGAAGTGTTACCAGCGTTACTGGCCCTGCCTGTGACATTCAGAGATGTGGGTGCAGCAGCTGGGGTGGGGGGGGGGGGTGGGGCAGGAATCCTCATCTCTCTTCTTTAAGGAGAGACCGTATTTGAGAATATTGCCCAGAGCTGTGTCCTCACTGCACCTGGAGAAAGGAGAGGATGTCTCAGATGCGGATCACAGGACAAACATGACGGGGCCTGCTTCAGAATGGTACTAATTCCGTTATTCCGTTCTCTTCTTAAGCTAGGAATCTGCAGAAACTTTCCGTAAACCCACAGATGAAGTCTTACAACTTTTAACTGAGGCCTAGCAGGATGTCAAGATAACATTTATTACATGCTAAGCCCTTGACCCTCAGGGATCCTGCCGCCCTGATCATGTCAGGCCCCTCCTGATCATGTCAGGCCCCTCCTCCAGGAAGTTTCCAGAACTTCCGGAGACCACACGGTGGGGGGGGTGGGGGGAGTGGGGGGGGTGGGGGGTGGGGAGGGGAGGATTCAGACTCAGCTCTGCAGGACCAGATCCAGTGACTCCCCCCGCAGCCCCAGGTGCCTCCACAAGGAGAAAACAACCTGATGCTGTTTCAGAAGTGTGCGCACAACATTCACGTTTTGACAAAAGTAGTAATCGCTGTACTAGGAAAAAAATAGACTAGTCTTTTTCTGTTCTAAAGTGAAAAAAAAAAAAGTAAACAAAACACACTCGGGTTTGCTAACTTAACCGGCAAAGCGTGGGGAGGGGCGTGAGCGCACACCGGCAACCCCGCCAGCCCTCCGCGTTCCACGCTGGGGTGACGCCCTCTCCCGGTTCCGTTAAAATCCCGCCACGTGAAGGTGTACACACGCGAATTCAGTCCTCGCCTGAGACCCCTGGGGCTCCCCGTGCACCCTCAGCTTCTGGGGCTCCTGATACCTGCGGCCCCAGGCGGTGGGGCTGTCCGAAGGCCCGGCCGGGGAGCATTGTGAAGTAGGCAGGGCGTCACAGGCGCGGAGCCGGGGCAGGCCCCCCACCCCAGGGGCCCCCCGCAGCGCCGCGGAGTCGGACACGGGCGCGAGTATGGAGGGCTTAGGCCGCTTTTGCCCGAGCTCCCTCCTGGACCCGGGCTCGGGGGCCACCACCCCGGGCTCGGGGAGCGAAGCCGGGACACCCTCGCCACATGCGCGCTGCGCGCCCACCGCGCGGCCTGGAAGGCGCAGGTGCCCGGACTCGCCCCGAGAGAGCCGCAGCCTGACCGACGTGGCCACTGGGCCCCCGGACGGTGCCAGGAGGCCCCGGCCCCACGGACGGCGCCTGGAGGACGCCTGGGGCGAGCCGGGGGCCGGCGCGCAAGGCCCGGCCTGGCGACGGCAGCCCCCAGGGCCCTGGCACTGCCCTCCAGCCCGGGGAGGCTCGCCCCCACCTTGCCGCGAGGGAGCGTCCAGCCCCCCGGGCGGGATCTTCGGGGCGCAGAGGGCGCAGAGCCGAGACCAGTGGGCAGTGCCGCCGTGCGGAGGAGCGGGTCGCCGGTCCCTGTCCTCGGCTCTGTCCCAGAGGTCTTCGGGGCGGTCCCAGGAGTGCGCGGCGCCGGCGGCTTGCGCGTGCGCCCACCTGCGGGAAGGCAGTGACCCTGGGGAGTCCGCGGCCCGCCAGCCGTCCCAGCCGTCAGCGTCGCGCGAGGAGCGGCCGAGCCCGCGCGCCCAGCTCCTCAGGACCGAGCTGGAGGAGGCGCTCACGACCTCCAGGGGCCAGAAGATCGTGGCCCTGGTCCTGACCCGGCTCCGGAAGGCCCAGAGGATGCGGGAGCTGCAGCAGCAGGCGGCCGCCGCCTGGGAGGAGCTGAGGCTCTCGGACCAGAAGGTGCAGCGGACCCTGGAGCGGGAGCGCGAGCGGCTTCTGCACGAGAGCCGCGAGCAGTGGCGGCAGCAGGAGCGGCGCGTCCGACGGCGCCACGGCCCCGCGAGGCCGGACGACGACCCGGAGCGCGCCCCGAAGCTCGCGCCGGCGATCCCCCGGCAGAGCCGTGAGCTGCGCGCGCCGGAGCCCGAGAGGCCCGAGCGGGCGGGTCCCCGGCAGGGCCTGCACCCCACGGACACCCAGGAGCCGGTCCGGGAGACCAACCTCAGCTCCCTGGTCAACTACCAGGCCCGGAAGGTGCTCCTGGACTGCCAGGCCAAGGCCGAAGAGCTGCTGAGGAAGCTGTCCCAGGAGCAGGGCGCCCAGCGGTGCCCGGGGGCGCAGCCGGGCCTGGGGAGGGAGCTGGGGCCCGGGGCGCAGCGGCCCCGGGAGCCTCTGCAGCAGGTGCGGCGGCGGCGGCGCGCGGAGGCCGGGGAGCAGGTGCCGGCGCACAAGGGGCTGCTGACCGAGCTGGCCGAGCGCAGGGCGCGGCGGGCCGGGGGCGGCGGGGACGAGCTCGGCGTCCTGCGGGGGGAGAACCGGCACATTCTGAAGCTGAAAGCCGAGAAGGAGGGCAAGTGCCACATCGAGGGCATCAAGGAGGCCATCCGGAGGAAGCAGCAGAGGAGGGAGCACATCTCCCGGGAGCAGGACGCCACGTTGGAGGATTTCGAGAAGCTCTCCAGGGCCCCCCGGGGGGACCAGGCGCGCGCGCTGGCCCGCAGCCTCCTGGACCGGCGGGCGCGGGAGGAGGCGGGGCCGCAGGGCTGCTGAGGGCGGGCGCGCGGGAGGGGGGAGGTGCGGGGGTGGGGGTGCTGTGGTGCGTGGCACTCTGATTAGAACTGAGCGTTGATTCGAGAAAGTATATAAAATACTGCCGTGTCCTCTCGTGAACGAGTTCTGTGATTCACTGGGGGTAGTTGAGAGGGCTGGGTGGAAGGCGGGGGGCTCAGAAAATTGCTTTTGCCTCGGTAAATTCAGGGTTAAATAGAAAATAGTCATTGAGCGCTCCAGTGGTCTTCGAAGCGTGCATCAGGCACATTGTTGAGAAAGTAGAGAAAAATCCACAGCTGGGGGTTCAGTTCTGGGTCGTAAGGCTTTTCCTGTCCCGGAACTTGCAAATTATAACCCCAAGGGCAAAGGGATGTTTGGAGGGATGACGAAATAATCCGTGTAAGGTAAAGTGTGAGGTTACAGTGATCACACGAAATCTCCGAGAAAGGAAAAGAGTCTGTGAATGGCTCAGTGGGGGGATTTCTGTAAACCAGTGGTTTCCGGAACCCTGCCTACTACCTCCCCTCTTGGGTGTTTATAAGGCACCTGAACGTTTTAAAGGCTCTGACAAGGCCTGCAGCAAAGAAATCCAGTTCTCTAACCAGGTCTTTCACACGAACCATGGGACCCTTTTCCCTTAGATCACTCCGTGGAACTCGTGTTCTGTGGCATGTTTGGGGCAAACGGCTCCCTGTAGCTCCCCACCGGATTGTGAACCCTTCTGCCTTCCCTCTGTGTTGACAGGATGTGTCTCTAAGTCCCTCAGGACCGCTGCCTGACTGCTTTGCCACAGCCATGCTATCCAAGCATCTTCTGGTCTGATTCTTTGCACACTCCCCCTCTCTGGCCAGTCCCATCCAGCGTTTTGGAACAGAATTCAATTGGAATCTTTCCTTCCCCTCTCTCTGTCCCCTGCCTCTCCTGGGTGACGCCGTCTGTCTGTACACACTGTGTCTCGTTGACCTGAATGACTCTGAATGAATGACTAAGCGTGATTCGGGAACATGACATTGTTAAATGAAGGAGCCACAAGCTGAGTAGAATTCAACCCATCACATCCCAAACCTTCTATCAAAAAGTTCTAAAGGTTTTTCTTTAAAAGCCCCCAATGTAACATTTGTCTTTAGAAAAGAAAGACAGTAAACCCGGTTGTCTCACTAGTGTTTTGGAAACGACACAAAAGGTAACCCAGGAAGGGATTTTGTTGGGAGGGTCACACTGTCACCTTACGTAGCAGGAACTCGACCCTGCCCCCGTCTCGTGTCCTCACCTGCCTTGGGTTCCCCGACGAGGGCCACTCAGGTGCTCAGCCCTTTGCTGAAAGACCCCTTTGCTCACCCCTTTGCCCCTCCGATCAATCCGCTGCTCCAGCCAAATGCCACATGCACCGCCAGCATTCTGGAATGGTGTGTGAGGTGTTCAGACCTCCCACGAACCTAGCGCCTGACGACTTTGAGCAAGTTGCCTTCCCGAGCCTCTCTCTGCCCATCCGAAAAACAGGGTTATCACTCATACACTTGTGAGGCGTGACCAACGAGTCCTCATAAGCTGTTTGGCATAGTGCCCAGAGGCCCCCATCATCACCATCACCACGACCGCCGTGCAGTAACCTAATGCCCCTTCCTCTTCCTGCCGGGTGGTGAAAGACAAAGTCTCGTGGACAGTGAGGAGTTTTGTCACCATCCAGCAGCCAGGGAGTATCCGTGTGGCCTCCAGGGAGGGGGCACTCCCGCCTCCACCCGGCAGGAACGAGGCCTCAACCTCCCTCCTTCTGGAGCAGTGAGAGAGGAAGGCAGAAAAACAGGAGGTTTCAATAAAATCCAGTCTTAGGAAACTCAAGATGACCAGGCTTCCACTGAAAATCACTCGTCCCACCAAGAACCGAGAATATCTCAGACTGAATGAAAAAGACAACACAGATGATAAATGGGAGAAGGAGCTGAAGATTCCAACGCAGACACAATAGATTTGCTTCCACAAGCGATTACGAACGCACTTGAAATAAGTGGGAAAGAATTGGAAATCTCCGCCAAGAAATAAAACATAAAGAATCACCCAATGACTGGGTGGCTCAGTCGGTCGAGTGTCCGACTTCGTCTCAGGGCATGATCTCGCGGTTCGTGGGTTCGAGCCCCGCGTCGGGCTCTGTGCCGACGGCCCGGAGCCTGGAGCCTGCTTCGGATTCTGGGTCTCCGCCTCTCTCTGCCCCTCCCCCGCTCATGCTTCCTCTGCCTCTCAAAAATAAAGAAACATAAAAAAAAATCTTAAAAATAAAAAAAGAATCACCAAATGGGAAGTTCACAACTGGAAAACACAATAACAAAAACAAAAAGCTCGGTGATGGGCTCCACAGCAGAATGGAGGGGACAGAGCAGAGCTTCGCTGAAATGTAAGACAGAACAGTAAAAGTTACCCAAACTGAGAAATGGAAAATTTTCTGAGAAAAAAAAAAAAAAAAACTAACAGAGCCTCCCAGACACATGGGACAAAAGAGCCAGCATTCACGCCAGGAAGAGGACAAAGCAGACAGAGCTGAACAGGTGCTCAAGGAAACAGTGGCGGAAAAATTTTACAAACTTGGTAAAAGAACTAACCTTACATATTCAAGATGTTGAGTGAACCCCCAAGAAAGGGTAAACCCACAGAAATTCATCAAGACATGTCATAGTCAAATTTCTAGAACTCAAGAAGAAAATTCCCGATCGAAAGAATGAGAAAACAAGTCACAGACTAGAAGAAAATATTTGCGAAATAGTGGCTATATTTAATATAAGATACAGTGTACTTCAAATAAAATAACAACCACGGCAGACAGACAGGAATATCCCCCAGGAAGACACAGCAACCCTAAGTATGTGTGATCAAACAATGGAGCTACAAAATATACCAAGCAGAAACCAGTGGAACCAGACAAATCAGTAGAATCAACTAGAATGTAGTTCTAGAATACCCTTCTTTCAACAGGTGATGGAAATACCGAACACAAAATCAGCAAAGGCACAAGGATTCAACACTACCATCATCCCACAGGATCGATTGAGCATTTATGGAACAAGGCTGTTGCCCCAGCAGCAGCAGAATCGAGTTCTTTCCCAGCACCTGTGGAACACACACCAGGACAGGACCCACCCTGGGCCGTAAACTCAAGCCAAGAAATTTAAATAATGAAAACCATACAACATGTGTTCTCTGACCACCACGGAATCACGCTAGAAAATCAGCAAGAGTGACAACAGGGAATTCTCCAACACTTGGAAACCAACCGGGACACTTCTGAATAAGCCACGAGTCAAAGTCTCGAAGGAAGTTTTGAAACATATGCTGAACTTTCGCGTCAAACTCGTGGCCATGGCTAACGCGGTGCCGAGACGGCAGAGTGCCCAGCGCCAAGTTCGTACTTTAGAAAAGAGAAAATCTCAACTCTGTAATCTAAGCTAGCGCCTTAAGAACCTAGAAGAAAGCAACATACACCCAGAGCAGGAACAAAATAATGAAGGCAAGAGCAGACATCGGTTGAACTGAAAACACAAAAAAGTAGAGAGAAACAATGAAACAAAGACTGCGTTCTCTGCCAAGTTTGAGAAAATGGACAAAGGGAAGACTCAAGAGTGCGGCATCACGAACGAAACCGCGGTATCACCACAGACCCTAGCGACGTGGGGACAGGAACAGAGAATGTTGTCAACCTCTTTATACCCAGGATTTCGGGCACTTCACCAAATGGACCAAGTCCTCCAAATTCGCAGATTCACCCACCTGCTTCTGATTCTGTGTCTCCCCCTCTCTCTCTGCCCCTCCCCCGCTCACGCTCTCTCTCCTCAAAAATAAATAAACGTTGAAAACAAAAATTAAAAGAAAACCATAAAACGTATACGGAAAGATCAGGGAAGCATAATCACTAAAACAACTTCAGAACAGGGAAATCAGGTGAGGGGAATGCGTCCCCCCAGCTTTACGACTTACGACATAGCGGCAGTAATCAAGATTGCCTCAAGACTGCCTCAGTGGAACAGAATAGAGACACCAAAAACAGGCCTACATAAATATGTCTAATTAGATTAATTTTTTAAAATTTATTTATTTTATTTATTTTTTTATTTTTTTTCAACGTTTATTTATTTTTGGGACAGAGAGAGACAGAGCATGAACGGGGGAGGGACAGAGAGAGAGGGAGACACAGAATCGGAAACAGGCTCCAGGCTCCGAGCCATCAGCCCAGAGCCCGACGCGGGGCTCGAACTCCCGGACCACGAGATGGTGACCTGGCTGAAGTCGGACGCTTAACTGACTGTGCCACCCAGGCGCCCCTAAAGTTTATTTATTTTGAGTGTGAGGGAGAGAGTGAACAGAGGAGGGGCAGAGAGAGAGGGAGACAGAATCCCAAGTAGGCTCCGTGCTGTCAGCTCAGAGCCCAACACAGGGCTGGAACTCATGAACCATGAGATCACGACCTGAGCTGAGATCAAAAGTCGGTCACTCAACTGACTGAGCCCCCCAGGTGCCCCAGATTTTTGACACAGACGCAAAAGCGATTCAGTGGAGGAAGACGGCAATTGAACGTAACGGTTCTGGAGTGAGTGGGTATCCACAAGCAGAGAGACAGAGAGGGACAGAGACAGGCCGGATGTCCTTCCGTGGCTGAAGGGTTAAATAAACCATGGGACGTCTACACCAAGGAACAACTATTGAAACATACGACAGCTTGGATGACTCTCCAGAGAATTCTGCCAAGTGAGAAAAGCCAATCCCAAAAGGTTACACAGTGCGTGACTGCATCTACCCAACATCACGGAAAGGACAGACCACAGATGTGGGGTGCGGAGCAGGACTGCCCAGGGTCCAGGGGGAGCAGAGTGGGCGTGGCCATGAAAGACAGCAGGAGGGCCCCTCCCTGTGTCTGGACTGTGTCCGTGTCAGTGTCCTGGGGTGGGGAGGGGAGGGGGACGTACTATACCATAGTTTACAAGATGTGATCAGGAAACACCAGCAAAGGGACACAGGGTCTCTCTGTATTTTGTTCTTAAAACTGAACGTGACTTTGCAATTCTCTCAAAAGGCTTCTCAAAACAAGATAAAACGGACATTGTTCGTTGCTGGAAAAAAGCAGCATTTTTGTTGGTGACAATTGAGAACTTCAAAAATCGGTCCCAGAACAACAGTAGACATCTATTAACACGAGGTAAATTCAACCGTGGCTGAAAGTGCCAACAGTGAAAAGTTGTTACCAATCAAAGTTACAGGCTAGAACCAGGTTGTCTTTACAATGCCCGGATCTGTAGAATTCGGCTGGTGGAGACCGAACCTGGTAGAAACAATTCCCACGAGGGAAAGCCCACGAGAGCAGAGGCGGTCATCGGTCACGTTTGACATCGTCACAAACACCGACAAATAAATGGTTAATCTCAATGCAAAGAACGTTTGTAAGTTGAAAACAAAACAGGAAAATGCGGAAGCATTGACTTGACCATACCATTTAGGAAATGATCACAAAGTGAGTTGGCTTCAAGGAGTTTGGGCTGGAAAATGCTGTCGAGGAGAACCTACTGGCGTTGGCATTCCGAATCACACGCTGTGCTTAACTACAGACGGTTTCCGCGTGCTCCCCGTCAGCCATGAGATGACAGGGTCAATTCACTGACCACCTGTCTATCTTCGCGTTCAGTACAGCGTGCCCAAGAAATGACCCCGGACAGTCGACATTTCTTATCAGATAGACTTTGTGTGAGGTGCTTGTCCAAGTGTTGGCTGACGTAGGTGTTACGGGCGTGTTGAAGGTGCGAAGCTCTGATGTTCAGTAGGTGAAGTGTAATTGCATGCATTTCTGACTCGGGATATTTTCAACTGGTGACGAGGTTATTGGGACGTAACCCCATCGTGAGTCAAGGGAGATCTGTACCTCTCAGATCAAAATTGTGGGATTAAAATATCTTACCCTCTAGCAGCCAAACCTTATGAAGTATTTACTTGGAGCCGGGCCCCTGGGGCACACTATTATCTTCTTTATTATTATCATTATGCTATAATTATTATCAGTTATCTTAATTTTATAACCTCTATGCCATTTCACCAATGAGGACCAGGCTCGGTGAGGGCAAGCGGGATCTCTGAGATGTTCCCGCCGTGAATGCCAGTACTGGATCTGAACCCACTTCTCTCTGGCTCGCGGGCTGTTTCCAGCATCACGTGGCTCTCTGTGGTAGTGGCGAGGGCACCGGCTCTGGAGGCAGACCGCACACACGCAAGTCTACGCTGCATCACTCAACCGATGAGTGACGCCCAAAACCCATCCACGCATCGGTTTCTCTATCCGTGCGAAGGAGCTAGACTATATAATCACAGGGTTGTGACAATTCAATAGCTTCACGCGCGCAAGGAGTTTAGAACAATGGCGAACACACAGTACGAAAGCCGTGTCCGCTTTTATTATGTAATATTTTCTTGAGTCGGATGCTGGACAAATTCTCATTTAAAAAAAAATGAATTTTGGAGGAATGGATGGCAAAGCAAACCACCTCCTGTCAAGTCTTGGCGTGCCCGTGTCTTTTATTGTAGAATTTAAAGACTGGCAGTGATATTAGTCGCATTTGAACTGAAAGACATCAGGAGTTTTAAAGCAATTGCCTTTGGCTCTGGGGGATCTGAGTGTTTCTCTGCTGACTGTGTAATTGAATTAATTCCACATTGGACCAGCTTTTATTAATGTTCTCCCTCCATCCTGATCCTGTAGTGATTCTGCAGGGAGGCGGGGGGTAGTCTGGAAATGCTGACTTAAAGGAATATTCTCAGCATGCACCCTTCTGGGGCTCGGAAGGTCGCCGAAATGATCTGGGGCCATATTCCTCTCCTTTCTGTATGCCCTGGCTAATCAAGAGTCAATAATGGCCTTTTAAGAAATGCTTTTTTGAGACACCAAACAATTGCCAATTGATTCTGCCTTCTTCAGAAATCAGAAAGCCCTGGGTATTTTCCAATTCCACATCTCGTCACAACCAGACCCATTGAAACCAGAATAGTTCTATTTCCAGTTAATTTTTCTGTGCTTCAAAGGGAGCCGTTGTTTCACTTTGATGTTGCAGATGTTCCAACTCAAAGGAACTAGGAGGTCAGATTCACTGTCAAGCCCACAGGTTGAGGTTAAGCTGAGGTGAGCTGATTCCCAACAGGGAGCAGGGACCCTCCAGGAGAATCTACATCTAACTCGCTTATGGGCCCGGTCATCACTGGTGCTGCGTGGACGGTGGTGATGGCTCAAAGCCATGGCCCCTTCACCGCCTTGAAGGTGGCAAAGGGACAGACGGTCCAGGTCCCTGTCTCAGTCTGTGCTTTGCCAGCGACTCCCCACTCCTTTATAACCATTTTGTAAGCATCTTCTTGAGGCTCAGCTAAGAGCCCTGCGTTGACCACAGATCCACATGGCATGGGATGTAGCCATCAGAAACCTCAGGCTTATGTGTTTCCTCTCTGCAGTCCAAGAAGTGAGAGGTCTCTGCCTCCAACATGAAAAGTTCCAGGGAAGACTTGGACTGAGCCGACCGGAGTCCCAGCCCTTCCCATGGACCTGCCTCTGTCCACACGGCATCCCATGGACCTGTCTCTGTCCACACGGCATCCCATGGACCTGTCTCTATGTCCACACAGCATTCCAGCACGAAGCATTCTGCTTGGTCCATCCTGCGAGTTGAGTCCCCCGGAGACGTTACAAGATGGGGAGGAGTGGGACCCTTGCCCGTTCTCGAGACGCTAACGAGAAGAAAGGACGCTGAGCTCTTGGCACTCAGGAAGCCAGCCTCACCCCCACGAGGCAGCCGCGGCAACGACAAGATGAGATCGGGACAGTAGGAGCCACAAGCAATAACTAGCATTTGTTAGGCTCACTTTATTTTTTTTTATTTTTTTTAAATGTTTATTTATTTTTGAGAGAGAGAGCACAAGCAGAGGAGGGGCAGAGACAGGGAGACACAGAATCCGAAGCAGGCTCCAGGCTCCGAGCCGTCAGCACAGAGCCTGACGGGGCTCGAACCCACGAACTGCGAGATCATAACCTGAGCCGAAGTCAGATGCTCAGCCGACTGAGTCCCCCGGGCGCCCCAGTTAGGGTCACTTTAGTTCAATGAAATATTCCCATATTTCCCTGAGTTCTCATACCCCTCCTGTTTATTGATGCAAACACAGGCCCAACTTCTACTCCCCACACTGTGGGATACTAGCAATGTTGAGGGCCCTCCCGCTTCAGAACAGCGATATCCTTCACATCATACGATTCTTCGCTGGGCTTGCAGAAGTGAGGGAAACCTGCCTGGAGACCCAGACACATTCACACACCAAACACGGTCAGAGACCTGAGCCACTGCTCTGAAACTATTCCAAATAACAGCGTGTCAGAAAGAGAAGCTGCTTCTGACCTTCTGGTTTAGACCAGGGTCAGGAAGGGAGTGACACTGGCCCAGGTCAGCCGCGGCCCTAGCTCCCGGAGAAGCAAACACGGCCCCCTCTGGAGTGTGCTCGCTTCAAGCTCCGGGGATTTCTACGGATCAGGATGAGCCCAGCACAAGCTCACAAATCACAGTGAGTGAAAATCAGCAGGAATAAGGCATATTAACCCATACAGATTGGAAATATTGGAATTCTCAGAATCAGAATAGAGAATAGCCACACGGGAAAGATTTAAGGAAAACAACAGAACTGTGAAGTGAACAAGCGGAAAGGAATAGGAAATATGCCTAGGAATATTCAAAAAAGAAAATGACATAGAAGTTTTAGAAATGCAAAATAAAGTTTTTGCTATTAAAAAAACTCAGAGGGTGGGGTAAATAGCACATCAGACACAAATGAAGAGAGGATTAGTGAAATTGAAGATCGATCTGTAGAGATTTCCCAGAAAGCAGTACCAAGAAAAAGACATAAAGTGCAAAAGAGAGGTTAGGAGACAAGAAAGAGAGAGTGAGAAGTTCTAATATCAAACCACAGTCTGGGAAGGAGGAAGAACGATGATGGGACAGAGGCCAAATTTAGCTTTTTTTTTTTTTTAATTTATTTCTTTGAGAGAGAAAGAGAGAGAGAGAGAGAGAGAGAGCATGAGGGAGGGGCAGAGAGAAAGGGAGAGAGAGAGAATCCCAAGCAGGTTCCACACTGTCAGCGCAGAACCCAACGTGGAGCTCAAACTCACAGACAGTGAGATCATGACCTGAGCCAAAGTCAAGAGTAGGACGCTTAACCAACTGAACCCCGCAGGTGCCCTGAGGCCAATTTTAAAGGTATTTTTTTCTAGGACTTATGAAAAACATGAGTGCAATGACACAGTAATCATGGCAATTACCAAACAAGACAAAGGAAAAGTAAATCCAAACCTAAACACGTTGAAAATAACACGCGAAACACCAAAAACAAACCAGAGACCTTAAAAGCATTAAAAACGATGCGTCGCCTTCAAGAGAATAACGGACTGATGGCAATGTTCTCAGCAGCAAAAACCAAAGCCAAGAGACAGTAGAATACTACCTTCTGGATGACAAGAGAAAATACCAGTCACCCTAGAATTGTCCACCCAGCACGCGTGTCTTCACCCTCGAAACTGAAACAAGGCATTTTCAGAAAAACAGAAACAGATTTCGCCACCAACAGACCCAAGCTGATGGAAGTTTTAAAACTCGCACTCTAAGAAGAAGCAAAAAGGGTCCCGGGAGAAAGACCTGAGACACAAAAGAGAAGGAATGGGCAAACATTACACTGTCTGTAACAAATAATCCTAACATTGAGTCCCTGTGACTAACTTATGGCAATAGAAGTACTTAAAAGGAAGACATCACAATCCTGCGGGACAGCTGTGTGAAGGCTGAGGAAGGAAGTCGTTGTGTGGTTTGGCGGGAGGGCAGACGTACTGATGGCAGAGTTCGGCAGTTCCCCAGGGTGAAATGTCAAGGGTGACCGCGAAAGAATGTAAATAGAGTACAGAACAACGTCTAAACAATTAGGAGGGAACAATGGAGCAAGAACACAAACAGGTGAAGTTTCAGTAGTCAAGAAGCAGAAGAAAACGATATAAATAGAAACCAAAAAGGAACCACACTGCTAGGAAGAGATACACACACGTTAGCCGTCACAATGAACGAACAGGACTAAACTGGCCGCATGCTAGATCGACATTATCACGCTAGCTTTAAGAATTCAGCTTTGTGCTATTCCCAAAGGATACATTCAAACATAATAAGAACAGGGAAATGTTGGAAGCAAAAGATACACGGAGGAAATGTTGACGGAAGAAAGCTTTCTGCTGTTAGAAGAGGGAGATTATTTTCAGTGTTTATTCTTTTGAGAGAGAGCATGCAATCCAGCACGCGCAGGAAGCGAGTGGGGAAGGGGCAGAGGTAGAAACAGAGAATCCCAAGCAGGCTCCACTCTGTCAGCACAGAGCCCAAAGCAGGGCTCGATCTCACAACCCTGGGATTGTGACCTGAGCTGAAATCAAGAGTCAGACGCTCAACCAGCTGAGCCACCCAGATGCCCCGAAAAGGGAGATTTTAATAGATGAAAGCATTATACAGACTGAGTCTCTACATAACAAAGTGTCCAGTTCATCTGGAAGACAGAACTTGTATACGTGTGTAAGGCAAAGTCGATAGAACACACAGAGAAATTAAACTCATCATCAGAGTGGGAGACGTTCACGGTACCTCTTTTATTTGATGGGACAAAAAACTAGTAGAATTTTTAAAAAGTGATTAGCAAGTTCAGCTTATTGGAAATATATAGATTCCACGCAGCACAGGATATTTACAAAAGTTGACCATGGAGCGGCGCCTGGGTGGTTCAGTCGGTTGAACATCTGGCGTCAGCTCAGGTCATGATCTCACAGTTCGTGGGTTTGAGCCCCGCATCGGGCTCTGTTGCTGACAGCTCGGAGCCGGGAGCCCACTTCGGATTCTGTGTGTCCCCCTCTCTCTGCCTCTTCCCCATTCACTCTCTCTCTCTCTCTCTCTGTCAAAAATAAATAAATGTTAAAAAAATTTTTTTAATTGACCATAGAATGCCTATTACAGAAGGGTCAACATTTTTCAAATATCTGTTATCATATGGACTAAGTTTTCTAACCACAGAACAAGTAAATAACAACTCAAAACTATATGCTTAGAATTTTTAAATCTCACTTTTATTTTTTAATGTTTATTTATCTATTTTGGTGGAGGGGAGAGGAGAGACACAGAGAGAGGGAGAGAAAGAATCCTAAGCAGGTTCCACACCTAGCACGGAGCCCAGATACGGGGCTCAATCTAATGACCATGAGATCACGACCTGAGCCGAGATCAAGAGTCAGCTGCTTAACTTACTGAGCCACTCCGGAACCCCAAAATCTCACTTTTAAATGCTTTTTGAGTTTAAAAAAAAAGCATTATGAGAAATTTTTAAAATTTTAGAATTGGACAATCATGAAAATACCATACACCAAGGCTAATGGCTTGTGGCATCATTAACCTTAAAAATAAAAACTGCCAGTTATTTTAGCAGCAAAAACGGGTTTATTAGGGAAAAGCAGAGAAACGCAATCCCGAGCAAGCAACCTATGGCCAAACCCCAGAACAAAAAAGGAGGAAAGAGGAGGCTGTTGTAAACTAAAAGTCCATTGGAGGAAACTGGGAGCTGGAAGTATAGTGCCTTCTCATTGGCTGGGCTGTTGCTGGGGCGGGAGGAAACCTTCCTTCCCGGGGCTGGAGTGGCAGAGCCGTGTCACCTGCCAGGTGCGTCCCCTCCGTCATGTCTGCAGTTCCCAGAGGCGCACCCTGCTGCCCCCCAAATCAGTGCCAAATAAGGTCTTGGAAACCGCGAAGCTATGGCGGCGTCTGGCAGAATTGTTCAAGAAAGAAGGAGATGCACAGTAGCAAAAAGGGTGTTATGGGAATGTAGGAGAGACTAACAGCCAAAGTGTAAAGAAACTGTCCACCAACGAACGCAGGAAGATGAAGGAGCTTAGACAAAATGAGCACATTCCTTTAGAAATAACCAACTCCAGGGGCACCTGGGGGGCTAGTCGGGTAAGCGTCAGACTCTTGATTTCCGCTCAGGTCGTGATCTCGAGGTTAGTGAGTTCGAGCCAGGCATCTGGTTCCATAGTGACAGCACGGAGCCTGCTTGGGATTCTCTCTCTTTCTCTCTCTCTGTCGCTTCCCAGCTCTCTCTCTCTTAAAAATAAATAAACATTAAAAAATAAAACTCAAGGGGTGCCTTGGTGGCTCAGTCCAAAGAACGTGTGACTCTTGATCTCAGGGTCATGAGTTTCAGCCCCGCGATGGCTGTAGAGATTACTTTAAATAAATAAAATCTTTAGGACACTGAGGGGCTCAGTCGGTTGAGCGTCCAACTTCGGCTCAGATCATGATCTCACAGTCCACAAGTTCGAGGCTGCATCAGGCTCTGTGCTGACAGCTCAGGGACTGGAGCCTGCTTCGGATTCTGTGTCTCCCTCTCTCTCTGCTCCCTCCCCCAGTTACACTCTCTCTCTCTCTCTCTCTCTCTCTCTCAAAAACAAACATTAAAAAATTGTTTTAAAAACCTCAAGAAGAAATAGAAAGTCCAAAGAGCTCAAAACCATGACAATGAGTGAACCAATGGTTTGATTTTCCTAGCAAGAATCACCAGGCACAGATGATTTTAGAGGAGTTCTACCAAACATTCATGGAAGGCGTCACTCTACTCTGACGCAAGTCATTTGAGAAGAAAAAGAAAGTTAAGACTCGCCAACCGATTCTGTGAGTCCACTCTGCCTTTAGTACTAAAATTTTAGTGAAGAAATATCACAGGAAAGCCTCATTCATGAGCATACAGGCCATAATCCTCCATAAATAGCAAAATGAATTCTGTGCTTGGAAAGAAAGATAACAGGTCTTGCTTGACTACATTGGGTTTACTCCAGGAATATAATGCTTCACTTCAGAAAATCTGTAATTATCTCTCACCGCATTAGCATATTAAAAGAATAAAACAATATGGTTATTCCAATAGATGGAGAAAACACATTTGATGAAATTCAAAATACCTATTTATGATCTTGCAAAAAATTTAACTAGCTCCGAATAGAAAGGGATTTCCTATATGATTGGGGGGAGGGGTGGGTCTGCCAAACACCTACAGGAAACATTTTTAACCCTGAAACCTTTCAAAGTTGGGGGGGGGGGAGGAAAGAAGTAAAAGGCAGAGGGTTTGGGAAGGGGGGAACATCCTCCACGCTCATTATTCACAGAGGGCGTGATTGTCCACGGAGACCATTTTATCTACAACCTTCGAAGTTCAAATACTCATAATAGTGCTTTTGGTAAAGAAGCGGAAACATCCGAGTGTCGGTCAGTGGTGGGACAGTGGTGGGACGGGTAGATAAATTGAGGTGCATTCACACAGTGGGATTCCGGGGGGCAAATAGCCAGCGGCCGGTGGGTCACGACCATCCCCAGCCTCGCGGTGGATCTCACAAACTTAGCGGTGGAAGGAAGACGCCAGGCACCGAACGCGCTCGCTGCATGACTCCGTTTACATAAAGTACAAGTGCGGACACAGCTCGTCCCCCCGTCGAGGGGCCGACGGCTGGGGGCGCGGGGCGCAGCCACAGGGTGAGTGTGGGTGCAGGGTCAGTCCGGGCCGGGTTCAAATGCAGGTTTTGCCGCTCACCGGCTCGCCGACCGTCCACAAGGGACGAAGCCACCGTGAGCTCAGTTTCCTCCGCTGGAAAGGACGTCACGACCCTGCTCGAAACTCCAGAAACAGTCTTCACTCGGCAGAGGGTTTAGATTTCAAGATGTGTCCTCCAAAGCTGCTTTGGGGACCCTCCTCACCCCGGATGTGCCCTGTCCAGCCTACACTGCTGTTGTTCCGTCACTGAGACCCCTGCCAAGGTCACAGGCAGCATCGGCAAAAGGTTCCCCAAGTGGAGGCACTAAGACGTGACTCACCAGCCCGCTCCCAGCACGTGCGCCGGGTCTCGGAACCAGGAAAACAGGACTCACGTTCTTACCTCTGCGGTCACAGCTGCTTGAGTCCAAGGGCATTTCGGAGCTGAAGGGCAGTGCTTGGAAAGCCTGTCACGTGGCTCAGGGACGGGTCCAGCAGCCGCCTCCACCCCACCCTGCAGGGCACAGGTGTTTGTGAAGGAGAGAGCACAGCACCTGCTCCCTCCACCCCCACATTTCCTGCCTTTTGTAAAAGCTTCTATAATAGACTGGAATTGTATAGTCCTCCTACAAGGCTGTTTTGCAAAGTGCTTCTGGAATAATTATTTGTGCTTAGTGTTTGAAAACTAACCTTGTTCTAAGAGAAGGAATACGATGTGTGTATTTAACATAACCGACATTAGTGGCAGTCCCCCAGCTGATGGCCGAGCCTGGGCCCTGGGAGGGAGCCGTCCCCCCAGCTGACGGAGCTCTGCAGAGCGTTACCAGTTAGTGGTCCCCTTCACTGGACGGGACAGCTGGGGACCCAGCAACTGCACCCCCGTGCACGTGCTCTCACATTCCGGGGGGCCCGAGAACAAGTGGGCAGTCCAGGCACCCTGCCCATGTGACTTCCGCCGCACCCCAGTGTGAGTCTGGGGCCTTTGGAGGAGTGAGGAAGGCAGGAAGCACCCCCAGTTCCCGGGTCACAGCAGGAAAGGGCCCGAGGGGGCTGGGCTGGGCTGCTGCCCAGAGCCTGAAATCAAGCCAGTGCCTCTGCAGCCAGACAAAAAGCCATCCCACCGCTGCCCCGGCCGAGCAGGCACTCTAGTCTCTCTACCGCACTCCAGTCTCTCGGGCAGAGACGGTTCTAGACAAGTGCTTGTAGTGGGATGGACGTGAGGGAATCTGCTTGGGAGCAGAGGGGTAGAGATGACAGACAGAGTCACCGTGGGACTTAGGGGACTGTACACAGTAAGCCCCCTGGTATTAGCGGTGGGCTTGCGAGGAAGGTGCCGGAATATTTCTTCTGCATCTGCGATCAGGAGCCACGGGGCCGGCCGTGTGTGGGTGAGGACAGCGTCAGGCCTGGCCTGCATCGGGGTCGGCCCGCTGCCCGCCAGCCACCAGCAGATCCTCGCCTCCCTGGCCTTGGGCCTCCACATCTGCAAATGGGGCACGATGACCGCGGGCTCCGGGCTCGGAGGGAGGCCACGTGGTTAGAGCGCCCAGCTGCTGCCCACGGAGCCATGAGGTGGCACGGAGGCGCGCTAGGTGCTTTGTGTCCGGTCCCCCGCTAGTCCGCACGGGAAAAAGGACGTGGCCGGACGCTGTTCTCCGTCTGAGATGAAGACACTGAGCGTCCGAGGGGCTCTGAGCGCCAAGCAGTGTGCCCTGGGCCCCCAAACCCAGGGGTGGCAGGACTGAGGACCAAACACAGCGCCCCCGTGTGGCCGTTTCTCCCCAGCGAATACTGTTCCAATCCCAGCTAGGCCGAGACTGTTGGCTTTTCCCCGAGCTCTTGTCCCCGAGCGTCTGTTCTGCTGCGACGGCCAGTACATATTTACTGAAATTGAACCGTCACGGCTCTGCGGGCAGGTCCCTGCCAGCCAGGTCCAGCCGCCAACAGCTGTTCCGTGAGCGCACGTGAGGCCCTGCCCCAGGCGCAGTGACCCCTGCGCAGGGCTCGGGGGGTTCCAGAGTCTGCAGACCGGCCGACTGAAGACAGGGGCCACGGGCAGGTGTCTGGGGGCCCGGGGGCGTCACCTGGGCCTGCCCCAGGACTGTGCTTTGCTGTCTCACAGCTTCCACAAAATCACGGGAGAAGCCGCATTTGAGAGCACTCTGGCCTGTGTTGTAAGTCCGGGCATGTTTTCGAAAGCCTGCCATCGAGACTGTGTTGCAGAAAACACAAGTCCCCGGTGACGAGTAAAGCAGCCAGCGCTTCAAATCCCGGCTCCTGGACCGTCTCTTCCCGCAGAAGGACGGGCAGACCTTGATGTGACCTGACACCCAGGCATGGCGGGAAGTCCTCTGGGAGCTCGCCATAGCTTTGAGCCGGTGATGCATTAACACCAGTGTAAATTCTCTTTAGAATAACTTCCTCACGCTTGGGGGGGGCTGAGCCGGTGGAGCGTCCGACTTCGGCTCAGGTCACGATCTCACGGTTCGTGGGTTCGAGCCCCGCGTCGGGCTCTGTGCTGACAGCTCGGGGCCAGGAGCCTGCTTCGGATTCTGCGTCTCCCTCTCTCTCTGCCTCTTCCCTACTCACACTCAGTCTCTCTCAAAAATAATAAACATTAAAAAAAATTAAAAAAGAACTTCCTCAGGTGCCAGAGATGATAACGTTCTGGGCCTCAGGTAAAGCAAAGTGGGGTTGACTGCTTCCTGGGCCGTACGGGGACTCAGTGGGTGAAATGGCCTCCATCCCCGCCCTTGGGCAAATCGTCCCTGTGTCCTCTGGTTCATGCAAGTGCCCAGTTCAGAGCGAGTTCTTTCTGGGTCTCTGTGACCCTGGAGAGGAGTGTATCCTGCCGTTTGCCCCTGGGCAGACACCTGCTCCCAAGCAAAACGGGCCCTGCCAGTGGGCTGGTTCAGTGCGGTGTGGACGGGATCGTGTGTCCCGGGGCCCCCGGCTCCAGCACGAGGAGCTGTCCAGTCCAGTGGCCTTTATGCAGATGTCCTCATGGAAGATACTAGACTCCTGCAAAGTGGCCCCGGCGGTGCCCATGGGAGCCCCCACGGTGCCCATGGGCCTCTCGAGGCCTCGTCCTGCTCCCGTGTGAGGGTGGCTTGTGTCCCCACCTCCCAGCACTGCTGAGGCCCTGTGGCTCCACAGCCTGGGGCGCGTGTGGACAGCAGGTCCTACTCCGGGCCGGGACACTCGCCTGCTGTGTGGAGACCGCTCACAGGACACCGTCCCTTCAGCCCTTGCCTGCTGCCCGTCCTGTCGGGGGCCCAGCACGAACCCCAGGACCCTGAGTCCTGGTGCAGTTCAGCTCGTGCAGACGGACCCCGGCTCACCAGACTCCGGACAGACGCTGCAGGAGCGCCTCGGGGTCTCCGGGGCGTAGGACTCGCTTTGTGCCGACAGCTTGTTTTTAAAACAGAGAACATATAAGCAGGTGGATAGGCTAGAAATGCACCCTCTCGGCGGAAAACCAACACGTAAATGTCAGAGGAGCAACAGGTCTGGAACAACAGTACCAGACAGCCGTCATGAGATCTGGGATTTATTTATAATCGCAAGGCATCTCCCCACAAGATGCGTCCGAATTATACAGAAACTTTACTACGCTGGGGAAAGTCTGGCCCATTCCGCCTTGACCAGGGGATCAAAGCCACACCTGCTTCCAGACGCGGATCCCAGTGATCACCTGGGCACACAACCTTGAGGGAAACACGAGACGTGGGGGAAGGGGTGTTCCGTGAAGTCGCTGGCCTGTAATCTCAGAAACGTCAACATCATGAACACAGGCAGATGCTCGACGGCTGCTGGAAGTCACGGGGAGGCGACAGAGACGGGACAGGGGACAAGGGGACGCGGAGCCGGGTGTCCTCCGTTGTGCGGATGGACGGCAAGGCTGCCTCGGTCCCACTGCTCTGGGCACTTGATGCAAGAGAACGTGGTAGGACAGACCGAGTAAAAGACCCGCATTTACTTGAATCTGAGTGGGATTCTTGGCCTTGTAACTTCCCTGTAAATTGCAAACGATGTCAAAATTGAATTTAAAATAAAATCTGAGCTATCCCTCGAGGCATCGGAGGACATGTCTGTAGGGTGCTGGGGGTCAGGGGTCTCATCCACATCCCTGTCCTTGGTGGGGGGGGAGGGTGAGACCACAGCTTCCCAGACCTTTGTGAGCAAGACTCTTCACTGTTACCGAACTTGAACCCGTTCTAAACATTTCCACGGCTGGTTCGGAATAGCTTCCAACCGTGGGTGGGGGCGGGAGGGAGTGGCAGCGTCTACAAGGATGCAGGCCCCGTGCACCCCGCAGGATCCACATCCGTGAGCTGATCAGTGACTCAGGCCGCAGGAGCTGGTTTCTCGCAGTACCAAAAATAACTCCCGCTGCCCAGAAGCTCACACGTCAAGCACCCTGAGGCGCTCTGGCTGGTGTCAGGACACAGAGATGCCTTATTAAACTGCTCTGTGGGAGCACGGATGTGTGGATCATCAGCCTGGGTGCCTCCCGGGGCGCGGGGACAGCCTCAGATCCCGGTGAGAAGCAAGGGAACTAGGTAGACCTTGGGCTTCTGGGCTGCAGAGCCTGGTCTCCAGGAAAGATGAGCCCTGGTGCCTCCTCCTCCTGCTCAGGGCTGGCCCTCCGGCAACCACCCTCTCCTGCTCAGGGCTGGCCCTCCGGCAACCGCCCTCCCAGCCAGCTGGGGCCACCCCACAGGGGGCAGGGAGGGCTGAACCTCTAGTGCGTGGGCTGCAGCACCTAGAAAATAGTGTTTTCTGTGACTCTGTGACGGGTCCTCCTATGTGGGAGTGACCGATAGACTCTAGAGAACGTGCGGTTCTCCCAACATTAGTCTGCAAGTGGCCTCGCGGTTAAATGCGCAGGAGGGACAGGAAGACACGCGTGCACACACACGCCCGTCACATGCCCGAGTGAGTGTGAGGTGCCCACACAGCTGGCAGATATGAAACAACACCTCTTGGTTCTAATCAGATAAATCCTGCCAAGACCATATCCAACCTCACCGGTCACCTGCGGGTCTCCGGCCCTCGGCAGCCGGCAGTGGGGGTGGAAATTATAGGAGAAAGTGGAAGTTTAGACTCAAAGCGGGGAGCCAGGTGGCCGCATGGACGAGGAAACAGCAGGAAAGACTGTTTGGGGAAGGTTGTCGCCAGGCTTTGTGCGTGACCTCGGCGTCCTCGAGGCCTCCCTGTCTCCACGCAGGCCCCCTGAACCCCTGCTCTGGGCCCGGCCTCTCTCCTGAGCCACACAAACCCCCTGAAGTGAGGCCTCGGCCTGATAGCCCAGCCAGGATGCCCCACCAGGAGCCCACGCCCGGCCCGGCCCTGTGTCACCCTCATCGTGGCTCCCGTCTTCACCCCAAACACCTGCACCTCCTGGCCCAACGCCAACGTTCACCTCCGGAAGGAGGACTAAATCTGGAGCGTTCCCTCCTCCAAGCGCCACACTCGGTCTCCGTGTCCCTGTCCCCCACCGTCCCCACCCAACTAGTGACAACAGATGCTTGGGCCACAGACGGAGAAACATTCTGGACTTGCCTCTGCCCCACACATCCAGCCTGTCGGTGTCGTGGGCCGGCCTCTGGGGTCCGTCTCCAGAGCAGGACTTGGATCCAAATAGTCACCGTCTGCACAGCCGGAGCCCTGGACCAAGCCACCAGCTGACCGCAGTGGTCCTCCCAGCCCACACCACCCACCTTCCCTGCCACAGTGCATTTGTCTCCCGATGGCGCAGGGGAGTTTTGAAAGCGCAAATTAGACCATGCTGTCCTCCCCACTCGAGGCCGTCCCATGACGTTCCCATCGCCATGGCCTCCACGGCCCGCCCGATGTCCTGCTCCGTCCTGCCACTCTCTCCCTGGCCCGCCACGCTCCAGCAGCCCAGGCCACGTGTTATCACGTGGTACAAACATGTGGATCCCACTCCTGCCTCAAAGAGTTTGTGTTTGCCCGGAATATTCCTCCCCCCAGACCTTCCTTCTAGCTTTTGCTGAGATCATAGGTCATAGCACTCAGATCTGTCACCCCCTCTGAGAGTTTCTCTGGCCACCTGGCAGAAGTGGCCGACTGGCCCCATCCCCCCCAACCTATTATTCTGTTTTTCCCTTGGTTCGTATCAGGATATGAAATTAACTGTACAAAAGACGCTTGTTCATTGTCTACCACAGCCAACGCACGGAAGCAGCCCAAATGTCCGTGGGCTGCTAAGGGATCAAGAAGAAGTGGCCCATACACACGATGGAATATTATCCTGCCACGAAAAAGAAGGAAATCTTGGTGGCTCAGTGGGTCGAATTTCTGACTCTTGATTTCAGCTCAGGTCACAATCTCATGGTTTGTGAGATCGAGCCCCGTACTGGGCTCTGTGCTGAGAGCACAGAGCCCGCTTGGGATTCTCTCTCTCCCTCTCTCTTTGCTCCTGCTCACTCTCTCTCTCTTAAAACAAATAAATAAACTTTTAAAAAAAGAATGAAATCTTGCCATTGGCAATGACATTGATGGAGCTTGACCGTATTATGTGAAACAAAGTCAGAGAAAGACAAACACCCTATGATTTCACTCATGTGCAGAATTTAAGAAACAAAACGGATGGACACACACAAAAGGAGAGACAAACAGAGAAACAGGCTCTCAACTCCAGAGAACACATTGCTGGTCACCAGGGGGGAGGCGGGTGGAGAGATGGGGATTAAGGAGGACACCT
Source organism: Felis catus (assembly GCF_018350175.1). NCBI lineage: Eukaryota > Metazoa > Chordata > Mammalia > Carnivora > Felidae > Felis > Felis catus. The sequence goes on from NC_058384.1 coordinate 493,936, forward strand.
GTGATGCGCACCAGGTGATGTATGCAGCGTTGAAGCACGGTATTGTACACCTGAAACTAACATTACACTGTATGTTTATATATGTAAATTTTGAAATACATAAATAAATTTTTTACAGTGTTGTCGACTGTCTCCCCAGATTAGATAAATTCCGTGAAGACAGAAACTTTGTCTTACTTCTTAGAGCCCAGTTCCTAGTACGGCACCTGACACAAAACGCGTGGTCTCGGGAACTACGTGTTGAGTCAAAGAACAAGTGAGTTTCAGAGTAAGATTTGAAATCGGGCCCACGTAAATGCCAACCTCGGCCCCCGTATTGTGCCGTGCTGGACAAGGACGGGTGATGGTCGCCTGTCTTGCAAATCCCAGGACAGGACAAGCTCTCAGGCGTGTGTGGCCTCACTGAGCCCTCTGTGGCCAGTGCGATCCGCGTGGCCTCACTGAGCCCTCTGTGGCCACTGTGATCCCTAATAAACTAAGGCCAGTGGGAGAGAAGCAGGGTCTGGGGTCTGCCACCATGCTTCACGGCCATCCCGCCCCAAATGACCCTTGCCTCGCTCCACACCAGGATGGAAACTGTGACATGAATTCAAACCCCTAATATCGCCCTAAGGTACACGCTACTAGCTGCCTTCCCACCGGGTACCGCCACCTTCGATCCCAGATCTTAGTCACGTATCTGCCAACAGCTTGCCCTGGGCTTTGGGGAGGCTGGGAACACCCCCCGACCCAGGGTCCGGGGGTCTAAGGCAGCCATGGTGGCCGCGGCGGCCACGGTGCCCTTCCACGGGAGAAAGTATGTCACGGGGTCTGGGACTCACTGGCACAAAGGTCGTCACCTTGACTGGAAAGCAAGCTCACCTACCGGGAAGGGCAGGGCAGGGGCTGGAGGAGAGCAGGGCCCGGGTGCCACCGAGCCCCCTGCCCCAAGACCTCTTCCCACGGAGGTGACGGTCCTCGCTGTGCAGACCATTCCAAGCGAGGTTTCTGTTCCTTATGGCCAAAAGCAGCCTCGAGGAGCCTTGTGCCGTGAAGCTCCGTCCGCCATGTCTGGGCTTTGCATCGGCTCTCCACCGGTCTCTCTCTCTCTCTCTCTCTCTCTCTCGGAAGGACGCGCCAGGTCAGACCGTTGCTGTTTCGTCCTCGGTCCTGAACAGGTCTACACCACGTGGGCTCCTTCCAGATGGAGAGCCACGTGAGGTGACGCGTTTACTGTGCTTGGAACATTTCCTTCCAGAAACAATGTTTAAGGGCCCGGCATGTGCTGAACACGGGCAGGCTGCGTGACGTAGCTGTGGGCAGACCTGACAGGCTTACTCGGAGGCATGCAGGCTGTGGTGAGCAGCCTGCAGGGGTGAGGAGGGCGATGGGGCGGTACTGTGGTTCTTGGCAGCTCTCGGAAGGAAGTTTGTCGTGGGGGTGAAGACGGAACCACAGCCGGGTCCGGGGGCCACGGCGTGCGGGTGAGCCGTTGTAGTGAAGGGCTATTCCCGTACGCAGGAATGCTGAAAAAACACCTAATCCAGATTTCATCGAGCCGTCTTTAATGAAACTCTACTAACTTGTACAATGTCCTGTAAGATGACGTTTTACAAAGTAATCGGTAGATTTGGAATATTCTGGGTTGAACCTGGTCTACCTGGTTAAGCAAAGTCAAATCTGTTTCGTTCCTTCGGCATTTCTCAGACTTTAACTCGAAGCCATGTAACCGCTGTGCCTACGCGCGACGGGGGCACAATAATGGTAAAGTCACAAATTAGGCACTAAAATGTGAATTACTTCCGGTGTGGATTCAAGTGCATAATAGTCCTTTGCTTCTTCAGCTTGTCCTGTGGGCATGGACAAGCAATCAGAGGAAACAATAACGCCGGAAGCACCAGCAATAAAAGGACAAAAGGACAAATTTAAAACTTGTAACCAACAAAGGACACGCTCAACAGAGTGAAAAGCAAACCTACAAAATGGGAGAAACTGTAAAACATGCTTCTCTTAAAAGGTTAGCATCCAGAATACATAAAGAACTCCTACAATACACAAAGGAGCCCAGTTTAAAATGGGCAAAGAGAATGAGGTCATCAAGACGGTGGAGTGGGAGGAAATAGACCTTGTCCCCTCAGACAGCCGTCCACAGGCGATGGGAGGGCTCTGGAGGCCATTCAACAGAATTGAGAGCCAGAGTAAACCCACACATATACGGTCAACTCATCCTTGGCAGGGGCTCCAAGAATGCACAACAGAGGAAAGACAGTCCCTCCAATGAATGGTGTTGGGAAAACTGGACATCTACAGGCTAGAGAAAGAAATTGGACACCTGTCTTACACCACTTACAAAAATTAACTTAAGGACTGATGACTTAAATGTAAAACCCGAAGCCATAAATCCTAGAAGGAAACAAAGGCGGAAAACTCTTTGACCTTAGTCTTGGTAATGATGTTTTGGATATGACACCAAACACAAACTAAAAGCCTTGTGCAGAGCAAAGAAGACAGTCCAAAAGAGAAAAGGTACTCTGCAGAAGGGGAGGAAATATTTGCAAACCAGATATGTGATAAAGGGTTAACATCTAAAACATAGAAGGAACTCGTACAGGTCAATAGAAAACGAAACAAAACAAAATCCAAGCAGCCCAATTTCAAAATGGGCAAAGGGCCTGAACAGACATTTTTCCAAAGAAGACCAACGGATGGCCAACAGGCACATGAAAAGATGCTCAATGTCATCTGGTCATCTGACGATCCCAGATCATCAGGGAAATACAGATCAAAACCACGATGAGCTATAACCTCACACCTGTCAGAATGGCTGACATTAACAACTCAGAAAAGAGCAGGTGTCGGCGAGGATGCGGAGAAAGGGGACCCCTCGGGCACTGTCGGTGGGAATGCAAACCGGTGCAGCCGCTCTGGAAAACAGTACGGGCGTTCTGGGAAAAATTAAAAAATAGACGTATCCTATGATCCCACCACAATCCCACTTCTGGGATTATATGTGAAGGAAGCAAAGTCAGCATCTCAAGGAAACATCGCACTCTCACAATCTCTGCAGCTTTATTCATAAAGGTGGAGATGTGGAAACAACCTCAAGTGTCGACCGGTGAATGGATAAAGATGTGGTCTTTGCATAATGGAATATTATTCGGCCATAAAAAAAAAAAAACAAAAAACACCGAAATGCTGTCATTTTGGACGACATGGATGGACCAGGAGGGCATTGTGTTAAGCGAAATAAGTCAGGCGGGAAAAGACAAATACTGTATGGTATCACTTATATATGTGGAATCTTTAAAAAAATAATAATAATAACTTCTAGAAACAGAGTAAAATGGTGGTTGCCGGGGGCTGGAGGCAGAAGATAGGGGGAGATGTTGTGTTCAAGGGAATAAACTTTTAGGCGCAATCTAAAGACGTTCTGGAGGGTCTGGTGAGCAACACGGTGAGCACAGCTCATGATGCCACATGGTCTGCTTGGAATTTGGTAAGAGTAGACCTTAAGCATTGTCTCACACACACAAAATTTAAAAAGTAACTATGCGAGGTAATGGATGGTAATGAACATGATTGTGGAAATCATTTCACAGTGTGTAGCCATATAAAATCATCACACTATATACTGTAAATATATATAATTGTATTTGTGCGTTTGTACCTCCATAGTAAGCAGATAAAAGGGAAGCTGGAAATCAATGATTGTTAAAGAGACAAGCCTGAGGACCCTCATTTAGGAATTGGGAAAATCTACGCTTTTAGTTGAAGAGATTACAGAGATACGAGGTGGCTTCGTGGATGCTATTTAATGAAATTCGGCTTAGTGTCATTCCTTGTTTCTTCCTTCAGAACTGGAATTGTGACTGCTGGATAGTAAATAATATGAAATGCACATGTGTTTTATTGTGTCCCTAATCTTGTCGGCAAATACCTCTCAACAGAGGGGGAAAAAAAAAAGGCAAAGGACTTGAATAGACATTCCTCCAAAAAAGACACACACAGATGGCCAAGAAGCACGGGGGAGGGTGTTACCTCCTGTGTAAACTGAGGCAGGCTCCACGGATCCAGCAATTCTCTGCCTGGGGACATAACCAAAGGAACTGAAAGCAGGGTCCCAAAGAGATATTTGCACACCTGTGTTCCTAGCCACGTTATCCACGACAGGCAAACAGTGGAAACAACCCAAGTGTCCTTCAGTGGGTGGATGAAGTGTGGTGTGCACACAGGCGAGACCGTGAGGCGTTAAAAAGGACAGAAATTGTGCTAAGTGACATAAGCCGGCCACAAAAAAGACAAATAGTGTGTGACTTTACTTATGAGTTACGCAGAGTCAAAGTGGTAAAGACAGAGTGGGGGGAGCGTCTGGGTGGCTCAGTCGGTTGAGCGTCCGACTTCGGCTCAGGTCATGATCTCACGGTTCGTGAGTTCGAGCCCCGCGTCGGGCTCTGTGCGGACAGCTCAGAGCCCGGAGCCTGCTTCGGATTCTGTGTCTCCCTTTCTCTCTGCTCCTCCCCCATTCATACTCTGTCTCTCTCTCAAAAATAAATGAACATTTAAAAAATTGAAGAAAAAAAAAGACACAGAATGGAAGTGTGGCAGCCACGGGGCTGGGGCGGCGGGGTGGGGGGTGGGGGCCGTTCTGAGCTTCAGTTCCGTGAGAGGAAAGACTTCTGGAGATCAGCTGCACAACAGCGTGAATATACTTAACACCGCACACGTAGGAATGCTTCAGATGGTGAGATTTACGTTATGTGTGTTTTGTCCCAATTAAAAATGAAAAAAATTACAAAGAAAGAAAAAGAAGGAATAAGCGAGGGAAATTCCATCAGCATCAACCAGAAGAAAAAAACAACGCACTAATGTTCTGTGTCTCTCCAAGTACAAAATAAGGAACAAAAAACTTTAAAAAATCGGTTACAACATCATCAGAGCAAACTGAAGAAGCGAGACGTGAAGTCAGGCAATTGGTAAGTAAAAGCCAAAATGCCTCACACATTTGCAGAACGGCCGGCCGGCCGCCTGGAATTCAGAACCGGAGCCACTTGTGAATAACGCTCTCTGGCAGGTGCACCACAGCGTCTGGGGGGCACTCGGGCACACTGCAGCACCAAATCCACTCGCTGCGGGTGACTATCTGCACGCGGCAGTGATCGATGATCGCAGTGATCGCGGCTGTGGTTAGAATCCCCAAAGAAAGGGCTTGGAAATACCTTATCTGTTGTGCAAACGAGGCCCCAGACAAGCCCCAGGTGCTGGGATATTCCGAGTGATAATGGGAGCAGTGGAAGGAACAGCGTGGGAACCCCAAGTCTGTGTGCTGTGGGTGCAGCTGCGGAGACGGGAGGGGGGCTGTGTTGCACAAGTTTCCTCTGAAAATCAGGCGTGAGTGACACCGTATTTCACTCACAGGGAAGCCCTCCTACGTACAGATGTACCTATAGATCTGAATCTCATGTAGAATAAAACGGCGAATCTAGGGGCACCTGGGGGGCTCAGTCAGTTAAACACCTGACTTCGGCTCAGGTCACACGATCTCACTGCTCGTGGGTTCGAGCCCCCCATCGGGCTCTGTGCTGACAGCTCGGAGCCCGGAGCCTGCTTCAGTTTCTGTGTCTCCCTCTATCTCTGCCCCTCCCCTGCCCATGCTCTCTCTCTCTCTCTCTTTCTGTGTCTCTCTCAAAAATAAAATAAAAACATTTTTAAAAAACCCGGCAAATCTAATGAAACCCAAGCTGCCTGGTCCCATCTGTTTAAATAAATGGTATCATCACATCCAGTTCTGCTACTCATACTGAAGTTTATCGTGTAGGAATTTATGAACACAAGGAAGAATTAAAAATTAATTTACGAAGCATCCACACCCTGCAGACATACCAAAGAAGAGTTATGACTTTTTAAATGGTTTATTTAACAATGTTGGAGGATCCGATAGAAAGTCAAAATTACAAGAAATGCACAAAGACATACAAATGTGTGTGGCTGAAGTTTATGAAATTCAAAGCAAAAATTTAACTTTGGACAAGTGGGGTTCATGTGATTTACAAGTGCTATTAATCAGGACTAATATATGAATCCCAAAAACGATTAAAGGCCAGCAGGGAAACACCCGTACAGGCTCACGGGAAATATTCGACATTATTTACAAATGCCCATCCTGGGGGGCGCCTGGGGGGCTCAGTCGGTTGAGCGTCCGACTTCAGTTCAAGTCATGATCTCACGGTTCATGAGTTCGAGCCCCGTGTCAGACTCCGTGTTGACAGCTCAGAGCCCGAAGCCTGCTTGGGATTCTCTCTCCCCCGCTCTCTGCCCCTTCCCCCGCTCACACTGTCTCTTTCTCTCTCAAAAATAAATAAACCTTAAAAAATATTTCTTGAATAAATGATTCAAAAAAGTAAAACAAAAAAAGAAATCCCCAACATGATGGACTTGGATTGCATTCCTAATCCAGCCACATCATCACAAGATATTATATCTGTCAACGGAGAAGACGGAAAGCGTTAAGCATCACCTCACCCCGAAAGCACAATTATACGAATCCTGGCAGGCAGGGAGGGGGAGGTTCCCGCCGGGTGAGGAATAAGGGACAGACCCCGCCGTCCCTGCCCGATATGTGCTCCCTGGCTGCCTGTGAAAATCCTGAAGGTTTACACGCTGACACTTCAAATGGAAAAGCTGGAATTACAGAGTAAGCCTGCGAAGCCCAGGCTCCTCACAGATCCCTTTGAAACGTAACACCTCGTGTTTCATTTTCGACCGCAAGCGCGTGACATGAGGAATGGCAGTGTCTCCCGTTCTCCAGTGAGCCGGGGAAACCGTACCATCTCCTCTGTGTGAGCCACGGTGTGGAACGCGGGAGGGCGCGCGTGAACAGGTCACGGGCACGTCACGTGGACCCGGGAGGGGACCGCAGCGCACAGCTGTTCCCAGAACATCCCTGCCTGGGGTGGCTGATGTCCCGGGGGCACTGGTGTCTCGGGGACCCACCCAAACCTCTCGCCACCGCGTCCGTCCGTCCGGGGAGGGCGTGAAGTGCCCCAGGTCAGGGCGAGCGGGTCTCCGCTTTCCAAACACCTGCTCCTTCAAGGGGGAGGTCGAGTAGGACTAGGATGAACCCCCAGCCAGCTCCTTGCAGTCTTCGTCTTCCTGGTGGCCTGCTCTCGTCCCACCACACCCCCGGGGAAAACTGGGGGCGTCACTCCGGATGCCCGTCCTCATTTTCTGTTACTGACTCCTAGGACTGGGTTATATCGCCCACTTCCTTGTGTTTTCAAGCATTTGGCTAAGTGGGCCCATTGGAGAGAGTATTTTCCAAAGCTCAGACTCTTTGAATCATCCAGAAATCGGAAATGCCGACCGCCATCCCAGAGCCCCACGGGGCAGGGGCAGGACTGGAAGCTTCCAGCCTTGAACCTCCCACTCTGGTCCTTGACTTTCTCCAGTCTTGGCCCGTGTTGACGTGCTGCGTGTTGAGCAGCCTTGGGGATGGAGAGGCCATCGGAAATGCTCACGTGGGGAGAGGGAGGCCACGGCAAAGGCCCCCACGGGGCCCCCGGAGTCGTCCCCAGCTGGGCCGGGTCCCAGGCCTTTGTTCCCCTGCATCACCCAGCCACTGGGGACCCTTCATCCCAGGAGGAGGGCAGGAGCATCGGCCATGTGGCCCAGCACCCACTGCCGTGGGGCCCTCCTGACCTGAGCACAGCGGCCCGTCTCCCAGCCACGTAAACGCTCAGAATTCTTTTTTTTTTTATTAATTTTTTTTAACGTTTATTTATTTTTGAGACAGAGAGAGACAGAGCATGAACGGGGGAGGATCAGAGAGAGGGAGACACAGAATCTGAAACAGGCTCCAGGCTCTGAGCGGTCAGCACAGAGCCCGACGCGGGGCTCGAACTCATGGGCCGCGAGATCGTGACCTGAGCCGAAGTCGGACACTTAACCGACTGAGCCACCCAGGCGCCCCAACGCTCAGAATTCTTAACCACGTGTCACAGACAGGACACCGGGAGGCACGGAGCAAGTGCCCTGAGCTTGTTTCTTCTCGGAGTTCCCCTCCCTCTCAGCTCTGCTGACAGACGCCCTTCCGTGGGATTTCTCTCCATTCTCTCGAGGGGATTTCAGCTGTCCCGCCTCTCCGCCCGGCGGTCCCTGGCGATACATGCCCCGCACCTCCTGCACTTACAAACGGACCTGCTTGACTTGTTCAGGTGGCAGGACCCTCCCCCCTCCCGGTCGCTGGGTCTCTAGCCGCCTCAGCACCAAGGACCCAGCACCAAGGACTCAGCACTGAGGGACCCTCCCCCCTGCCCAGCTCACCCGGCCCCCCAGACGGACGGGAAGGTCCATGTGGCAGGTGGGACCTATCTACCTCTCCCAAGGCTGCGTACAGGATGTCACACCCTCCTCGTTTCCACCCCCTGCCTGGGCGCTGCCCCCAGGGCTCTGACCGTCAGGGAGCTGCTGGGACCCGTGGTCCCCCCACACAACCAGCCCTGCTCTGTCCCCTGCAGCTTCTCTGGACTCTGGAACACGAGGTAAGCGAGCTCCCAGGGCATACGAGCGGCTTCCTCCACGGGGAAGAAACAAAGGCTCGTTTCTGAAGTCCTGGCCTGGTGGGCACGTCGCAGGAGGCCCCAGGGTACAAAGTCGGGGACGTTCGTTAGGAGGGGACCGTAGGGACGCTCGGCACACTTTCACTCGGGAAGCCGGGATTCACACCGGAGGGTTGGGACCATCTCACTGGAATCAACCAGCCCAGGCCCCGACGCTCCCAGGCAGGGCCCGCGAAGCCGGCCGACGGCGCGAGCCCTTCTCTGCGCCGTGTGACACTCACCCGCCCGCCGTCCCGTCCCACGTGCGGGGACAGAAATGAAATCATCCACCGCTCGTGACACCGAGGCCGCCGCTTCCAGACTCTGCTCTCATGATTCCAACTGCCGCAGAACCGCTGAGGCAGGAGAGCCTGACAATTAATTTTCCCTTATCTCGGCCCCGGACGGAATCCTCCAGGCAGACGGGCCCTGGGCGCGGGGACAGGGCGGGGACTCCCTCGTCCCCTGCAGCCCTCCTCCACCGGGCCTGGTCCTCCTGTCCCTCCAGCATCTACGTGGACCTTGACGGCATTGAGCCCGGGATGCGCAGGCACGCTCGCACGGTGTCATCGGTCGCCTGCACGTCAGCCTGATTTACTGCTCCTCGCGGCGTGGGGTGCGCGGCCGGGCCCGGAATGCGAATGAAATGATTGCTTTCATCAGATCGTCTTTTTATGACTGTATAATTTCGGTAGTTAAAACCTCGGCTGATATATTCCACGAAGCAGCCAGAAGGCTACGCTAATGTATGGCCCTTATTAATTTTTGAAAACCAGGGTGAAATTTGAAGGATCTGCCTCCACACACTTCAAAGCTCTGGGAGGAAGAGAAAAGGAAGAAGAAGGCAGATGCGATGGTGATTAATGTAAACTAATTAGCATTCATTGTTTTCTATTCCCCCTTCCCCGCCTGGAAAGCCGCCAAGGAGGGTATGAGCGATGCCCCGCGCATTACTCCAAGCAGATTTCAAATATTCATTTTTTTTCAACGTTTTTTATTTATTTTTGGGACAGAGAGAGACCGAGCATGAACGGGGGAGGGGCAGAGAGAGAGGGAGACACAGAATCGGAAACAGGCTCCAGGCTCCGAGCCATCAGCCCAGAGCCTGACGCGGGGCTCGAACTCACGGACCGCGAGATCGTGACCTGGCTGAAGTCGGACGCTTAACCGACTGCGCCACCCAGGCGCCCCATTCCAAGCAGATTTCAAGTCCGGGCTCGCTGCGGGCTGCCCTTGGGTGCGTTTCGGAAGGAGGGAGGGGGAGTCGGCGGGACTTCATCCCCACAGCCGGGGACTGAGACGTCTACACGGCGTTCCTTCCTCGCTCAGTGCTTCGCGGTCGGGCCGCCTCAGAGGGGCCTGGAGCTCCTCCTTGGTGCTCCTCTTCGGTGCTGTGACCGTCAGACCAGCGGGAACTCAAATTTGGACACAGGCGGTTTCAACGAGATCCGGCAGCGAGCCACACGCACGTGTCCGCCTTCCACGTCGCCACAGAGGTCAGACGCTCGTGCCTGAGAGGAACAGCTTCAAAAGGCACGTTGGGACGTAGGGTGGTGGCTGAACCATCTAAGTCCTGGGTTGCAAACCGGCTCGTCTGTCTGCAGGACACGTTCCGCATCCCTTCGGAGCAGAGCCGTTTCCAGTGCGGAGCTCGAAACGCACCTCGAGGAACTCCGGAGGGATTTTCTCCTGCTTCAACGGACGTCGAAGGAGGCGAGTCATTGGCCAGGGTTTGTGGGCAGAACGTGACGTCCGGTTTGTTAGACTGGTGTGCACGGCGACGGAGCCTTTCAGACCCTGCTTTTGAACTTCTAACATGTGCCCTCTTGGCTCTGAGCTCGGATCCGAAGCCATCGGTGGCTCCCCGTTGCCTATTAAATGGACTCCGTCTTCTAAGTCCTCCGCGAGGTGGGTCCGGACCCAGCTTTCCCGACACGTGTCCACGTCCTTGGTGCTGCCCTGCGGGTCCACCTGCCACTGCTGAGACGCACGCCGGGTCCTTCCTCCGCGGACACGCAATCCCCCTTCGGGACGTGAGGACGGCCGCCTTAGCCACTGCGCAGGTTTCTGTGTAACAGTTAAGCACGTGGCCTCTGCCACCCTGAGGCAGGAGCCGCGGCCAGGCACTGGAGGCTAGGCGGCTGCGTGACCCTGGACGGGCTCTGTGCCTCGGTTGCTCATCGGTAAAACGGGGACGGTAAGAGTGTCCACCCCACGAGACTAAATTATCTAACAGACATAAAGCTGCCGTGGTGATGCGGAGCGCGTGTTAGCCGATGGCCGCGCCTGGAATGCGGAGGGCTCCCAGGTGGAGGCGTGATGTTCCTGACCCCGAGCGGGAGACGCCTTATCTGGCTGGAGGTTTGGGAAGCAGCCAAGTGGGCCTGACCCCCGCGTCCTTGTCCCCTTGGGGGACACCGATGGTGGCACCAGCCCCGCCGCGTGGGGAGGGGCTGTGGGGGGGGGTCCGGCGCCCCTGTCACCGGGTCAGGCGGCCTGATTAGAAGCCTCAGCCGCCCTCCCCCCAGACTACACCGTTCGCAGGCGGTACTAACCGCGGTATTTTGGCCTCTTCCGCCTTCCCGCGTGTCTCATTTCTGTCAGTCTAGATGGGGACTGGAGGGAAACTGCCCTTCGCTGCCGGACAGGCCTCCCCCGAGACCCAGGCTGGGGATGCCACCAAGGCTGCTGGGCCGATGAATTAGCAGGTGCGTGGGTCCTAGGTTCCAGCTGTGCTTCTGGAGACGCGACCTCTCATGGAAGGCCCAGGGTCTAGCGGGCAAAGCCCTACCCGGGGCCACTCCAACTCAAGGACGCCTCACCCGTCCCTCCAGGGTACCAGCCCCGGGCACATAACCCACCTCGCAGCGGACCTCTTCCGGCCAGGAATCCGCTCTGCGCATGGAGAGGCTGGTGGAAAAGTCGGCCTCTGCTTGTGGTCTTTATCACCGCCGGCAGATGTGTGGTTTGTGCTGGGCTGGGACCCCCTTCCCCAGAACCAGCAGGGCTTCTCCGTCTGGCGTGCAGCTGGGCGCTGCCCTGGTGTCCCCAGGGTACCCAGTGTCCCCAGTATCCCACTGCCCTCATGTCCCCAGTATCCCACTGCCCCAGTGTCCCCCTGCCTCAGCGTCCCCAGTGTCCCACCGCCCCAGTGTCCCCCTGTCTCCACTGCCCTCGTGTCCCCAGTGTCCCCAGTGCCCCTTCTGCCCCCTGGTCTCACTCTCTCGGGACCCCAAAGCTCTCCAGCCACTAGACAAGTACTCTGCCTCAGGAGGGGACTGAAGGTCACAGGGGGTCGGGTTGGTCACGGCAAAAGGGTCAGGAGGGAAATCCATGGACCTCCAGGGTTTCCGGCCCGGCTCCCCATCCCTTTGCCGCCACCCCCTCAGGAACCGTTTCTGACATTTTTCTGTGGCCATCAAGGTCTCCGACTCCGTGAAATTTTAACGCCACAGATTTACTGTGAACCTGTTTGTGTGCCGTGGCCTGTGCACCACGAGTCCCACAGTATCTGAGGCCCTTTGTCCCCCAAGAACTAGCTTTGCCTCCTCAGGGGCAACATCAGCACAGCTGGGAATGAAGGATATTCTAGAAGGATCTAGAAGGATTTCAGGGGACGCGGATGTCAGTCTGCCTCCCTGCTCCTGCCCTGTCCCCACCTCATCCGCCACATTAGCGGGCGGCTTGCAGAGAATTCGGGGGACACGTCCTCTACGGCAGAAACTGGCCGGATGGCGAGCAGGGCCACGCGCTCCTGGAACATCGGGGTTCCTTCGCCCCAGAGGTGAAACTCCCCAGACCTCGCTCCCAGAGGGACGCTGGCCTGGCCCCTGCGACAGGGGCGGAAAGCCGGCCAATCCCGCGGAGGCCCCGAGCCTCCCTCACCTCCACCTCCTTGACCTTCGGTCTCCTGACACCCAGGCGGGTGGAGGTGGCCACAGAGGGCAGGAGCCCCACCCCAAACCTCGCCTGTGAGGGGGACCTTCCCACCCCTCCCAGCTCCTCCCCCCTCTCCCCACCCCCTCCCGCAGCCTCCCCCCACTCTACCTCACCTCCTGCCCCTGCCTCTCCCTGGCACTGGGGTCACCCCTCCCTCCGAGACAGCCTTCCTGTGCTCTGTGCCCACCACGGCTGCCTCCGTCCATGCCTCTCACGGGATTGTCTGGCCCCAAGGTCCCCTCTTCTCTAGGGAGACCCCTGAGCCTCTCCATGAGCCCCCAGACCGTTCCTGCCCCTGTGATCTTGCCGCTGGCCAAGCTGAGGGGCCCAGTGTAGACGTCTGACTGGGCTGAGCTGCCCGGTTCCCCTGCTGCTCTGGGCGGGAGTCGGCCCCAAGGCCTCTCTTGCTGCCTCCACCAGAACTGCTACAGTTGCTACGTCTTTGCCCTGGAGGTGAGTCAGGCTCGCACCAGGAGAAGGTGACGCTGCCTGAGCCGCTGTGTTTCTTCTCCAGATTCCCGGGGGGGGGGGGGGGGGGGGGGCAGACCTGGCTTGACCTCACCTCCCTGGTGGCTTTTTCTGGGTCCGAGCATACCCCAAAGCCAGCCGGCCGTGGCCGGGGAGGGCAGAGCCCCTAGAGCCCTGGTCGTAGCGGCCCATCCTTGGCTGTCCCGGGGGCACTTTCTCAGGCGGGCTGGAGGCCCTGCAAGGGTCTCCCGGGGCGAGCTCAGGCAGAGGAGGGGGCCCAGAGTGGGTGGGGGGGCGGAAGGGGATCCGGTCCGACTGAGGCCAAGGGCTCGAGCCTTACAAAGTCTCTCTGAGGCAGGAGGAGACGTTTCTGGAATCGCGTCTCCTGTGGGCTCTGTGCACCCTCTAAGGGTGAAGCCTTGGGGTACGGAGGGTCCAGACACGGACGTGTGACGCGAGGTGAAGGGTGGCATGCGGGCCCGGGCGCTTCCAGAAGGGATCCCTTCCCGGTTATTCAGACATCTGTCCAAAGCGGTGAGTCTAATTAGCGCTAATGTCCTTCTTCCCAGCGAACCCTGATGTGAAAACACAGACACACGCGAGGAAAACACATTCGGTTAATTAGCCCCGTGGAAACAATGCCGTCTTCCAGGTCTCCCCGTGGCGTGCAGGGGGAGCAGGGCCTGTCCCTGTGCCCACGGGGAGCCGGCCCCTCGTCCCTTCACCTGGGTTCGCCAGTCACCTGGTGGGGAAGGGCCCCCCGGAAAACCCCTCCTTTCATCCTGTCGTTCCGTTTGTTTGTTCGGTGGCAAAATACACACAAACGTGGAATCTACCACTTTAACCATTTGTTCGCAAGTGGACACCTTCGTGGCACCGCGCGCCCTCGCTCCCGCCATCCAGCCCAGAACTCCACCTGCGCAACCAGCAGCCGGGTCCCACAGCCCTCGTCCCCTCCGTCTCCCAGAACCTGCCCCTTCCAGGTCCGCGTCTGGGTGCCCGTCCGCAGCGGGCTCACTTCCCTGCGCGTCCTCTGGGTCTGCCCAGTGACGGCAGGTGTCGGCCCGCACTCTTCCTTCGGGCTCAGTCATATTGTGCTGTTGTCGATCCCACACCGTCTTCCAGTCACCTGTGGACGGACCCTGGGGCCGTTTCCACCTCCTGCTATTGTGAGTGGTGCTTCATCCAACGCTGGTGAGCAATGTAGCGTTTTTAACCTTCGTGTTTCATTACATACCCGTGCTCTTTATAGAAAAATCAGAAATGCAGAGAAATCAAAGTGCACATCAGGGGGCACCCGGGTGGCTCAGTCGGTTGAGCGCCCGACTTCGGGTCAGGTTACGATCTCACGGTTCGTGGGTCCGAGCCCTGCATCGGGCTCTGTGCCGACAGCTCGGAGCCTGGAGCCTGCAGCCTGCTTCGGATTCTGCGTCTCCCTCTCTCTCTGCCCCTCCCTCACTCTCACTCTCTCTCAAAAACAAATAAACATTAAAAAGAATTTTTTTTAACCTTTAACCAACACACTGAGACATAGCCCCACGAACGTTTTCTATTTATCTCTCCGAACGTTCTCAGTCTCGGTCCCTTGGGCACTTTCTCTTTCGAGGAACCCATATGGCCAGACTTACGTTTGTAAACAAGACAGAACGCACTACATACATCCTCATTTATAAGCTTTTGAAGCGGATTCTGTCACGAGTAACACCGCCGTGACTCCCGCTCCCGATAGAGGACAGACACGCGGACGAAGTGGCTGCCGGCCCATTCTGAAGCCCGCGTTTTAATCCAGATGTGAGGCACCATTGTGAAACGTGCCCGGCTCCCGGCGTGGGTGGACATGTAGATCGTTTCCCATATTTTACTATTATAATCCAAGCTGTGATTGCTTCCTCGTAGCCAAGTCCTCGCGGGCAGTCTTTATTCTCTTAGGCAGAGTAATGGAGAACTTTCTCGTTTTTCGACTAGGAGAACGAGGGGTCTGGGAAGTACAGTGTTTGCCCAAAACTTCCATGGGCGTAATTTGGTCATTAACTGGGTGGCTCCTAGCAGTACTGGAAAAGGGGCAGTGTATGTTTTCAGAGCCCCTTTTTGGTCTACCAGAAACCTTCATTTCTTCCCTGTCAGAGACCCCCACTGTGCTAAGTCTTGCGCCCTCCCTCCCCCGGGTCGCCCAGGGTCCCCCGTGGCACCGGCCCCCACTGAGCGCCAGGGATTCTGGGAGTGGCCCATGGGTGCTGCGCTGCAGTTTTCCCGGCTAACCTAATCGGGACTAACGCACCCCCCCCACCCCCACCCCACTGACCCAGCACGGAGTAACGACACCGTTGTGCATACGCACAGAGAGAAGCAAGCCCCAGTATCGGATGCCTGAAATGTAAGGTGTTCTTATAGCTCGTGGGGCGTGTGCTCAAGAGATGATTGTTAAAATAAAAGGGAAGGAGGGACGGACGGAGGGAGGACCCCCGGTGTCTCATTCTGCCCCGTCCTGGTCCTGACCCCCATGCCTGCCCCAGCCTGCCCCAGGTTTGCTGGGAGTGAGCTCTCCCAAGGGCGGGATACACATGGCACCAGCGGGGTCTCTCCCCAGGCTTCATGCTCATCAGCAGTGAGCGGGGACGCGCCGGGATTTATTGGCTCGGCCTCCGTCGCGATGGATGCGCGTGCTGAGGTCCTGAAGACAGAGCTGTCATGCAGGGGATGACCCAGCTTGGAGAGCTTAGGCAGAGAAAACTGTGAATGTATAAGGAGATGGGGACTCAGTCTGCATGTGAGAGAAGCTGGGGGCGGGGGACTGGCCCTTGGGACGGCCGTAAGGCTTTCCTGACTTGAGCAGATCCTTGCCCACCCAGTGTCTCTGCCCCACAGCAGCAGCATGGGGTTAGCTAAGAACAGCTTCAGCCAGCACCCCACACATGGGGCTCCTGGATACCACCCGGTGCTGACGGTCTGGCCTCCTCCACGGACTGTAGACCCCTGGGAGGGGGGGGGGCGGGCAGAGACCGTGTCTTCTCCAGTCAAACTCACAGCTCCCAGAACGTCCACATCCCAGTGGATGGTACCATTTATCAACCCAGATTTGGGGGGAGGAGGGGGCAGGGGAGATGGGGAGGAGGGGGTGGGGGGTGGGGGAGAAGGTGCGGGGTGTGGATGGGGATGGGAGGGCAGGAGGAGACGGGGAGAAGGAAGGAGGGCGAGGAGAGGGCAGGGGTGGGGATGGGAGGAGGGGAGATGGGGGGGGGGGGGCAGGGGGATGGGGAAGGGGAAGAGAGAGGTAGGGGAGGAGGTCCTCCCTCCTGGAGAGGAGGCTGGGAGTCTCCATTTCTGCCCCCCTCCCTCAGAGTAATGACTGTCCTGGGCCCCAGCATCGCCCTGTCCCTCTGGTGGCTGTGACCCCCACCCTGACCCAGAGGTCCCAGTCCCGAAGCTCTCAGGGGAGGCGAGGAGGTTAGGAGATGAGAGAAAGTGGACTCCCCAGGTCCTGGTCGGCCCCCTAGCAGGGCCCCCTGCAGGGACAGTCTTACGGTTCATTAACAGTCAAACTTTGCCCTCAAACCACGAGGCAGGCCTTCCAGAACCAGCAGGATCCGGGACAAGGGGGTCCAGAGACAGGGGAGCAAACAGAGAGCAACCTGCCTGCTTCCAGCCGACCCAGCGCTCCAGGTGGGGGAGGACATCCCTCAGCCACAGGAACAAGGTGCAGGGACCCGGTACTGTGACCGTGTCCCACTGGGCAGCCAGAGACGGGGCAGGGGCTGCGGCCTCCCCCACTCGCTCACCGGAGCACCCTCCCCCCCAAACAGGCCAGCCCTCTCTGGGTCTGCGGCGGAATGAGGGGACAGGACGCAGGGTCCCCGCAGGGAGGCACCTTGGCCCCTGGTTCCTTCGTCTCTGTGCCCAGAGGGCCCCTGAGAGCCCAGGCCTCACCCCCAACTCCCTGGGCATCGCGAGGACATCCGCGTGTGGCAAGGTGTGCAGGGCACGGGCGCGCACGGGGCTCACACAGGGAGGCCAGCACCAGCTCGGGGACGGCCTCCTGCGCACACTGGTCGCGGGTAAGGATGGGCAGCTTTGAGGGTCGGACGCTGCCGGGAGAACGGAGGACAGAAGAGGGAAGCAGATCCACATAATTTGTACGTGGACTGTTTAGGGCACGTTTTAGGCCCTAAAAGCGCTGGATGTCCACACACAGGTGGGGGCTGGGCTCAGCTGGCAGCCCCAGGACGTCCTCCCCGAGCACCCTCGGCTGTTCCCGCGGTGACCGCCCTGCAGGAGCCTCACGGCCCCCTTGCCCCGCCCGCCGGCGGCCCCAGGCGCCCTGATGCTCTCTGCAGTTGGCATCGGTCCACGGGGTGGCCACGGTCCTCGCCTCCACCGGCCCTGGAGCTCCTGGTCCCCGGGGCCTCCTGACATTTGTCCTCGAGAGGAGTGTGCTGGGCCCCACGGCTCCCCTGCGCCCACCGCACCTGGAACAAAATCCCGTCCGGGCGGCCCAGGAGCCTCCACCCGCCTCCCCAGCAGACCCGTCCCCGAGAGGCTAGCACAGACCTCCGCGTGGCGCACTCTCACTGCACCCGCGCCCAGGGCCTCCCTGACCGCCGTGTCCCCAGCGGCCCCTGCTCCCCCTTTCCCGGCTCTGCCGGTCTCTGCACGGCTTCCACCCAGAAACCGTGCTGTTCACCCGGCTGGTCACCGGCCTCTGGAGCTCGTCCCGAAAGCACAGAGTCTCTTTCTGGTATTACTTCACACTCCAGGCTCATGGGGCGCCCGGGGGGCTCAACGGGTTGAGCATCCAACTCTTGGTTTCAGCTCAGGTCATGATCCCAGGGTTCAGGGGTTCGAGCCCCACATCGGGCCCTGGCTGGCAGCGCGGAGCCTGCTCGGGATTCTCTCCCTCCCTTTCTCTCCGCCCCTCCCCTGTGCTCTCTCTCAAAATAAATTAATTAACTTTAAAAAAAAACAAAAACCTCCAGGCGCAGATTTTTGCCTGACGCGTAAGAAAATCTCCAAACGCACGTGCTGGGAGCACACGAATGAATGAGTGAAGGAAGGGGAGACGTAAGAACGTGCCTTCAACAACAGACAAAGGGCCGACTCCAAGGCGGGTCCTCCTGTCCCAAGGGGAAGACGTGACCCCAGCCCTGTGACCCAAGGGGAAGACGTGGTCCGACCCTCTGACCCGGGCCGCCGGCCCCACTCATTCAGCCTGTAACCATCTCTCTGTGGAACAGGGTCTGGAATCCAACGTGGCCCCAAGGCCTCCCCTGGTCTGGTCCGACCCACGTTGCACCCTCTCTCCTGTGCCCTCCGACATCCATGTCACCCCGTGCGGAAGGTGGGGTGTCTGAAGTAAAGGAGAGAAGGGGCAGGTCGTGGAGGGAGGGATGTTTGTCAGAGATTCACTGAGAGCCGCGCCCTCCACACTCGTCGTTCCCGTCCCCACCGGGCGTCACGGCCCCCGGGCCTGCCTGGTGTTTCCTCCTGGGAACTGTCCCCCCGCCGCCTCGCTCCCTGGTTATAAATCCCCCTTCGCCCTGTGGACCCGGGCTGTGCCCCCCGCCCCTGCTGCAGGGCCCCCCAAACGGGCACTGCTCCTGAATGGTTGTCCCTCCGGCAACATTGGTCGGAAGCCCACTCAGCCTTAAAAGGGAGGGACTTTCCGACGGGTACAACGTGGCTGAACCCCGGGGACGCGACGCTCAGTGAAGCGAAAGGGCCCCGCCCCAGGAGGACGCTGTGACTGCCCTCCCACGGGGTGCCCGGAGTCGTCGGATTCACACACACACAGAGCGGGGTGCTGGGCGGCAGGGGCTGAGGGAGGCGGACGGGGGGCCAGCGTGCGGTGGAGACAGCTTCTGCCTGAGAGGATGAGAACGTTCCGGAGACCTCGGGAGTGATGGCTGCACCATGTCACCCGGCGTGCACCTGGTTACGTGGCAGGTGTGAGGGGACTCACATCCACCTGTGGGCCCACCAGGTGTCGTCGAAAACCCGCTCTCCAGGGACGGTGGTGTGCAGCGTGGCTGGGGCTGCTGGTCTTTGGGAGACTGTCTCCCTTATCTGCAGGAGCCTTGCTCTCCCGCGAGCTACCGAAGCTCGTGCCCGCCATCAGCGGCCCTGGAAGGGCCCAACAGGTGCCAACCAGCCCCCTGCCTGCCACCAGGGCCCCGGGTGGGCCCTTCCTGCTCCAAACACCGCGTAGGGCTGATCAGAGCACCGCCAGACAGCCTGTGCAAGACGCGAGCCACGTACACAGACCTGCAGTGACAGTGGCTTAGCGTTCCCAGCTTTCCAATCAGCCCGGAGCGCATAATTCCTGCTAAATACCGTCAGCGTCGGCGGGGCCGTGTGGGGGCCGGTCCCTGCCTCCAGGGGTTGACGGCCATATGAGCTCGTGTGCCTGGACAGACCCAATGCTGTGGGACTTCGGAGGCGGAACCTGCTAACGACAGGGCTGGGACACGGGAAAAGGTAAGCGGTATTCCAGTCCGGGTGGGATGAGAATCATCGAGCTCCCCGCCCTGCCTCCCTGTCTGGCGACATCCTTCTTGTTTTCTGGGGGGGGGGGGTCCCCCGCCTTAGAGGGGTCACAAGGGGTCACAGACACACCCGGGGGTCAGGGTGGCTTGTGCAAAGCCCCTACTTGCAGGAGGCTTTTCCTCACTGTCCCCTCCCCCCACCCTGACACACACACACCAAAGAGCCAGGCTTCCCACCCCCATGACCCCTACCACGGAGAAGCCCCTGGGAGGCAGGCCGCCGGGCCTCGTGTGGGAATGTGGCTCCCGCCAGGGGTGGGCTCCAGGCTGCACGTGGCCCGCGTGCTGCGGCCCCTGCCGACCCAGCCGTGAGGCGCCTCGGGCTCCCTGTCGGGGACCCTGAGCCTCATGCAGGGTGGCAGGGTGACCAGCCGGCCGAGGGAGGCTGTGGCCAGCACTGTTTCACGGTCTTTCCTGGCCCTTTGTCCTCCTGCACAAAGCTTCCAGAAGGAGAAGCCTTCCCACCTTTCGGGGAGTTCGGTCATCAGAGCTGGAGGGGAGCAGGGCCCTTCTGCCCCTGCCGACCCTGCACCCGTTAGGTCTCCTGGGGCTCTGTGGAGCAGCCGGGACCGGAAGAACCCGGGGGCACCGGGAAGAGCCCACTCGTGGGCTGGAAGAACCCGGGGGCACCGGGAGGGTTAGCAGTTTGAGTCAAGGTTGGTGAATTATAGCCCAGCCCCCGGCGCCCGCCTGCTTTTATGCGGTCAGCAAGCTCAGAGTGGTTTTTCTATTTTTAAAGAGTTGTGAAACAAAGAACGTGGGGCAGAGAGAAACGTGGCCCAGGGAGCCTCAAGGATTTCCTGCGTGGCCTCTCACGAAACCCGCCTGCCGGGCCCTGGCAAACAAAACACAGGGCTATAGATCATAAAACACCCAAATTCACACGCAAAAGTTAAAGCACAGGTGAACCCTTGGGGGCAGACGTGGTCTCCAGGTGAGGATGGCTCTACTCAGCAGGTGCACGGGTCTCTCACCTGACCGCACCTGCCCGCTTGTGACGGGGCGTGGTCTGTGCGGTCGGCACGAGCGACAGCCCCCAGCCTGAAATGAACAGAGACGGTGCGCGTGGCGGGGTGTGGTGGCCGGTTTTACGTCCGCTTGGCTGGGCCGTGGCGCCCGGATACTTGGTCAAGCACATCGGGGTGGTGCGGACGGTGGCCTGAGATGAACACTGAAATCGGTCGACTCTGAGACAGGCAGCTTGCCCTCGTAAGCTGGGTGCATCTAGCACCCGGGCTGGTGACCGGCTGTGCCCCTAGGAACCGGGGTTCTGCCAGCAGGCGGCCAGGACGCCCCGTCCAGTCTCCCCCGGGTCTCCAGCCTGCTGGGCACCTGCCGGGGTTTGAGCCGCCGGCCTCTGAGGCTGCGATCAGTGCCTTAGAATAAATGCCTCTAGTGCCCCCCACACACATGTGTGCACGTGCACGGACTGTGTGCAAATCTTCGTAAACCTCCCTCTCCGGCCGGAAGTGAGGTCCACTGCGGCTCGTCCCTGCCACGCCAGGGGCTCTGGGTCAGCAAAGCGTCCGAGACGTCTGCAGGTCAGACTGGACTCTGCTTCCTCTGTGTTTCCGAGACTCGCCACGGGGCCGGGGACACGGGACGCCACGCTTTCTCTTGGGCTGCCCTCTGCTTCCCGTGCACACCTCCGAGGCTCTGGAGAAGCGCTCAGGGCAGGCCTCGAACGTAAGGGTCCCACGGCGGCATGCAGCGCTCCGGCCCTGGCCACCGTCCTTCCTCCCCCTCCGGAGGCCCTACAGGGGTGGAGACCACAGGGCTCGGGGGAGGGGGGGGCCTCGCCCAGGGTCCCAGGAGCAGGCCCTGAGGCATTGCTCAGCCGGCAGGAAGTTCACTGAGACCCACACTCTGCCAGGAGAGCGGGAGAAGCAGTACCAGCGGGAGGACGCAGCTGACCCCCGATGCAGACCCAACAGGGCCACCCAGCAACCCCACGGGGAGCTCTGCAGCTGGGGCAAAGGGCCAGGCCCCCCTACCCTCAGGGACCGGGCACCTCTCCGTCCGGAGAGGCCGCCCCGGGAGAGGACGCAGTCTTGGCCGAGGGCAACTCCCAGAGAGGACTGGGCTTGGAGCCGGGGAAGAGAGGGCCTCTGACGGGCGCACCCTTAACCCCCCCCCCCGCAGCGAGCTGCCTCCGTCCCTCCGCAGCTGCACCTCGTCTGGACGAGTGGGGTCCCCTCCGCTGACACGGCCGAATGTGCAGCCACTCCTGCTCGGAATAAATGTGACGACGTGATGCAGACACCGCCAGGTCTCGCCGGGGCTTCTGTCAGCCTCACATCCGTAGCACTGACCACACTCACTGCTGGTTCCGGTGTTTTCCGGGAGACTCGGCCCGTTTCCTGGGGAGCCTCTGGCCGGAGGGCAGGGGAGAAGGCCTCATTCATGGTCAAGCCGCCACCTCCAATATGTCGGTGTTTGGAGGCAGGGCCTCAGCCTAGCTGAGGTCACCGAGGCGGGGTCCTTCCCAAATGCCTGCGTGACCTCAGGGCCCTCCTGGGGCTGTACCTCCCTGCCCTCACCCCATCCACACACACGCCCCTGCGGGGGTGAAAATGGTGCATGAAGGCAGGACCCTCCGCGAACAGTCCTGAAGGTACGTCCCAGGTGCCCGCTAGGGAAGGAGAGAAGGGACACGGACAGGGCGCTGGAGCAGCCCACGCTGACCCCCAGGAAGTGCCACATGTAGCCACGTCAGAGGCCGTGACCACGTATTTGGGGCTCCCCCGACACTGTGGGGTGGAAGCTGAGAGCAGCCCGGTCAGGGTCACGGACTCCACTTCCCGCCCTCCTCACACCCTGGGGGGCCTGTGCCGGTTCCAACCTGAGGAACGCGATCAAGTGCTCGAGGCTCAGGCCACCACCCGCTACACGGGCTGCGTCTAGAGCTGATCTCACAAATAGGCAACCGATTTGAGAGACCCCCAAATCCCAACTTTCCAAACTCACAGCTGTCACAAGTCAGACGGACTTGGGTGCAGCTTTGGGTCGCAGTCGCGCTCACATCTCAAGCCAGGCACACCTTGGAACCGGGAGTCGCGGGTGGTGCCCGGTGGCCTGTCCCTGACCCGGGTCCACGCCGCCCTTAGGTTGTGTGCCATCGAAACAATCTGCTGCAGAATCCTTGGAGACAGAAGATGGAGGGGCTGTTGCAGAGGCCGGGGTGCGGGGGACAGTTTCGGTCTTCAGTCGGGAAAGACCGGACGTCCCGGAGCCGACAGAGTGCGTGCTTGGAAACGGTTGAGATGACTCATCTTTGTGTATTCAGTGGTGATTAAGAAAGAAAAAATGCGCGATCAGCCCAAGACCAGGGTGGCCTCGGCCGCGCGAGGGGCTGGGGTGTGCAAGGCGGCCGGTGGAGGAGGAAGCCGTGAAGGGGCCGGCCGGCCATGCCTGGAGAGGGTGGGGACCCTTCCCACCTCCCACTTTCCAGATGCACCGAATCCTCAGAGATGGGGGTGGGGGGGTGGGGAAGCGGGGGGACGGACGTGCTGGGGAATGAAAAGCAAAGGACCGGGCAGCCTGGCTTCCTGATTTTCCACAGGGACCATCAAGTGCCAGGCACAGTTGGTCACAAAAGGAGCACTTTCGGGTGTGCACCAGGCACTGGGGAGATGAGGGTGAGTGAGGGCTCGTGCCTCCCCTGGACCCCGGCACACGATCGTCAGGACCACGGAACTGCAGACTTAGGCTTGACTCCCGGCCACGAGCCCAACCCCAGACAGCGGGAGGCACATGGCACTTATTGTGCACTTACTGCATACAGTGGGGTGCTCCGGGCTCCCCTTTTATTTCACACTGCCACGGGAGGCCGGGGTGTGGGCCGTCTCACAGACGGGGAGACGGACACTCAGGGGTCCCCTGACCACGCTGGGAAGGGGAGGGAGACTCAGAGCCCTGCCCCGGGCGGCCCCAATTCAAAGCTCTTAACTCACTGAAATCCTCCTTCCTCAGAGACCGAGACGAATTTCCTGTGAGCAGGTAGCAGAGACGGAACCCCAGCAGCTCTGTGGGCGTCTTATTTTGTTTTGTTTTGGAGCAAACATAAGACTTTGCTGCCATGTGCAAGCAGGCCGACGTCCTGCCAGCCTTCCAGAGTGGGCGTGCTACCGCGTCCCTGTCTCTCTGTCTCTCTCTCTCTGTCTGTCTCTGTCTCTGGCTCTATGTCCCCAGTCCCCTTCCCTGAGTCCCCATGGTCAGGTGGGACCCCCATCATCAAGTGGGTCTCCAATGGTCAGGTGGGACCCCCATGGTCAGGAGGGACCCCCATTATCAGACGGGATCCCCATCATCAGGTGGGACCCCCATCATCAGGTGGCACCCCATGGTCAGGAGGGACCCCCACTATCAGACAGGATCCCCATCATCAGGTGGGACCCCAATGGTCAGGAGGGACCCCCATTATCAGACAGGATCCCCATCATCAGGTGGGACCCCCATCATCAGGTGGCACCCCATGGTCAGGAGGGACGCCCATCATCAGGTGGGACCCCATGGTCAGGAGGAACCCCCATTATCAGACAGGATCCCCATCATCAGGTGAGACCCCCATCATCAGGCGGGTCTCCACTGGTCAGGTGGGACCCCATGGTCAGGAGGGACCCCCATTATCAGATGGGATACCCATCATCAAGAGGGACCCCCATCATCAGGTGGCACCCCATGGTCAGGAGGGACCCCCACTATCAGACAGGATCCCCATCATCAAGAGGGACCCCCATCATCAGGCAGGACTCCAATG
Source organism: Felis catus (assembly GCF_018350175.1). Taxonomy (NCBI): domain Eukaryota; kingdom Metazoa; phylum Chordata; class Mammalia; order Carnivora; family Felidae; genus Felis; species Felis catus. Next base: position 518,211 of record NC_058384.1, read on the forward strand.
GTCGGGTGGGACCCTCAGCAGAGAGCCCACAGCCATAATGACACGGGCCATCTCCTGAGCCTGAGGCACTTGTACATATCGTCTCCTGTGTCTTCACAGCGTCTCTGCCAGTGTAGACGACAGCAATAGTAGCAGGAGAGTTTCTGTGCCAGAAGTGCTGGCGCCCACGGGACGGATGCTTCCAGAAGAGCCTCTGAGACAGGCTTGGGGGCAGGGGGGTGGGGTGCTGGTGGCCACCCCTGTCCAGCCCCACCAAGGAGCCTGGAAATGGGTTTTTCAGAACAGAAGGTGTGCTCTGGGGTCAGGGTGACGGCAGGAGCCCTGCCGGGGACACCGGCTCTGGGGTGACCAAGCGAGATGCTCAGCCTTGGAGGCAGGATGACCCAATGAGGGAGGACGGAGCCCCACGGGAGGGGCCCCGGATCTCAGTCCACGGGAAGGGGGAGTGCAGACGGCGGGGACCCGGGGCCGCGGAGAGCCCGTTCCACGGCCTGGGTGCACCACGCTGCGGAGGAGGGCAGTCGGGGGTCCAGGGAAGGGACCACGAGGGCCTGGCGATGAGGACGGGGTCCCAGAGGCGTGACTGCTCCGAACAGAGCGGGGCCGCGGTTTGTGCATGGGGAGGGGGCAGGGGCGTGCATTGTCCACGCCGTGAACACGTTACCCCGGGGGCCCCACCGCGGCCCTGGGCGGTGGTCGTTGTGTAGATCCGGAGCCCGAGAAAGAGCTCAGTGACACGCCGAGTTCACACAGCAAGCGAGGGAAGGACAAGCGCGCACACCGCAGGCACAGGCGCGCAGGAGGCACGCGCGGGCACGCGCACGCCCCAGGCACGCTCACTCGACCTAACAGGAAGCCGCTTCGCTCCCCTTCTTGGCGGCACGTCCCGGGGGGCGGAGGTCTGTGACCACGGCTGGGCTCGGGTCTGGGTGTTCTGGACTGGGAAGCACCGCGATGGCTCCTGGGGTCACCTCCTGCCACGGCGGACGTGACGGCTCTTCAGGCCCAAGGGCTCTGGGACGGTTCCGGGAGGGGAGGGGGCGGCATACAGCTGGCTGGCGGCAGCCAGAGCCCAGGCCGCGGGTTCTGTCCTCATGCACCTGCAGGGGCAGCAGGACCCCCGGGGAAAGACAGGGACTAAAGAAGCCCCCCCCCCCCCCCCGCCGCCATGAGTTGGCCCTGGCTCTCCCCGCCAGCTCCCTTCCCTGGATGGCTGGGTGACCGCCAGCGGGTCCCGACCTCATCCCGCAGTGCACAGTGTAGAGGTGGGGGCATCAGCCGAGGCCTCCTGCCCCTGTTGCGCTGCCAGGACGCTAACCTGGCGGTTCCAAGGTCACAGGACCCCCACCCACCCGATCTACGGAGGGCAACGGGAAGGGCCCAGGTGTCACGGGAGACGATTTCGGTGCGAATCTTGGCTTTTTCATTTACTAGCTGTGTGGCCTGGGCTGCGTTTCTTAACCTCTCTGAGCATCATTTTCTTATTTAAAGAACAAGAAACTACCTAAGGTAACAGGGTAGCACACAAATCGTCTGGAACCGGTCTTCTTCCCAGTCTGTCAAGTGGCACCAGTCTTGCCCGCCTCTCCCTGCCTGAGAAGTTGGGCGCCGGTGACGTGCCACGTAAAATATGGGGACATTCTGTGACCTGTGGTCTACGTGGGGCACAGCTTCCCGCCTCGTTCTCCGAGAAGCAAGCACGCCCGGGATTCCCCGTGGGCGCAGTGGCTCAGGCCAGTCAGCTCCAAAGCGGGGGGGGGGTGGGCCAGCAAGGTCGCCCCGACGGTAGGGGAGCCGCCTCTGGCTCCTCACAGAGCTTGCGAGAGAGGAGGGGTCCCCTGGGCCCTTCAGGAAGTGCGAGGCCCCAGACCCGCAGCCAGAAGAGGACACGGCAGAGGACACTGCAGCCGTAGGGCAGGACGCGGGGCCAGGCGGGCGGCTGCAGGAGGCCCTGGGCAGGTTTCCCGACAGGTGCGAGACCACGCAGGGGGGAGGCGACGGCTCACCTGGGCCCCTTGCGGGGAGGGGGTGCAAACAGGGCGGGCGGGAGACAGGGAGACGGAGGGCGGCGGGCACAGGCCCGAGCGGGAGCCAGACAGGCTCGGGGCCCAGGAGGAGCGGGGTCGGAGGACGCACATGGCCCTGCATCCCCCCCACCGCAGGCAGAGACCCCCACCTTCCCCCTCGCCAGGAGGCCCCAGAAGACAGTGGCCGTCCCCCCCAGCTTCAGAAAGTCTCTAAGGAATGACCGCGGATGGGACGGCACGGAAGTCCTCAGATCAGGGCCGCCCTGAAAATACTATTATCGTCCAAAAGTAACACGTCTCCAATCCCTGCTGTTGCCAGACTGCGATCTTATGGGGGGTGGGGGGTGGGGGTGGGGCTGTTCGCAAGCTGATTAATTAAACTCCGTGTGTCTCAGACTTTTTAATCTACATGTTAATAAATTCAATAATTCCGTCCATTTATTGTACCCGATGAGATCCTTTGGGAATAACTTCTCATTTACGAGAGTGACCCGGGCAAGAGGCCTCATAAACTCATCATGAGTGTCTTCGACGGGAAACCACGAAAGCCACGCAGCAAGCTCGGTGCCCACGCCGGCCTCCAAGTGACCAGAGCCAGGGTTGTGCGTGGAACTGGGGCGGCTTCGTGGGCTGCACTGCCCCCTGCGCCCCCCTCCCCCCCACCAGGCTGTAGTCCGAGGGGCCGGGTCTCAGGCTGCCCACCCCCTCTGTGTCCTGGGCAGACCCACGCCAGCAGACGGGACCGGTTGGCCCGAGGGTCTCCTCTGATGGGACCACCTGCCTCTGTGCTCCTGCCTCTCTCCCTCCTCCGGCCGCCCCCACTCCTGCAGACCTAGCTGGCTGCACCCCTGCCACAGACCTCCCAGCCCTGCCCTCCAGCCCTGCTGACCCGGGCCCCAGGGGCGTCTCCACACCCCCCCCCTTTCCTCTCCCCTCTGGGCTAATGCCCACCTTCCTCCCAGATGCCCCCAGTCCCCCCTCTGCTTCCCGTGTGGCTGGTAGGCCCTCGAGGGCAGGGCTGTGCCCCGTTCTCTGTCCACCCCAGAACCTGCCAAGCGTGGGAACCCCTTCATTTGCATGGCACCCTGGTCACCAGGGCAGAGGGGGGCTGGCTGGGCCAGGGCGAGAGGCCACGTAGCTCAGGGCAGACCCAGACCACGGGCCGCCCTGCCATCTGACCTGGGGCCATAGCCCTGTCCCCCATACCCCGTGTTCTGTCTATAAATGGGGCCAGTAGCAGCACCTACCACTACCACGGGTTGTTTGGGGCAGACCAGGTGATTCGGTGTATATGAGCCGCTTAGAACGGTGAGTGGCAACGGGCACACGCCACGTAGGTGTTTGCTGCTGTACGTGAGATGGTTGACCCCGTGGGGCAGGGGCCGCGCTGTGTGTCCACGGCAGAGTCGTCCGCACAGGGACACGGGGCGGAGGGGAGGTGGGGTGAGGGCCTCGCTGTCGGACGAGCTCCACGTTAGCAGGGCGCTCAGTCTCCTTGGCGTGAGGCTTGGGGCGAGGCCTGCGAGGCCCTGTTAGCGTTGGCAGTGGCCGTGGGGGGTTGATGGTGGCTGTCATCGCCTTCGCTGTTGCTGAATCAGCAGGTCCGAGGACGCGGTCCCCCCAAGGCTGGATCACGTCCGTAATTCTTCAGGAACCCCGCGGCCCCCCGCAGGTCCGGCGACGTGGGCGTTGGGGGCCAGCACAGAATGGAAACCGTATTTCAAGGCGGCCGGAGCAGAGCGTGAAGCGCGTCCCTGCCCGCGGGGCCGGAACAGAACCAGCCTCGGCCTCGTTCTGCAGCCGGGTCTTGGCCCCGAGAATTCGGGAACCGCGTCATTTTCTGCTGGATCCGTCGGCAGAGGGAGGCCCAGGGCTCAGAGGTCCCCGACCACTGTTCCCAACAGCGACCCCAACGCGCACTCCTGCTCAGTGGAGCCCCTGGGTCACCGTGACTGAACGACCTGCGGTCATCCGGAGTTTTAGGAAGTCTGGGCCAGAAATTTCACATGGTGCCTGCAGTCGATTGACTTCTTGCTCCCGATTCCTCACGGCCCCCCAGGACCTGAGCAGGCCCGTGTCACCGCGTGTGGGATGCCCTCTGATGGTCCCGCCTCTCCCTGAGGGAAGCGGGCCAGGCTGGGGACAAGACACGGGTGGGGTGGACCCCCGGCCCGCTCGGGGTTGCGGTCAGGCCCCACTGGCTCAGCGGAGAGCGGCCCAACCGCAGGCGGACGAGCTGGAGATACGTGCTCACGGCATTTGTTGGGGCCGCTGAGTGTGGACGGCTTGGCAAGCAGAAACACTTAATCCACGGCTGACTGAGACAGCAGCGCCCGTATCCCAGACCCTGACCGCGCGGCCATAACCTGACGAAGAAGCGCACACACCCCCACGCAGAACGGCTGTCTGTCTGTCCGTCCGTCCGGGGGAGGAAGCAGGCTGTATCACCACCACTCTCAACAAGCAGCTTATTTGTGTTTCAAATTTTCTCTCTGTTCGTCTTCCCCTGTCCCCGGGTGAGGACACGGCCGGCCCCAGGACTCTGCTGTCCCTCCCGAGGAACACACAGTGCCCACGGCCCCAGAGGCCTCTCCTCACCCCTGCCGACCTGCGGGGCAGCAAGACCGGCTGCGTGGCGTGGCCGCTCCTTCTGCAGCCCCCCTCCACTGACCCACCGCAACTGGACGGCGGTGGAGAAAGAACGAGGGAGAGGAGGCTCGACTGTCCCCCTGCCCGGCACCCTGGGTGACCCCGCACGGACCCCCTCTGCTGGGGGGAGAACTTTGTCTCTTACACCCTCGTGGCTCCACTGGAGATACCACCAGCCAGCCGCCTGACGTGTGTGAAGGAGATCGTGTCCCCAGTGTGCTCCCCACTCCCAGACTGTCCCCACCCTGTGCCCCCTGCACCAGCCCGTCCCCACCCTACTCCCAGCCCTCTGTCAGCCAAGGCCCCCCGCCAGCAGCCCACGTGGACAGGACCCACGACTGTCCACACTGGCCCCCGCTCATGCAAGGAGGTCAGGGGGCTCACCGCGCCCTGCGACCTGCCTGGCCCTGGGAGAGCGGGCCGATCCCGGGCGGCAGAAACCTGTGCTTTTTTCCTCACAAACCAGTGAGCCTGTCCCTCACCTTCTAGATTGTCCGGGGGGCTCAGCCCTGGACCTCCATGTCCAAACTGAGGGGTCCCACATCGAGCTTCTGGCCGATCCGTGTAAGACCCTTCCATCCTGACCTGGGGTGAAGGAGGGCACAGCTCCGGTGTCCCTGTGACAGGCAGCATTTGGATCAGAAAGTGGGAGATGTTTTTACCAAATCGGGTGGAAGGGTGAGCCCCTCCGGCCGGCAGGAGGACCGGGGACCCGTGGTCAGGACGCCCCCTTTCTCCTCAAGACGAAGGCGGGGACTCCCTGAAATCCGCAGCCTGTCCGACCTGCCCGGAAATCTCGGTGACCGCAGTGGCCCTGGGGCCTCGAGCCAGCGTCCCGTGTGCACTCGGCTCCCTCCTGAAGCCAGAGACGTGAGACCTCACGTGGGGTGACGGGTCACGTGGGGTGAGGAGGCGGGAGGTGGCCCTGCCTCAGTGGATGGCGTGAACACGGGTGTGCCGGCCATCCCGGGAGAGGAAGGAAAGGCAGGCGTCTCATCCCCCCGGAGACTGAAGCCCTGAGCCGAGGGGACACGACACTCTGCCACTTCCTCACAGACACCCACCCCGCCCGCACTCGGGGCCTTCAGGGACCGGCCACGTCATCACCCCCGGGAGGACTGGCGGGCCCCACACGGTCCCAGCTACCTGCCCAGCGTCTGTCCGCTCGGTGACCGTCCAACAGGAGCGATGATCTCGGTGACCATCCCGGGAGCGTGTCCTCAGGGAAGGCGCCGTTGGCAGAGAGGGCGTCCTTCTGCCCCCGAGCTCCTGGGGTTCTGGCACCGAGAGTGTCCTGGCACCACGTTGGGGCCAACACCAGCTCCCTTGCCCTCACGGTCCTTCCGAGCCTGCGAACCTCCCACTCGAATTGGAAACGGCCCCTGCGGAGGAAGCTTCCGGCACACCGGAGCCAGTGGGCAGGCCTGGCAGCCAGGGGCCCTGCTTGTGACTCCTCATGGGACCCGAGGGGGAAGCGTCAGGCCTCCGATGCTCTGAAGCCTGATGTGCAGACAGGTCTCCCACATACGGGAGTTGGGAGGGATAATGGGAGGGGGGCGGGGGGCTGTGTGTGTAAAGCCCTCTGCAAAAGTGCCACGTAAAAAGTCTGCATGTAAGTGACCGTCACGTACGTGTAACGCTACGGACAGCAGGGAGAATTGCCCCTGGAGGCAGAGACTCGCCAGCCCATGTCAGGAAAGCGGGTCTGGGCGTGAGGCGTGTGAATCAAGCGTCAGCAGCGACCCTGTCCCGGCCCCCGTGTCCCCGACACCACACGGGGCAGCAGAGGTTATGCGCGTGTGTTTAAAAATCACCAGCAGCGAGGGGCGCCTGGGGGGCTCGGTCGGTTGACCGTCCGACTTCAGCTCAGGTCACGATCTCGCGGTTCACGAGTACGAGCCCCGCGTCGGGCTCTGTGCTGACCGCTCAGAGCCTGGAGCCTGCTTGGGTTCTGTGTCTCCCTCTCTCTCTGTCTCTCTCTGTCTCTCTCTCTCTCTCTCTCTCTCTCTCTCAAAAATAAATAAACATTTAAAAAAAATCACCAGCAGTGGAATCCACTTAAAATATTAAAACAACCCCGACGTGGACATTGATTCTACAGATTACTGTCTTCAATTCTCTGAAGGGAGGAGATGCCGACTCTTAAGCACCACGGAGCCTCCCGAGGGGAGTCTTCTCTTCTGCAGGAGCCCGGTGTGCAGGGTCAGTGGGATGCGGTCCGGAAAACCCGCAGAGACAGAATGGGATCGTGTGAGAGTGAGCGCGCGGCCCTTCCACGGGACAACGTGACATCCTCCCGCTGAGCTTAAACCAGACGGACTCAGATGCAGGGCCCCGTCCTGGCGGCCAGCCCCGCCTGTGCTAACGCGGGGCGCATGGGGGGCACGGACGGGCCGGCGCTCCGAGTCGCCAAGGAAACAGAGATGTGCCCAGAGACAGAGAGACACGAGTAAACGTAACGGGAAAGAAGCAGCCACCGTTGCAAATACAGCAGATATTTAAGTATCAGGAGAAAATGCACAACCACTTTGCACCACGACGCTGAAAGCTCGGGAAACGACCCAATGTGAGTCACTGACCGGACAGGAGAAGGCGCTTCCCACGGAGACGGCGGACGGGACGTGCTCCTTCCCGAAAGACCCTGGAAGTACAGAAGGAGATTTCCCTTCGTGTGGACTGCTGTCCGTTTCCCCTGAACTCTGTTTCTTCCAAGATCTAATTTTTTTTTTTTTAAAGAGGCTTTAAGTGCACAGCAAAATTATAGAGATTTGTGGTATATGCTCTGCCCTCACAAGGGGTTTAGTTTAGGAAAAAGCTCCAAGTCTGGACGCTGGAAATGAGACGGACAACTGGTGAGCAGACGTACATCACGAGAAGCGGGGTCTCCTCCTTCCCGAGGCCACGGCCCAGAAGACCCCGAGGACACCTCCCTAGATGGCCGCTGGGTGCGCCGTCTCAGCGACACGCTGGGTTGACGCCTGCTCCCCAGGGGCTCCCACAGCCGGGAGGACACCCCGTTCTCTTCTGTTCCCTCCAGGCCGGGCTCTCGCGTCCCTGGGCTCTCGCGTCCCTGTCCCCACAGACACGGCCCAGAGGCCCTGCTGTAACACATCACCTTCCCAACTCCAGCATCGCGCCCAGCACCCTGACGCCCCTTTCCTGTGTGCCGCCCTTCCCCCATCAGAATAACTCATGCAGAAGGCCCCCATGAAGCACCCCGCCCCCCTATCCAACGCCCCGACCGCAGCCCAGACCTCCTAACTCCAGCACCTAAGCATGGACGTGGGACCCTGATCCCAAAGCAATTTTGTTTTTTAATCTCCTGTAGGTGTGAAGAAAAAGAAAAAACAGATTTTGCCTAACTCATCTGCATTTAAAATGATCATATCTGGTGAATTGGATGTAAAGGAGTCCCTAGACACAAAGTATTTTTAAACGCGATAGAATTTGCTTCAAAGCGTTGTAATTTTGTTTCCAGTAGCGCTCATGGAAGCCGGATCTGGGGTCTCGTGGCTTCGTTGGCTGTGTCGAAGCTCCCGACGTCACCCCAGGAAGAACACGCTTCTGGGGATTCTCCGAATGGGACTGGGCCTGTCCCCGACCCCAGAGCTGGGCCCCATGGCCCGGGGTCTCCCAGCTTTCCAGCCCGTCCGTTTTACAGATGACAAGACCAAGGCCAGGGCGGGGCCGCGTGACTAGGAATTTGGGGATCTGACGTTTGTCCGACTCAGAGCCTGGGGTTTTAGTCAACATCCGTCCTGACGTTTTTCTGGAATTCTGTCCAGACTTTCTCTATTTCTGCCCTTCCTAATACTTCATTTTTATCAGGTTTGAGAAAACTAAACTTCCACCTGAAGAAAGAACCATCTGTGTTCAGACCTGTTTATCTCTTGGACCAGAAGCCTCCCAGCTTGTCTGCCGGTGCCAGGAGCCCAGGTGGGTGGAGCCCAGGTGGGCAGAACCAAGTTGCGTGGAGCCCAGGTGGGCGGAGCCCATGTGGGCGGGACCGAGTTCCGTGAAGCCCAGGTGGGCGGAGCCCAGGTGGGCGGAGCCGAGTTGCGTGGAGCCCAGGTGCCTCCAGCCTGATGTGCGGGAGCTGCCTGAAGCTTCAAGGCCTAGAGGCCCGACTGTCCTGCTTCCCAGAGTTCCTCCTCTTACCACTTTTTCAAGTGAATTATTTATTTATTTTAGTCATCTCTACGCCAAACCCACGCTCCCCGCACTGAGCCAGTTGGGCCCCCCTCGACTCCTTGGCTGAGGGTGATGTTGGTGGTGCCTGCTGAATGGCCGCCGGGCCCGCAGCAGTGGCGTCATTTCTGGGCTCAGCCAGGGGCTGGGACCCAGACACCCCCTTATCCATCCTGGCCCATAGTGTCCCCAACTGGTCCCCTGTGGGCACGTCTGTTCAGGATCCCACACCACCCACTCTGACCACTGCCCACCAGCCCCGCTCCACTCCTCGGCTCTGCCCGATCGACTGGCTTCCTGACCACCTGGGTCTCGGACCGTCTATTCAGCTCTGACCTTGGCCCCCAGGCTCTGCTCATTCCTTCCCCTGGCCGCCCTCCTGGGCCCCCCCCGTCCTGGTGGCTCCTGGAGTGGCCTCCCCACAGCAAGAGTGGGATGCAGACAGTGGGGTCCCGCAGGGAGAGAGGGAGGGCCACCGTAAGGACTCTCATTCTGCCCAGGTCGCTAACCCTCACCCCTACTCATAATTTATTTATCTTCCACTCCATTCCAGAAATGGCTCAAAGCCACAGGAGTCCACGCAGAAAACCCACCGGCCTGAATCAAGGGCTGAAGCGGAAGGAAAAGGAGAGGTAACAGCACAAGAGCTGCAAGGTCCCAGCCCTGGGGGCCGAACGTTGTCCCTAACGTCCCCGCGGCCAGCAAGGCAGGGAGCGGTGGCTCGAGGTGTCCCGGTGCTGGTGAGGAACTGGGAGGCTGGGATGGGGGGTAAATCCAGGTCCGCTCAGCCAGAAGATGCTTCCGGTCTGACTGTGACTCGCGAGGACCCGGCTCTTCTCCCTGAACCAGAGGCACAGGTGAGGAGGATGCTGAGACGGGCTGGACGTCTGAGCCCCCAGATCCGCGTGTTGGAGCCTGAGCCCCAGTGTGACGGTGTCTGCAGGTGGTGCCTGTGGAAGGCGACCCGGCCTTGAGGGTGGAGCCCCTGTCTTGGCAGGGAGAGCAGAGCGAGGAGGGAGGCTGCGGCCAGGAAGGGGGCTCTGCCCAGACCCCGGCCACGCCACACCCTGACCTCAGAGTCCCACCTGCGGATCCGGGAGAAGTGTCTGTTGTTCCCCGGCCTGTCCGTGGTGCCCAGACGGCCCCTGCCCTCCCCTCTCTGAGCCTCGATTTCCTCAGCAGCCAGGGGGAAGAGGTGCCCGCTCCCAGGATGTTTGCAGCCTTGAGGGCCAGACGTTAATGAGTACTCGCCACGTACTGTTCTGAACACGTGGCCGGGTCCTCTCACGCCGACCACAGCCCTGCGGTAAGTACGATCGTTCCTCCCGTTCTCAAATGAGAAAATTTAGGGACAGAGAGGTAAGCGACAACCACGTGGCCCATGGCCGCACCGCCTGCGAGCGGCAGAGCTGGGGGGTCACGTCCACGACACTTGCTGATTGAATGGAGTGACACAGAAATCCTGGCTTTTGGAAAAACTCGGCCACGGTTAGCTGTTACTGCTGCTAATTTGGGGCCTTCATGGGCTGGGGCGGGGGGTGCCGAGCAGGGGTGAGGACGTGGAAATCCAGGACCCTGGCGGTCACGTCCCTACTATGCGCTCTCGCTGCCACCCCAGACCTGCCCGCCAACGGGGCGTGTGGCCGACCCCGTGACTGACACCACGTCCTCGTGACACTTGAACTCCGCAAACACAGAGCGCTGCGTTCCAAGGGCAGGGTGGTGGCCGGGCTCCCTCACACCGCAGACGAGGACACTGACGCCCGGAGGAGTCCCTGAACGGGTGTGGGAGCGGCAGGGAGGCGGGGCCCGCCGTCCGGGGTGCCGGCTGGATGTCCCGCACCCCGTGCGCCTCTTGGTTTCCATGAATCCGCGCGTTGGGCACTAGAGTCTCGGCGCGTGACACATGTGCGGGCACAGAATTCACACTCAACAGTCAACTCCACACGCTGGAAACGCAGGACCTGGCGGGGCCTGGAGGGGACAGCGGGGCAGGAGGCAGTCTGGGAAGCGGCCCGAGCCCGGCACGACCCAGCCGCTGCCCCCAGGGGCCGCCGGAGTACGCCCTCCTACACAGCCCCCCAGAACCAGGACGCTCATGCAGGACAGGGTCCTCCCAGCACGGCCCCCGGGACGGCCACTCAGCCTCCATTAGCCCAGAGCTGTCCCCTTGGGAGACCCACAGGCCACAAGCAACTGAGCCCGCGGCCAGGGAAGCACCAGGCTGTATGGACTGTCCTGGGGGGGCCCTGAGGGCCTATCCCTGGGGGCCAAGGGCTGGCCCGAATCCGGTCTGCTTGGTCTGGATGCCTCCCCTGAAAGTGGGGTCGGTGGGGGAGGAAAACGAAACACTCGCAGAGCCCACACGGGAGAGAAAAGCCGGGGAAGAACCACGGAGGCTGTGGGCCCAGATCGGAGTGGGGGTCGGGGGGCAGGCCAGCTGGCGGGAGAGATCCAGGAAGGGGCCCTGGGCCGGGCGTCCTGGGACCCTGGGCGCTCGGCAGAGACCTTCGTCCCTCCTGAGAGCAGAGGCGAGGCCAGAGCCGCCCAAAGACACCCCTGCCGTCCTATGGTTTCCTCAGACACGTGGCTGACCACAGGGTCCTCCCGGGTGACCGCCCGCCACAGAGAAGCGTCTCCTTCTCCGGCCCCTTGCTGGGGCCCCAAGTTCAGGGCACCGCACACCCGGCCCCTCTGGCCAGGGCCCCAGCCCTCTGTCCGCCAGGCTGCGAGGCTCCAGCTGCGGGGGACGGTCGAGTGCTGGAAACAAGGGGGAGGGGTGCGGGGGGAGGAGGAAAGGAGGGCACAGGTGAGGGAAGAGCTCACGCCTTTGCGGGGGCACCGAGCCAGCCTGAGGCCGATCTGGGCCCCGAGGCTGGGGCGAGGTCAGGAGGGACCGTGGGGCCCATTCGGGGTCCTGGACACTGTGCTCTCCCGACATCAGACCACACAAAGTTCTGAGAGACGGAGCAGGCCGCCTTTGGGAAGCCTCTCGCTGCAGGGCCAGAGCGTGGGGGCTCCAAGGAGGGTGATTCAGGAGGCCTCCCCTGGGGCCGGCCACGGGAGAGGGAAGGAGCCCGGATCCAGCGGCGGGAGGGGAGGCGGAGCCCGGAGGCGGGCACAGGCCAGGAATCAGCAAGCTGGGCCGAGACCGAGGGGCACCAAGAACCTGGGGGGAGGGCCAGGTACACGGGGAGAGGACCCGGGGACAGGGAGAATCTCAGACCCTGCAGGACGACGGTGCACGGATCCCCAGAAGGCAGCCGGACCCCCAGGACACAGCCAGAGGCGGTCAGCCTGGAGAAGGGCTGGGGGTCCGGGCCCGACCGCCAGAAAGGAGCAGAGAGGAGACCGGGAAGGAGGAGGCGAGAAGCCGAGGAGGGGACACGTGGCCTCGTGGCAGGGGGCGCGGCGGGGACAGGCAGGGCCCCCCCGGACGCCGGGATGGGCAGGAGGGGAGTGAGCAGGGAAGTGTGCCCGTTCGGAGCGGCGGATGCCATGCGGCCCCGGGGCACCGAGACGCACTCTTCAGGCTAACGTTCTCCCGGCACGTGAGGGCGCGGCTTTCCCTGACTCACCGCCACAGGACGTGCCAGCATTAAACAAGCAATGAAAGCCCCGGTGACACAGGTGCTGCGACCCTCCGGCCGCTTCCTCCTGCCCATGCGGGCCAACCACAGACCCCACCGCCCTCCCTCGGAGCGAGCCCAGCGGCCCAGCGGCCCCCTCCCCCTCACGGGCAGCAGGCTGAGCTGAGCCACTGTCCCTGTCACCGCTGTGACGTCCAGCCCCCCGCAGCTTCTCTCCTGCTCCTGCTCCTGCTCAGATCGTCTGGTCTCCCGGGCGCCCCACGATTCTCCCCTCACCTCACCATGCGTTTTCTCCGAGGCCACAAGGTGCCGGACGTCCCGCGACCGCTCGGGAACCCGTGCTGAATGAGTGAGCCTCCAGCGTCTGGGACGAGCCCCTCGTGAGTCTACGTGACCCGCCACAGCGGGACCTGCAGACCAGGGCGCCAGCCACGGCGGAGCCCACTTTGCAGCTCTTCCCGCACCCGGGGGGCCTCCCTGGGGCACGGGCTCCCCTCCCGAGGCACCTGCTCCTGCGGGGCTGAGTCTCAGTTCGGCGGGGTCTCGCCTCTGAGTGTCTAAGCTCCCGTGTCCTTCCTCTCTGCTCGTGGACCCCACAGGCAGTGGCAGCTGCTATGAGCGCTCTCGCTGCATTTACTGAGTGGTTACGAAGGTCGCAGCAACAATGTGTCACGTTGATCGTTCTTTTCGGACAGCTGCCGCGATTCCTGTATCCTGCTGGACCTCAGTGCACGGCCAACGCCGCCACTCAGGACCACCCACTGCCCACAGCCTCGCAGCTGTAAGCCGGCGCGGGGGTGGGGATGGCCCCCCCACGTCTCCACCACTGCCCATAGCTTCTGGCCGGGGCCACCTGTCTCACACCTGCAGCTCTCCTCACGCTGTAGCCGCACGCCCAAGGGCAAGGATCCAATCTCACTCATGCCTGCGGCCCTGCCACCGCCTAGCATGCGTCCCCGCACATAGTAGGTGTTCCGTTATGCATAGTGAGCCTGACAGAGTCCGGTAATCCGGAGTCCGGTAATCCAATTAAGCCGACACGGTACGGAAGCCACTTGTCTGCACTGTCCAACCTCATATAAACACCAAAGAAGAAAACGAAGGTGAAAGGTCCACGTGTCGGTAAAAACCCCCACAGAACAGAAAAAGAGGAAGAAGCCGGAGTCTGCTTCCATCAGCGCAAAATGGGACTCGAGGCTTGACACGCGGCCAGCGCCCCGAGAGGCCCCCCCCCCCCGGCCGCGATGCGGGCGTGTCGTCGGTTACATTTCTGTGTTGGTATTTGCTCTGTCGCGGGTTCCCAAGGAAGCCGCGCCTGCCTGAGTTCCCCCACTGGCCCGCAGCCCCCAGCCCAGCAGGACCCTGCCAGCGAGGCTTCCCTCCTCTTCCTCCTCTTCCCCCCAGCGCCCCCCCCCCACTTCTGGAGGAGCGTCTGTTAGAATCATTTGTGCAACAGACAACAACCCTTTAGAGCTGCCGGTGGGTCCCCTATGTGATCAGGGAGTGCGCCGAGTGGGATTCAGAACTTAATCATTAATCAGTGAATGTTCCGGGGCCGCAGGTATGGTGGGGAGCCCGTGCACTTTGCCCCAGCTGAGCTTCCGGATCGCTTTTCAGCTGCAGGGGAGCACTTCCGGCCTCACCAGGGATGCTCCCCATGAAGGACTGTCCCCGGGGCCTCTTCTCCTCTCCGGGCGGTCAGGATGGGCCTCGGAGCCCCAGCTGGCTGCCTGTCAGGGTGCTCCGCCCACCCCCCTCACCCCCCCACCAGTGGCAGCAGCCACAGAACCCCCGGGGTCTGCAGACGGTCCTCCTGCCCAAGGATGGAGGTCAAGGACACCACACCGTTAAGCGACCTGAGCCTCAGGAGGCCAAGGGTCGTGCCCTATCCGGAGTAGTCTGGAAGTATTGCCTCTGACATACAAAGGAACCGCGCCCTGGACAGGATCATGGCAGGAAGATGGGAATAAGCAAAGAAGGGTCCCACGGGGCTGGAGTGACAGAACCTTCCAGAAGAGGCTTCTCCAAACGACTGCGTCTTTCTCCCAGGCTCTCGCCTTCTCTCATGCTGTTCCCTGCACCCAGGGCAGCTCCCCTCTCATTGTCCAGTGGTTGCACAATGCCTGGGGTAAAGCTCATGCTTAATAAGTATTTACTGAGCAAATGAAGAAAGTTCCAGCTGTCAGCTGCCCACCCACCTGCACGAAGCCCGCTCCCCCTCCTGAGGCAGCATGGAACACTCCATCCCCTTGTGGCCTGACTTTTCCGCACCCCAAACATTGATGTCATGCTCCTTCAAGCTGTCATTACTTGTCTATGAATCTGTCTGCCCCATTAGACAGGAAGCTGTCAGAGGCGGGCACCTGTCTTACTCATGTTCCCACACTGCCCGGCAACTCCCAGGGTGAGCACTGAGCCTCACGCATAGTTGATGTTTGAGACACGTGTATGGATTGAATTCCTGAGTGGAACTGCTCCACTGCCTGAGGATGGTGAGGGGATGCCCCTCCGGGTCACCAGGAGGAGGCTGGACCACACAGGAGCCCCTGTGCCCACTGGGTAGGCGTCCTGGGCACATCCACGCATGGGCCTCTGGAACCCTCCGCGTCAATCTCTCTGTAGGGACCACGGGCTGGCCACCCCAAGACAGTCTACAGTGAAATGTAGGTTGTTCTAAGATAAAATCAACGAACGCCCGAAGGACTCAGGAAGAAACTTTGAACAATCGCGCCCCCCCCCCGACCATGCTCCTAAAGAGGAATTTCGATAAAGGACCTATAGCTGGAAGAGTGCCATCCACAGATTCCATTTTACCTTCAGAAACTTCGCTGTGCAGCAGGGCACCTCTCACCTCCCGCAAAGGGCCGTCCCCCCCGCAGTGTCCCCGGGCCCCCACCCCTCTCCTTAGCCCAGGACAGCACGTGCACCTCACTTCCCCCGACTTGAAATCTCACAAGGGTGTGGATTCCCTTACGTACAAAACTAAATTTTATTTTCTGTTAATCTCCCTCTTGTCAAATTAATTCTCAATGAGCCAGAAGAGCCTTGGACAGAGGGAAATTCCTTCCTCCCCAACGCCTTCCGGAGTGTAAACTGATGAACTTGACCACGGAACCTGTCGGCTTGAATTTCGTCACCAGGTAACTTCGCTCAATTCCCAGTCCTCTCCTCCTCGTTGGTTTCAGCTCCATCCAAGCCGGAACGGAAGGCTTGCCCCAGCACCTCCTAAAATCTGGAGAGTTCCCTTCTGCTCTCCCGGTGTTTTGCTAACAGAGCCATGCCCCCTGGTGAAAACCCAGACCCAGGTCCCATTGGCCGTGTTTTCCCTGCCTGGTGTCGTTGGGGCCGCCCCACCCTCAAGCCAGAAGGGATGCTTGCTGGCATGTTGACTCTGGGAACACGGCTGAACCTCAGGACCCTCTCACTTGGGCCCAAAAGCCAGGCCTAAAAGCAAATCACGGTCACAAGACCCACTGTGCCTCAAACAACAAAAACAAGCCCCAAACCAGTAAAAATCCTGGCGTTTACGGCCTGCTTCCCAGCACGTGGGCACTGCTCCGTGTGGTTCGTGAAGCGTACCGTTTACCCTCACAATAACCCCGTAAGGTGTGTATTCTTGTGGCCCCGTTTACAGGCGAGGAAGCTGAGGCACAGAGGCCTGCGGGACGACGACAGTCCGGGAAATGAGCAGAAACGTGCTTACAGGCGGGGAGCAGTGGTGATTCATGCTGAACTTCCGGCCCAGGGGGTCCCACCCCTTTGGAGAGGTCTGGAGGGCACCCTGTGCCCTTCCCACTTCTCCACCACATGCACACGCAGGCCGGTGCACTGAGGCCTCACGACCGTTCCTCTTGTGAGTCTCCTGCCCCCCTTGTCAGTCGGCGGCCGAGCCGGGTGCCTTCTGGCTCAGCGGACCAATGTGACAAACAGGGACGGAACCCGCTTTCAGGCGTCTCCTCCCTGAAAGCTGGGCCTCGGTACAGGAGGCAGGACTGGGAAGGGGAGGCTCCTGGAGGCCAGGGAAGCCCCCCGAGCCTCGACATGGAGCCACGGCCAGGAGCAGAGACCCCGCCTCCCAGGACCGCGCGCGGAGGTGGCCACCACAGTGGGGGGAAATTAGGCCCCTTCCCCGTATTCCGGTGCCCTGCGAGCCAGCGTACGCGGCCCTGGGGAGAGGGAGGAGGCCGGAGGAACGGGCACTTGGCGTGAGATTTATTTCGTCCAGCGGCCCGGCTCGAGACCAGAAGGGGCAAGGTGAGGTCCCCCCTCAAACAGACTAACCAGAAAAGTTCATTTTGGAGTCAACCCGGAGAGTTGAATATAGATTGGTTTTTAGGTGTGATTAAAGAATTACTGTTAATTTGTTAGGTGGGATATCCGGGTGCCTGGGTGGCTGGGTCAGTTTAGCGGCCAACTCTTCATCTCAGCTCAGGTCTTGATCTCAGGGTCGTGAGTTCAAGCCCCACACTGGACTCCATGCGGGATGTGGAGCCTACTTTAAAATAAAATAAAACAAGAAAATTAAAATTAAATTAAATGATAAAATTAAGTTAAAATAAAATAAATATAAAATAAGAATAAAATAAAGAAATATAAAATGAAATGAAATGTAATAAGATAAAATATAAAATAAAATAAAACAAAATTTGTTAGGTGGGATAATAGTATTGTGACTGCGTAATAAAATGTCCTTTCTAGAAGGGCATAATTTAAGGTAAAATGTCACAATATCGATGATTTACTTCAGCAAAATTCTTCAGCAAAGAATGGTCGTATATGGAGTTTCAGTATACATTTCCTTCACCTTTATTTATATCAGATTTATACAAAATCAATATTTTATAAATATGTAAATGTGTAAATAAATACATGAATTTATATGTAACTTAATAAGTGATAATGTGTCTAGAACATGTATAAAATACAAATGCATACATATCAGTAACATAAATTTTTTCAAGTGGAAATGCAGTCCCCGCCCCAGCCCCACCCCTGCCCGTCCCCCAGCCCCGCCCCTGCAGCCCTGCACCTGCTCTGGAGCAGGACACCTCAGGGATTCGGTGGCCCAGACCACGTCCCTTATTTCCACCCCGCAAAGCCCTGTGCCTCATCAGCTGTGAGCCGCACTGGCCTCCAGAAACATGAGTGACACCTGCCTTTACGACGCGCAAACTCCAGTGGTGGCGCTTTGCCCCGTTGCTGGCGGGCCGTCCGCCAACGGGTGGCTGATGTCATCCTTTACAAAGACCCCAAGCCGGACGTGCACGTGGCCGGTCCCACAGGACTGAAGGTGGACGGTTCCAGGACACGTGTCCCCGTCCCTGCTTGGACCGCAGTCCCACACCCGTAACGTGGTGGCTGCCGATGGCGGGGGGCACACGGCAGGACATCGGGAGCTCGCGGGAGGGGCCCCTGCTGCCCACGGTGGGGCCGCGGTCTGCTCCTGGGCTCCAAGCTGCTCTGGTGACCGCGCACACAGTCACAAGAGGGCCGTCCCGGGACGAAGCTGACGGGAAGCCCTGCGTGCGGGCAGGATGGGCCTGGCGGGCTGCAGCCATCCCGAGCACCCAGCGCACCTGAAGCCTGCCACCCGAGCGCTGGCTCCGCGCTCCCAGGGGTCTCGGCTGAGTCTGGGGACTGCGTGGGGGCGCGTGTCTCCCACGTTCCCAGGAGGAAATGCAGCAGGCCTTTCCGGGCGCAGTGACAGGGCTCTGCAGGCAGTGGGGACCGGAGCTACGGAGGAAGGGGCCAGACCCGAAGCCGCTGCCCGGCCGGCCACGCCGTGTGGTCTCCCACAGAGGACGTGGGGACGCTGAGAGCCCACACAGACCCTCTGCACGAATCAAAGGCCACCCCCCCCCATGCCCCTGGTGTCATGGAGCGGGGCAGGGGCCGCGTGTCTCCCCAGGCCCCTGCCCTCCACACCTCCACAGAGGCCCGGCGGTGATGTACCCACACCCCAGTCCCCCTGCTTCTGCTGCCACGGCTTACTGGGAGCGACTGCAACCCCCCCCCGCCCCCTTCCCGCTGGGAGACCCTCCTCATTGGCAAAGAAAAGGACCAAGTTTTCAGAGGGCCTACATTGTGCCGGGCGCTGACCTGGGCTCCAGGGAGCTGCGGAAGCACGCGGTGATGGGTCGGTGGAGAGGGCGCAGATAGGGGAGGCACAGGACACCACGGGGGCCTCCCCGGGGACCACGCGTTGCAGCCCCGGATTCCAGGAGGCCGACCGGCTGACGCAGCCTCACCCAGGAGGGAAGAAGAGGTCACATCAAAAAGCAACGTCTCCAACCGCCTCGGTCCAGGGGAACACAGGAGCATAACGTGAGCTTGCAGGGGTGTGAGAGGCGAGCTCTGTACTGCTGGGACCTTTACCCACCTCCTGGGCTGCACAGGTGAGGCGTCCCCCACAACCTGTACTGGGGACGTGAGACCCCACAGCAAACACCATTTTATGATGAGACTATTTTTTTGGTTACCAGACTATCCGCGAAAGTAGTTGAAGCCTGCGGGGCCTTAAAAGAAAACCCCCTGGGAGTGGCCACCTGGCTCGGCCAAAGGTCCAACTTCAGCTCAGGTCATGATCTCCCGGTTCGTGAGTTTGAGCCCTGCATCGGGCTCTGTGCTGACAGCTCGGAGCCCGGAGCCTGCTTCGGATTCTGCGTCTCCCTCTCTCTCTGCCCCTCCCCTGCTCACGCTCTGTCTCTCTCAAAATAAATACTTAAAACATTTTTAATAATTAAGAAATAAAAGTCTGTAAAAAAAATAAAATAAAGTTACTGCAAGTTGATTACAACACAGCACTTTATTTTCTTTTTAATCTTTATTTTTGAAAGAGAGAGCGCTAGCAGGGGAGGGGCAGAGAGAGAGGAAGAGAGAGAGAATCCCGAGCAGGTTCCGAGCTGTCAGCACAGAGCCCCACGTGGGGCTCGAACCCACGAACCACGAGATCATGATCTGACCGAAGCTGGACGCTCGGTCCGACCTGGGGCTCGACTGAGCCCCCAGGTGCCCCTCACGTCACTTTAAACGTACGCAGCCATTCTGTACTTGAAGTGTAAGGAAGAATCAGGCCAAATCCCCTTGTCCTCCAAGAACGGGGTGGGGTGGGGCTTGTGCTGGGTCAGCGAGCACCTGACCAACAGCAGCAGGGCTGGGGGACAGGCAGGTGCTGGCCCCAGGTTGCCCCATGTCACCCCGGGAGCGGACAAGGAAGAACACGGCCGCTGGAACAGACCTGCCTCCTCCCCCGCCGTCAGGACGGAGCGCTGCCTGCAGGGGCGACACCCGGAGCCCCTGCCCCAGCTAAAGGCCTGTGCCCGTGCCCTCCGGCCGTGCTCCTGGGAGGGGTGTGCATCCAGCTCTGCTTCCAGAAGAAGACTACCCTCCGCCAGAGCCGCAGGGGCCAAGGCGTGTGCGTGGTTTCTCTCCAGCAGCTCGCTGGCAGGGGCTGAGTGGCTGTCCCCCTCGCATCCACGCGTGAAGCTGGACCCCAGGCACCAGCTGTAGGTGGCGGGGCCCGCGGGAGGAGACCAGGATCTGATGGGCCCCAGCAGGTGGGGTCCCCATGACCGGGTCTGTGCCCTGCGAGCGCCCCAGAGAGCCTGCCCCCTCCCTGCTCTCCGCCTGCACACACAGTGAGGATCGCGGCCCAGGGGGCTCTCCCCGGAGCCCGGCCACCCGCGCGCGGATCTTGGCCCTCTGGGCCCCGGGATCTGTGGGCCCCTGGATCCACAGCTACGGCAGCCACAGCAGGCTCACACCTTCCTCCCCCTTCCCGAGGCCGCGGGGGGAGAGCCAGCAAGGATGCTCTGACTTCCAGGCCACCAGCGAGGAAGGGAGACCCCCCCCCCTTCCTCACAAGGGCAGGAAGCAGCCACCCATGCGTCCTCGTCCTCGTCTGGCCCGCGGACCCCGGAGGCAGCCCCCCCATCTCCACCCCTGCAGCTCAGTTTTCCCAAAACCCCTCTCCTGAAGGAGGACCAGCAGAGCCCTCCCCACCCTGCACAACACTAGACGAAGGCAGGAACCGTTTGGGCCAAACTTTAATTCACTTCCGTCTGCCCTCTGGGCTCCGGGGTCGGCTTGAACACTGAGCCCCGGCCCCCAGACTGCCGGGTGGGACAGGCCGGGGTCTGCGCGGGGACAGTGACAGGCAAGGAAGGTAGGAAGAGCCGCCTGTCAGGGACCGAGGCTCACAGAACTGCGAGGGGAGGAAAGCGCGGGCGGGCGGGCGGGCGGAGCATCCCCGATGGCCACGAGCCCGGGTCGGACCAACACACAGCTGAGCCACGGCAAGAGAAGGACACCAGGGTGAGCCGTGTGCCTGCCGGAGACGCTCTCCCGCGACACGTCCACGCGCCAGAGAGCGCTGCCCGATAAGGAAGCCCTCAGCTCAGTCACCCGCCCCCACGAGCAGAAACGTGACTTAGGAAAGGCTTAGACCCGAGAGGAACTGCCCCAAACAGGTGTGTGCGTGTGTGTGTGTACAAGCACACGCATGTACACACTCACTTCCAGGTGAACCAGGTGGACCTCCTCGGGCATGTTTCCCGGAAGACCTTCCCCAGGTCCCTGGACCCAAGCCACGGACACTCCCACCTGTCGCTGGCTTCTGACCCCCTGGTCTGCGTTAATCTGAGACCTCCGGTCCTGGAAGTCAGGCCTTAGATGGCCCACCACCCACAGCTCCGTTCACACTAACAAGGGCTGCACCCCCGAAATTATCTTCGCGGTCATAATCAACACACGTGCTCGGACGGCTGCACGGCGACAGCCTTCCTCCCTGCGGTGCCCGCCCGAGAACTCAGCACAGGTCACCCCCCTTACGTCCACGCAGCCCCCCTTACGTCCAGGAACCTCCAAGTCCCACCAGCAAGCAGTTCCTCAAAGAGGAAGAGCTGCCACTCTGGTCCTCGTCCAGCAGCCCGAACAGTTCTGGAGCGCCAGAGAAGGAAGGAGATTAAGGGCGGTCCTGGGCTTTGGAACCGCCAGAGAGCTGCCTCTGTGCACCCACCGCCCCCCCAGGAAGCCCCTCCCTGACCCCCCAGCTCCCGCCTGCTTCAGGGACTCTGAAAAGCTGCGCATAGATTTAGCGCGCAGGGTGGGTTGGGGGGCACGTGGCCCCCTGCCCCAGGGGACAAACCGCAGTTGTGAGCAGAGACGGTCTCTGGTCCTCTCCACCCTCCGAAGCTCTAGGAACCTGCCATTGTTTCCAGGCGGTGGAGGGAAGAGGGAACTGTGGACAGACCACGGTGGCCCCCTTGGTGGATGACCCCCTCTGTCAGCTTCGTGTCTGGCTGCCCCGCCCGCTCCTGTTAGAACCACCTCCCGGCCCTCAGTGAAGAAACCCCTCCCTTAGCAGGATGCCTTGTCGTGAGGCCACAGCCCGATGGGGAGGGAGCCCACTCACTGCCCATCCAAGGGGTCTCCAGCCCCACTGACATGATCCCCAGGGAGGCACAGGTGACAACAGACAGTGAAAGCCATTTCACCACTACGGGGACGCCATCAGCCTGGCCCAGTGATTGCACTTAGCAGTCAACAACCTGAACCACGAGCGGGCAAACTATTGATGCGGCAGCAGCGTTTGGAGTCTCCAAGAAAGGCAGTCTCTGACCTTGGACGTGGCCTGAGTGTGCCCCGCCTCCCCCAGGAGGTCCTCCTGGCTCCACCGACCAACTTGCCCCGGCCCCCCGCACCTGCAGCGAACTGGGAGGGACTGAGGGACAGGGACTCACCAAAGAGGGCCTCCGGGCCGGTCACACAGGCAAAGAAGCCATCGAAGTCGATGCAGCATCTGTCGTGGTGTACCACAGGGCAAGGGTCTGCTGCCCCCCGGCTGCTGAGCGTGAAACCCACAGGGAGGGCCCGGGTCACGGCAGGGTGGGGCTCTGGTTGACACGGCCAGCCTCCTCCAAGGTCTTATTGTCACCCCATGGCAATCCTGGGAGCCGCCCCGCCTCAGGACGAGCCTGGCACTGAACTAGGCCCGTGGCCCTGGCACCCGTCCAGCTGCACATCGCGGCCACTGCTGCAAGAAAGGGCGCCTTCTGCCCGGCACCCTCCCAGCAGCCGCGAGGGCCCTGGGAGAAGCCTGGATGTCGCGCTGAACAGACCCCTGGGGGGGGGAGGCGCTCGAGCCACCGTCACGTGGATGCCCCACGGAGGAGAGTCACCGCCATGATCGCCAGCCCAGTAGGAGTATTTACAGTGAGACGCCTGTCCCCGAGGCTCGTCTACACTGCACGTCCTCACCTGCTTTCCTGAGGGCCACCCTCAGGTCGTGGGCGTCGATGGCCCCCGAGTGGATGTGATCGGTTTCCCCATAAACCAACTAGAGCAGAAGAGAAACCAGGTAGAAAGAGCCTCTGGGGGCCCTGCCAGAGCTATGCCCTCCACTCACGGCTTCCCTGACCCCCAAGAAGCTTCCGGAACAAAGGTGAGAGCTGGGCTGAGGGCCAGAGATGTCCCCTCTGCGCCCTAAACAGCAGGGCGTTCCTCGAAGGGCTCGGCACTGGCACCTCATTGCCGTCCCAGGCCCTCCTGAACCACATGTCCGGGTTCTGTGCTGGGTTTGAACGTGATCAGCATCTGTGCAGACTAGGGTGGGAAACAGACCAGGACTGAGTGCCTGGGGGGGCGAGGGGCCGGAAACAGGACTGAGAAGGGCGCCCCCCCAGGATGTCCCCCACCTGCAGGGGGGAGCGAGGGGCTGGAAACAGGACCTAGGAGGCCCCCCTGCAGGATATGCCCCACCTCGGGGCGAGAGGCTGGAAACACAACCTAGGAGGTCCCCCCAAGACAGTCCCCATCTGGGGGGCAAGAGTCTGGAAACACGACCCAGGAGGCCCCCCCAGGACAGCCCCCACCCCAGAAGAGAAGACTCACCAGGTACCTCTGAATCTTCAGCCAAATCACCCTGAATTCTGCCAGCCCCAGGGTGCCCTTTCCATGGCTCTGGGCTCCGTAAAGGCCAACACGCCCACCATCCACAGGACCACCTTCTCTTGTGACCACAGTGACCACCTTCTCTTGTGACCGTCCTGTCATAAGGCCTCAATGAGCCACCCACGTGTGCAGGGAGCGGGGCCCCGGGGGGACCACGGTGGGGAGGGTGGTGGGAAACCAATTCAAATGAAGATTAAAGAGTCAGGCACCCACTACGGCCCCCTCTGAGGTCAGGCGCAGAGCAAAGGGCAGGTCGTGAGCCCAAAGACCTTGGAGCAGCATCGCTAAGGAGCACCTAACATCCCGTCGTGCTGGTTATTGAGAGCGCTGGGCTAGAGGCCCTGGAAAGTCGCTTCCAGACTTAAATCTCCGTGACCTGTGATTGCAACAACTAGTCCGTTATCTCTGTGACTGGTAATTGTAACAACTAGTTGGCTAGAATGCCATATGTCAACAGAAAAGTCATCAGCAGTGCGTGTCAGCGCCTAGAAGGGGCTCGGAGCTTCCCCGGGGCCACTGCTCAGCCCTGGGGGGACCTCTCTTCTGTGGACCACGCACATTTACTGTGCGAGCGCTAACCACTCTGCAGGACTGCTGCGCAAACCCATCCTGAAGACTGAGGACCCGCCAAGCCTCCGCCTCAGAGAAAGGGCCTTGACCTCCACGCTCTGGAGGACGGCGGCCCCAGGCAAGGTTCCAGGAGGAGATGTTGGACCATTCTCCCTCTGCGCCTTCACGGACGCTGTTCCTTCCACCCGGAACACCCTTCCCTTTCCTTCTGAAAACTCCCACACGTCTTCAGTGTAAAGTGAGGTTACTTGAGGCCGGGAGAAAACGGATTTTATCTCCTGCGATAATTCTAAACTAGCGGTGGTGGCCATGGGAGAGCTGTGTTACTGCAGGAGACAGAACAGAAGAGGGGAGGGGTGTGGAGGGGGAGGGGAGAGGAGGACTGGAAGGAAGGGGAAGAGGTGGGGAGGGGAGGGGGAGGAGAGAAGAGGGGAGGAGGGGAGGGGAGAGGAGAAGAGAGGCAAGGAGGGGGGAGGGGAGGGGAGAAAGGTGAGAAGGGGAGGGGAGAGGAAGGGAGGGGGAGACAGGTGAGAAGGGGGAGGGGAGAGAGAAAGGGAGGGGGAGAGAAGGGGAGAGGCAAGGAGGGGGGAGGGGGAGGGGAGAAAGGTGAGAAGGGGAGGGGAAAGGAAGGGAGGGGGAGACAGGTGAGAAGGGGGAGGGGAGAGGAGGGGAGGGAGGAGAGGGGGAGGGGCAGGAGGAGGAAGGGAGGGGGTAGGGATAGGATTAGGGTTAGGAAGGTGGGATTAACAGGAGAAAGGCACAGGTGCATTTGCTGTCTCTGGATTCCACTGTGCCTCAGTGTCCTCACCCGTCACTTCCCACCTGTCAGTGTCCCACCTGTCATTCCCACCTGTGAAGCGGAGAGAGCGGCGGGCTTACGGAGGAATGAGTGGGCAGGCGCACTCTTCCTTACTGCGCGCAGCCCACGGACACGCGCTCCGCCCCTTCTAGGCCCTTCCCTCCCTTCTCACTGGGAAAGGTCGGGAGTCGTCAAACTCCGGGAAAAGGGAAACATCAAAGGATACGTCCGTCCATCAAGCTGATCATCTCCCTGCAAGTGTTGATGTCGAATCCCCCGAATTTTACGTCTGTTTCTAAACATTGGAATGGAAGGGGGGGCGGGAATCAGGATCTGGACAGCGGAGCGGACCTCCCCGAGCCCGTCTCTGGTCCCCACCCCCATCGAGTGGGAATGACACTAATAGGAACACTCGCCCCCGAGGCTGCTTGGCGATGAAGTGGGATAATGAGAGTTACGGTGAGTTCTCAGCCAAGCCGCCACTGCGGGCGGCCCTGTTCTGTGTCCTCGGAACGACGACCACCGCCCCCGCCCCCGGCGAAACCACCGGCATCCCCATTCTGTGGTAGGGAAACTGAGGCCCAGAGAGGTTGAGTGCTTTGCTCAAGACCACCCGGAACGGCAGGGGCGAGCGGGCGTACAGCGTTACAGGCTCCTTGCTGGAGCTGCGCCCGGGCCTCCACCTCACCTGCACCCCGGGAGCCACGGAGGAAGGAGCCGAAGGCCCGCAGGCGTCCCCCCATCTCTCACCCCTTCCTCAGCAGAGGCAGAAGCCAGGCCTGGAGCATAGAGCGGGACGGGGGAGGCGGGGCTGTCAGGCCGCTGCCCGCGCCCTGATCGGCCCCAGCGGGTCTCCCCAGGGCTCCCCTCGCTGGGCCTCCGCCTCCCCTGCCCTCTGGGTTCTGCCCCCGCTCAGCCGGGTGCCGGCCCCTCCTCCACCCGCGGGCCCACCTCCACCCTCCCGGCCCCACCCCCCCACCCCTGCCCCAGCCTAGCAGGAGTGAGGGAGGGACGGGACCAGGAGCTGACACGGACCCAGCCACACACCCAACATCCAGCGTCCTCAAACCCCCAGAGCCACGCGGCCTCCGTGCTGCCGTGTGCTTCTGTAAACCGTTCACACCTACGGTCACGATGCGACGTGGCTTTGCATGTGATGTGGCCTCACACCCACCAAGGGACAGGGCTAGGGTTGGACGCCTAACGAGGTCTGACCCCAAGGGTCACTCCTCCAGCTGTCCAGGAAAGGGCACACACCGGAGCCAGAGGGAAGGTTCGTTCGTCCTTTAAAGCTCACCCGGGGACAGGCCTCAGGCAGGGGACACACGAGGTGCCGAGAAGGGCGCTGGGCTGCGGTGGCCGTGTGACCTCAGCCGCGTCTCCTCCCCTGGTGACGTGTGGCGTCACCGTGTGCACCCCGCAGCCCCTCCACCCGGGCCCTGGCTCGGCTCCCGGGGACAAGGGGAATGCTCCCAAAGCCCCTCCGGGCACCCGCGCTAAGACCCCACCACCCTCTGCCTGCCAGGAAAGGGAGGGGTATTGAGAGCCTGTGTCCAGACCTCGGCCTGTCCCTCTGGAGGCCCCTCAGCCGGCACAGCAGGGACAGCGACCAGCGCGGCCCCACCAGCAGGGGAGGGGAGACAGGCTGTTTGGTTCACTGTTCTCTGCCTTCTCAATAAGATACGATCCCTCCGCGGCCACGGCAACGAGGCCCCGTCAGGAAAATACTGGTCTGAGCGACCATCGAAAACGTGAATAGACCCGTTTTTGCACGAGCAGCCTGAATGGCTATGCAAAGGGAGCGTAGGCAGGCTTCATTTCCTGCAAAGGCTTCCTCTGTATTTCCTCCTATTCCACTCTTCGCTCTAAAAAGTAGGGGTGCCTGGGGGCTTCAGTCGGTTGAGCGTCCGACTTCAGCTCAGGTCATGATCTCACAGTTCATGAGTTCCAGCCCCGCGTCGGGCTCTGTGCCGACAGCTCGGAGCCTGGATCCTGCTCGGGATTCTGGGTCTCCCTCTCTCTCTGCCCCTCCCCCCACTCTCTCTCTTTCTCTCTTTCAAAAATAAAATATAAAAACATTTTAAAAAAATTTTTAAGTGCCCCTGGACTTCCCCGGGGGGTGGAGAATATTGTTTTTCTCCTCCTGTTAAGGACGGAACGTCTATGCCCCCAAATCCGCGTGTTGGAGCCTGAGCCCCAGTGTGATGCTAACAGCAGGTGCGCCTGTGGGAGGTGACCAGGCCATGAGGGTGGAGCCACCCTCTGGCCTCACAGGGACTCTAGGGGACAAAGGCTGAGGTGGCCTGAGTTCTTGGACACCCCCTGCCTGTCTGGGAGGTCGTGGGGCCCCGCTCACCTTCCCCGCACCTTCCCCAGCAGGCTCCCGGGCTGGCTGTCCTCCTGGTCCACCTCCCAGGGGTGGGGCTGGCGGGAAGCACGACCAGGGTTAGGCCGGGGTCGCTGGGAGAGTGAAGACCCCACGTCCCTCGCTGCCCGTTCCTACCGCACACGCGCCACGGGCAGGCGCATCCCCTCTCCGCTGTGGGGAGTGATCCCACCAGCCCTGAATTTCCAGTCTCAGTCCTGAGTTGCTCTCAGAGAAGGACAGAAACACCGACAGCAGAGAATCTCCATCCCAGAGACCCCCCCCCTCTGCCCCCACCGAGACCCTCGGGTATGTAGTGTCCGTATGTGTTTTCTTAGCGTCCAGCAGGCTCTCAAGCAGCCACGGGATCGGAGACTGGCTGAGGCCACAGCCCAGTGGGAGGAGCGGGAGTCGGGGCCGTAGACGGGAGTTCAAACACCACAGGGGTCGCTCGGTGGTTTCCGGCTCAGGCTCCGAGCCCCCCTCCCTCCTCCCTCTGTTGTTAAATGACTAGGCCTGCGGGGCGGTGGCGGGGGGGGGGTGGTCAGAGAAGCACACGCGAGCTGGTGTGTGTCAACGTCCCATGACAGTGACCGATCATTCCACGAACGGGTCTGTCCAGAGACTTTCCAGCCTGACACGGGCTCTCCCCCAACCGTCACACGTGTCCTGGATGTCTCCAGGAGTTTCCAGAAAGCCAAGTCGGTGTTCTAGAACCACCGCTCGGAAAAGCACGAACCAACGCCACGCTGGAGAGAGTGCCAGAGCGCTGACGATGCTGTCCCTCGATGGCCACGGGCTGCGTGCCAGCATCTCGTTCACCACTCATGGCCGGCCTCACCCCTGCCCACCCTTTAGCTGCTTTACCACGCTTTACCCATGCAGAAACCGTGGTCAGCGTGTCACCCAACAGGCCAAGACCACACCTAAATCCCAAGTCTTTGTTCGCCCCGCTCCAGGCGGACAGTCGGGCTCTCGAACATCCGACTGTCATGACTGGAGGGAGGAGAAGGGAAGTCCTTGAAGGCAAGGACTGTCCCTGTCTTCTGTAAGTCCTGAGT
This sequence comes from Felis catus, assembly GCF_018350175.1. Lineage (NCBI taxonomy): Eukaryota > Metazoa > Chordata > Mammalia > Carnivora > Felidae > Felis > Felis catus. The sequence continues at coordinate 546,410 of NC_058384.1, forward strand.
CCCCTGCAGACATGATCCCCGTGTGCGTGTGCGTCGGGGGCGCTGGGATCCTGGGAGCCCTTCACGGCTCCGCGGGACCTCAGGAGGGAAGGCTGGGCCCCAGGCCTGGGGGCTCCTGGTTCACAAAGGGTGGGAGCCCCAGACCTCGCGCAGAAGGCCTGGGGCAGCGCCGTGAGCTGACGGGGCGTCTCTGGGGACAGCAGCGAGCACCCGGGACCGGAAGAGTCTTCCGTTGTGTTGTGCTTCAGAAAACCCCAAGACCACGGGAGGGGGCCGCGGGGAGCCCCCACAGTCTCTGGGCTGAATTCCCACCCGCCTGACGCAGGGGGGCGTAGGGCCAGGACTAAGTTGATTTAACAGGAACCAAAAAGGGTGAAAGTGAAGGATGGGTCCAACCACCTGAATTGCGGGCTCCGACCCGCTCCCTCCACGCGGGCACACCGGCCTCTCGGACCCCCTGGGACGGCAGCAAGAGAGGCGGCGGGGGGCTGGGGAGAGGTCCACCAGGAGGCTGGGCCACTGCTGTGGGTGGGGCCCGGGCAGCTCCGGTGACCGAGAGCCGCCAGCCGGGAAAGCGCCTCGGGGCAGGTGCGACGGCTGAGCCCTGGCAGGGGCGCTGACCGGAATGCAAGCGCGGACAGTGGGGCGGGCAGTTCTGCCTCACGAACTCGTGACAGAAACGCCACGGCTCACCTGACACTAACCCCACAGCGTGTGTGGACCCTGCCGGAGTTCAAATAGAAGGATGGCACTGATCGGGGAAGCCCCGGCTTCTCCTCCCCCTGCAGAAACACGAGCTCACAAACTCGACAGGTGCCGGCGACAGAGCACGTCTGCCCCCTTCGGTCCGAGACCCAAACCCGCAGCCGCGGGGCACCCGTGCGCGTCTGCAGACACCCCAGCCGCGGGGCAGATGGTGGCGGTGCCCCGGAGGCCGTCCCTCCCACCCCGAGTGCCCGGGGACACGGACAGTACGACCCCTCACGGAGCAGCCCCTCCGCGTGCTGCCCCCACATGCGCCGCGGGAGAAAAGGGACAGCACACGGAGGACGGGGTGAGGACGGAGGGTAAAGGGAGCGGCCCGTGTCTGGCGTTTCTGGATGAGCTCTCCTTCAGTGGCTTCATTCGCTCCCACCATCTGTCCCTGAAAGCCTGGGGTCTATCTCCCACCCACCGCCTTCTCTGCCCTGCACAGAACGGCCCAGGCTCTTCTGTCTGAGGGTCCCGCCCACTGCATGTGGGGGACATACGGCCCGGCCCCCCCGAGGAAGGGAGATGCCACCAAACCTGGGTCCCACTGAGGCCGCCTGGTCTTTGGCAGGAAGGGCCAGAACCCAGGAAATGGTGTGGCCCTGATGAATAAAAGGTTATGATCCTTAAGATATAAAGAACATTTACGAATCAACAAGAAAGCCCCACGAGCCAGAGCTCAGTGTTCCGAGAGATTCCTACCTCCTGTGGGTTTCCAGCTACCACACCTCCCGTCTCCCTGAAACACAAAAGGAGGAAAAACAAATACCAGTAAGTGAAACGCACCGCTGACGGCCACGTTCTTTCAGGAAGTATTTCACTTTTCTGCAGGATGGGCTTCCCGCCCAAGACCTTCAGACCCCACTGGCACCCAAACTGCATAAACAGAATCTTTACCAGCTTTCCTCCCCGCCCCCAGTCCCCTCCCCACCCGGGTCATCACCAGACAGAAACGCCCAGCTCGGTGACCCTTCGTGAATTCTGAAATCTCGGCCCTGCTGGCCCCCAATCGTGGAGAGTTCTCTCCCCACCCAGTCCCCTCTGTCCTCTCTGGGGACCCAGCTCTGTGAATCCTATAGTCACTGTCTCTGGGCAAGGAGCCGGCAAACCCACAGCCGTGTGCACCTGCAACCATGTATGTGGTGTGTGGTGTGTGTGTGTGTGGGGGGGGGGGAGATATATATGTATGCGTATGTGTGTGCATATGTGTATATGTGTGTGCATATACATGTGTGTATGTGTGTGTGCACATGCATATGTATGTGTGTATACGTGTGTGCATGTGTGTGCACGTCCATGTGTGTATGCATGTAGGGGGTGTGCATGTGTGTGCATGTGTATATACATGTGCGTATATGTGTATATGTATGTGAGTGTGTGTGCACATGTGGGGGTATCTGTGTGTGTATACGTGTGTGTGCATATGCATGTGTGTGTATGTGTGTGCACTGTGGGGGGTATACATATGTGCATGCATGCGTGTGCATGTGTATATACATGTGTGTATGTGTGTGCACATGCATATGTGTGTATACGTGTGTGTGTGTGCATGTGTGTGCAGGTATGTGTGTGCCCGTCTGTGTGTGTGCACATATGTGTGTACGCATGTGGGTGTGTGTGTATAGACATGTGTGTATATGTGTATATGTATGTGAGTGTGTGCACATGTGGGGGTATCTGTGTGTGTATATACATGTGTGTGCATATGCATGTGTGTATGTATGTGTGTGCACATGTGGGGGTATATATATGTGCATGCATGTGTGTGCATGTGTATATACATGTGCGTATATGTGTGTATGTATATGCACATGCATATGCATGTGTGTATACGTGGGTGTGCATGTGTGTGCACGTCCATGTGTGTACGCATGTGGGGGTGTGCATGTGTGTGTATACATGTGTGTATATGTGTATATGTATGTGAGTGTGTGTGTGCACATGTGGGGGTATCTGTGTGTGTATATACGTGTGTGTGCATATGCATGTGTGCGTGTATGTGTGTGCACTGTGGGGGTATACATATGTGCATGCATGCGTGTGCATATGTATATACATGTGCGTGTATGTGTGTATGTATGTGCACATGCATATGTATTGTGTATACGTGTGTGTGCATGTGTGTGCAGGTATGTGTGTGCCCGTCTGTGTGTGTGCACATGTGTGTGTACGCATGTGGGGTGTGCGTGTGTATATGTGTGTGTGCATGTGCATGCGTGTACATGCATGCACGTGTAGGGGGTGGAGGAGGCCGTGCTCCCTCCGGCTCCCACTCTCTGGGCCCAGGGGCCTCTCTGCTGAAGGAACCCCTGGGCCCAGATGTTACTGGCACCCCTTATCTCCGGCCTTGACCATCTTTAAGCAAACAGTCTATGGGGTGTATATACCCTGTAGACCGCGTAAAGGGCCCGGGGAACAGGGAGTTTGCAGAGTCCTCTGGGGCCAGTGGAGGTGAGCCAGGCTGTCACCTGTCGGCCCTGTGCGCCCCTGCCCGGGAACCCCGCCCACCCGGCATCACAGAGGGACAGGATGCGCACAGGGATGTGGCCTTGCCCTGCGAGAACACCTTCAGGCAGAAGTCGCAGTCCTGGAAGGGCCGCACCAGCAGGTTCCCCCGGGGGCAGCTGCAGTCGGAGATGGCCGTGGGCTGGCGGCCCAGGAAGAAGTCCCGGACCGGGGGCGCGTCGGCTGGGCTCTGCTGTTGCACAAAGCAGGGCAGGGTCAGTGTGCGGAGAATCGGGGAGCATCGTGGGGGACGGGGCTCGAGAGTTTGGTCGCCCGGTCTGATCTGGGGACCTGGGGATGGCTGACCCGAGGAGTGGCAGGCCCGGACTCTGCTGGGGACTCACCCTTGTCGGTCCCCACATGTATTTAGGGCCCGTCTGAGGGTCCGCCTTGCTGGGGCCTCGGTGCAGACCCCTGCCCCTCCCCGGTGAAGCACGGTGGGGTCTCCAGGGTGCGCCGCGCTTCCCGCTGGGGATCTGACCTCGCAAACCACCCACCGCCCGTCCCACTGACCCTTCTCTGCGGCTGTAACTGGGCAGTGCTGGGCCCCAGCTCAGGCCCGGCCCCGGAGGCGCTTAAATCCTGCTTGGCGAACAGAAGCAGCCAAGAGGGCCTGCTGGCCTGGGGGAAACTGGCTTGCAAGCTGACGGGGTAGGGGTGGGGCGAGCTGCCAGTTCCGCCCCCGGGCCCAGCACGCTGCCCCCGGTGACCGGTGACCCGGTGACCCGTCTACGTGTGGTGGGAGGGGCTGGTGTGTGTCACAGGCTAATTAGTGGCCGCAGGTGCCGGCACTGGGACAGCTGGGACAGCTGTGATTCAGCCTCCACGCTTGGTGTCTTCACGCCTGCACGTGACGCTGCAGGGCTGTGACCTTCTATGTGACCCGGCCCTGCAGCGCCCACCCCAGCGGGGACAGTGTCCACCCACAGTTGCCAGACCCTCTTCGGATCACAGGTCTGCAAAGCAGGGGTGGAAAGCGGGGCCACCTGTCCCCTACTGCCCGGTCAGGACTCCACAGGGATCCCCAGGCACGCCCTGCCGACCTGAGTCCGAGGTCAAAGGCCCTCTTAGGACTCCCCCGCCCCTGTGAACTGTCATATTCTGGGCCAGAGAATGCTAAGGGTGCAGCCAGCAGGGCCACAGCCAAGGGCAGAGCGTCATTGTCGTCATCCCTGATGACGGCAGTGGGGGGAGCAGGGCACCAGCAGTAAAGCCGACTTGGGGACGTACACTCTTTCAGAGCGGGTCAGGAAGGGGACACACGGTCCTAGAGCCAGTGGGGCAGGTACAGAGCTCATGGCCTCTGAACTGGAGGACGCTGAGGCAACAGGGGCCCCTCTGTCCTTCCAGGGGCCCCAGACAGGTGTGTGCCACCGGGTCCCTGGCCCACACGTGCCATCAAGGCGTGGCCCAGTGACGGTGCGTGTCAACGGCAGGTGGGCCCAGGGAGGCAGGAGCGTCCCTGGGGATGTGTCAGAAGTGCACGGTCTCAGCCTGCCCCAGAGTTCCTGGGGTGGCCGCGTGTTCACAACCCCGGGGACCCCGAGGAGCCCACACTTGCAGAGAGAGGGATCCATGCAGAGCTCGGGATCCATGGTGACCGTGGAGGGCCCCAGGATGCACACCGTGCGTTCGAGTGACCTCTCTCTCTCTCTCTCTCATGAAGGGGACGTGTCTGATGGGAGCCAGCGTCCCCAGACCTGACACAGATTTGGATTTAGTTACTTCCTCGTGGGAACAGCTCTGGGCTCCCCACCTTGCACTGGTCCTGCGTGATGCCCACAACCACTGACCCGTGTCTGGGAGCCAGCAGGCAGGCGGACCTGGCCGGGGTCTGCGGCCTTGGACCGAGGCACAGGCTGGGGCCTGAGAAGCCGGCCCGGCTCACGGCCCCAGGAAAGTGGGGGTGCGATGCAGTGGAAAAACGCACCTCCGTGTGACCCCGAGGGCCCCCAGACGGAGCCGTGGTTCTCAAGCTCGGCTGCACGCTGGGGTCACCGCGTAGGCGGTCTGGCGTGCCGCCTGGATGTGACGATGTTTTACAGCTGCCCAGGGGTGGCCGAGGGCAGCCAAGGAGGGGCTCACGGGAGGGGCCGGAAGGAAGGGGCCGGACTTCGTGGAGCCAGGCCCGGCCCCTCCCTGGAGGTGCTGTCTGTCTGGGGCTCTGCCTGCGGCCGGCCCAGCGCACGGGGAGCTGGGGGAACCCCGATGTGAGGGTGACAACGATGTTGTGTCACTGAGGACGCACAGGAAAAGCCGGGAGCCAAAAAGATAAAGTTGGTGCCTCTTCCTCTTGTCAGCGATCAGGGTGCTCATTTCGCCGGCTAGATAAGGAGGTGCCCGCGGTAATCACCTGGCTCAGATCAGGTCACCGGCACACAGGGGCAAGGGTCACCACTGCCCCCCCCCCCCCGCCTCGGGGGCAGGGCGGGAGCCGACCTGGTCTTTGCCACCTGCCAGGGCCAGCAGCTCTTGGGATGGTGTGGGAGGAAGACGCCTCTGCAGGTGCTTGCTTACGTCTTTGGGGACCTGCAGGGCAGAAGAAGAGGGCAGGTCACCCGCCGGAGCAGGGCCCCCCTCCGTGCCTCGCGGCCCTCCCCACAACCTGCAGACAGACTGCATTTCTGACACTGCAAAGTCACTGGTGGGAAGGCCGTCCGGACCACCAAACCCCAGAAATCCAAAGGGGGAAAGCCTCTAGGTTTTTACTTTGTGTCCTGACTGAACGATCTGCCAGGACCCCACGTCCCTCACTCAGGACTGACACTGGGGGGCCGGGACCCCACGTCCCTCACTCAGGACTGACACCGGGGGGCCAGGACCCCACGTGCCTCACTCAGGACTGACACCCTGGGGACCAGGACCCCATGTCCCTCAGGACTGATACCCCAGGGGCCAGGACCCCACGTCCCTCAAGACTGACACCCCGGGGGCCAGGACCCCACGTCCCTCAGGACTGACACCCCAGGGGCCAGGACCCCACGTCCCTCAAGACTGACACCCCAGGGGCCAGGACCCCACGTCCCTCAAGACTGACACCCCGGGGGCCAGGACCCCACGTCCCTCAGGACTGACACCCCGGGGACCAGGATCCCATGTCCCTCAGGACTGATACCCCAGGGGCCAGGACCCCACGTCCCTCACTCAGGACTGACACCGGGGGGCCAGGACCCCACGTGCCTCACTCAGGACTGACACCCCGGGGACCAGGACCCCATGTCCCTCAGGACTGGTACCCCAGGGGCCAGGACCCCACATCCCTCATTCAGGACTGACACCCCGGGGACCAGGACCCCACGTCCCTCACTCAGGACTGACACCTGGGGGCCGGGACCCCACGTCCCTCAGGACTGACACCCCGGGGGCCAGAACCCCATGTCCCTCACTCAGGACTGACACCCAGGGGCCAGGACCCCATGACCCTCACTCAGGACTGACACCCCAGGGGCCAGGACCCCATGTCCCTCACTCAGGACTGACACCTGGGGGCCGGGACCCCACGTCCCTCAGGACTGACACCCGGGGACCAGGACCCCATGTCCCTCACTCAGGACTGACACCTGGGGGCCAGGACCCCACGTCCCTCACTCAGGACTGACAACTGGGGGCCGGGACCCCACGTCCCTCAGGACTGACACCCCAGGGGCCAGGACCCCACGTCCCTCACTCAGGACTGACACCTGGGGGCTGGGACCCCACATCCCTCAGGACTGACACCCCGGAGGCCAGGACCCCACGTCCCTCACTCAGGACTGACACCCTGGAGGCAGGGACCCCACGTCCCTCAGGACTGACACCCCAGGGACCGGGACCCCACGTCCCTCGCTCAGGACTGACATCCCAGGGGCAGATGATATCTCACAGACTGGCACGGAGAGCACAGACCAGGAAAAGCAAGGCCCATGGAAGGAGAGGGACGATCACCTTAGAGATGCAGGATCCTGGCTACAAATGACAGGCCTGCCTGGCCTGAGCCTGTTGTCACAGCAGGAAGGTAACAGGGGACAGAGGAAACGGACACCTGGGCTCTTTAGCCTTCGGGGTGTCAGGGCTGCTTCCCAAACAGTGTCAGCTTTCAAACTACACAGGTCTCCAGATTGCACACGCACAGAGCTTTCCAAGTCAGTTATACGTGCTCCCCACATCAGATGCTCCCTACATCAGGTGCTCCCCATAACACCAGGTGCTCCCTACATCCTCAGATGCTCCCTACACCGGGTGCTCCCCACATCAAATGCTCCCTATAATGTTAGATGCTCCCCACATTAGGTGCTCCCCACAACACCAGATGCTCCCTACAATGTTAGGTGCTCCCCATAACACCAGGTGCTCCCTACATCCTCAGGTGCTCCCTACACCGGGTGCTCCCCACATCAAGTGTTCCCTACAATGTTAGATGCTCCCCACATTAGGTGCTCCCCACAACACCAGATGCTCCCTACAATGTCAGGTTCTCCCCACAACCCCAGGTGCTCCTGACAACCCCATGTGCTCCCTACACCCCCAGGTACTCCCTACATCCCTAGATGCTCCCCACAACCCTAGGTGCTCCCAACATCAGATGCTCCCCATAACATCAGATGCTCCCTATAACATTAGGTGCCCCCTACAATGCCAGGTGCCCCCCTCAACACCAGGTGCTCCCAACAACCCCACGTGCTCCCTACACCCCCAGGTACTCCCTACATCCCTAGGTACTCCCCACAACACCAGGTGCTCCCTACAATATTAGGTGCTCCCTACAATGCCAGATGCTCCCCACATCAGATGCTCCCCACAACACCAGATGCTCCCTACAATGTCAGGTTCTCCCCACAACTCCAGGTGCTCCCCATAACATCAGGTGTTCCCTACATCCTCAGGTTCTCCCCACAACACCAAGTGCTCCTGACAACCCTATGTGCTCCCTACACCCCCAGGTACTCCCTACATCCCTAGGTGCTCCCCAAAACCCCAGGTGCTCCCCACAACATCAGATGCTCCCTACAACGTCAGGTGCTCCCCGCAGCCCTAGATGCTCCCCACGACCAGTGACACTTGATACCTGACTGGACGACACTTTGATCCTCTTGTAGGGATGAAATCTCAACCCAGTTCATCTGTAGTCACTGGGCCGCACCAGAGAGGTGACCCACCTGACAGACCCCAGCTGTCCCCCAAAGGAAGGTGACCCAGCCTGAACCGATCCGCCCCTCCCTGGAACTCCCCTCTCCCACCCTGTGCCTGTAACCAGGGCTCCTCCCTCCTTGCCAAATGGGACGCTGCCCGGTTCACAAGTCACTGAACAGAGCCAGTACGGTCTTTAACTTTCACGCAGCTGAATTTGGGGTTTTAACGGCTCCTGAGAGCATAACCGTGTCCCAGCCGCCAGCACAGCACCGGCACAAAGTAGACGCTCGCTAAAGCACGTGGAATTGACACACATTCGTAAACGCCTTCTCGATTTTCATCCCTGCAGAAAAGGAGTCCGGTCCGGGGCTCTGCACGCTGTAGGTTTGGGAGGGGGGAACGGTCCGGGGCTCTGCACGCTGTAGGTTTGGGAGCGGGGGACGGTCTGGGGCTCTGCACGCTCTAGGTGGGGGGGACGGGCCAAGCTGGGGTGGCACTGGGCCTGTTTACCGGACACTCTGGTCTCCTGCCAGCAACCCACCGGCCACTTTCCACGGACACGCTTCCGCCATAGAAGACGCACACATACCACACCCTGAACTGCAAAGCCTCACGCTCCAAAGCAGGAGGAAGAAAGGGGCCGGGGGTGGTCGGAGCTCGGCAGTGGGCTTCCTTTCTCGTGCGTCACTTTATTCTGAGGTGTCGGGCCTCCAGCCGGCTCGTGTTCTTCCGGACTGAAATGGCGTTTTTCCCAAGAAATTCATTCTTAACAAAATTACAAAAAAAAAAAAAAAAAAAAAAAAACAACCACCAGGAACCCCTCCGGAATTTGCGGCAAGGAGTCTTTGCCTGTGTAAAAAGGCGGCTTCCGATTCGTTCCCAGCGAGGCCTTGCTTTAACGTGTCCCTGAGGCCGTGGAGTCACAGGGGGTGGTTTCCGTTGCAAACCGGAGCAGGGCACCGCCTGACACAGAGGGTGTCCCTAACCCAGAGACAGGACCAAATGTGGCCAGGTGGCTGCCCTCACCCCGGCCGTGCCTGTGGGTCCTGAGAAGGGTCTCAAGGTTGCCCAGCACGGGAGGAAAGGTGTGTCTGGCTCCCACATCCAGCCTCCCTCCCCCCACCCAAGCCCCTCATGCGCCATGTTCTTGGCTCCGGTCCCCTGAGAAGCCTGTACTTGGAAAGCCCAATAAGTGCATTAACACTGAGCCTTTGACAACCAGCAAACTTTAAGGAATTACACATCTCGACGTTAACAGCAGAGGTGTAAGCCATAGGAATGAATCTCTAATGGTGGAATCCAAGCCTCAGTAGAGGCATTTAGGGGAGCAAGAAGAGTGCTTGATGAGAAATATCCAAGTGATAGGAAAGACGCACCCCGATTACTGGCCAAAACATCCCAAGCAAGACCCCCCCAGTGTGGAATGAAGGACGGCCCAGCTCCGGAAGTACCTTGTAGACACTGAGGCCGGTGCTGAGCAGGCCCTGTCCTGTCCTCTCCCGTCGCCTGCGATTCTTCTGCAGCAGACCCAGCAGCACCGTGCAGCGGGGCTCGCCGAGCCCCCCTCCTGGCCGTCATCCACCTCGTCCGGATGGATTTTGAACTGGGGATTGGTCCAGTGAGTGGCTGGAAGTCACCAGGAGATGGTGGCGGGGGAGGAGGGGAAGGATACGAGGGAAGGGCTGGATCATCGCAGAGGACGGCAGCCGCGTGTAGGCAGGTGTCCGCGAGCCGTCTTCACGGGGTGCTCAGCCTTCCCCTCCCTCCCCTCCCCCTCCCACGCAGCAGCAGACACATCCCGTAACATCGGGAAACCTGGCACGGGGGCATCTGAGCCACCGGGGGCCCAGACATGCTGGACTGGGAATATTTGAGGTCCGATGGCCCCGGGGCCACACCAGGACTCTGGTAAGTAACCTCCCTGCCTTCCCCGGGGAATCGGTTAACACCTGCTGTTCTCAGCTCCTGGCCTGTGGAGACAGGCCCACCTCCTTGAGGAAGGAGGTTTGGGGGAGGAGTCACGCCCCAGGACAGGCTATAGAGACAACCTGTCTGATGGGCATCTGTCCATTCGCAGAGGGGGCCCCTGCCCCAGATCACGGCCCGAAGCAGCTCGGGGGGCTGAACGTCCATCCCCTGGCCGGGGCCTCCCTATGTGGCCGGGGTCACGCTCTCGCTCGATGGCGCAGGAGGGGTAATGATCGGCAGCTAAGAAGCACCCCTGTGGCACCACCTACGGGTATTTTGAAAGACCGCTTCACTTCCGACTTGACTCTTAAAACTCTCTCAGCGCGCGACTACACAAGTCAAGGCACAGAGAGGTCAGATGGGTCATCCAAGGGCACACAGCGTTCCATGACAGAGTAAAGTGGCAGAGCGCAACCGAAGAGGGGCCTGATGGGCATCTCCACGCGGGGCCTCAACCCCTTTACCCAAGCGGCACCCTGGGGGGGAGGGGATTGGGGGGGCTGGGCCCTGGGGGGGAGGGGACGGTGGGGGGCTCTCACATCCTCTGGGGAAGGGCCTTCGGGGGGAGGGGAGAGTGGGGGTCTCTCACATCCTGTGGGGAAGGGCCCTGGGGGGAGGGGACCATGGGGGGGGCTGGGCCCTGGGTGGGGAGGGGAAGGGGGGGCTCTCACATCCTCTGGGAAGCGCCCTGGGGGGGGAGGGGACAGTGGGGGGACTGGACCCTGGGCAGGGGAGGGGAAGGGGGGCTCTCACATCCTCTGGGAAGCGCCCTGGGGGGAGAAAACGGGGGTGGGGGGTGAGGAGGGGGGGCTCTCACATCCTCTGGGAAGGGCCCTGGGGGAGGGTATGGGGGGGCTCTCACATCCTTCTGGGAAGGGCCCAACTGGACGAAATGACACGGCCCACGCAGGGGACCAAGAACCACGGATTATCAGTGGTGATATTACGTACTCGACCCCACCTTCCCAATCCCCACGTCAGGACTGTTTATTTAGGGCACAAGTGTGTGGATTTCAAAGGCAAACCCCTGTGGCTTCAGGAAGCCATTGCAGAAGGGCGGGAAGGATGCAGAGGTGACGGGGATTGTGTGCAGAGACCTCTGTCCCCCATGGCTCTGAGCCCCTAAGTGATCCTTGCAAATCTCCCAGTATTCTCTGAGAGCTTGCTAATGGCGAGCATATTTAATTTCTCCCAAATGCAACCTTACCGCAATCCCTCCATTTTTTGTTCACTCCTTAACGGAACCGGAGGAACAGAATGGGCCGTAAAAATACTACACTCCGTTCACGGAACACTACCCAGTTTACAAAGCGCCTTCCGAGGTGGGTGTTCTCACGGTACCACGAGGCTCCGGAACCCAAACGACGCTCCCAGGGCCCGGCACCTGTTCAACCAGGTGGGCGCCCGCTGTCTCTGCCGCCAGAGTGGGGCTTTGGGTCTGGGAGGGGGGTGACGAAGGAGGAGACGTGGCCTGCACGCACGTGGGACTTTATTACGGGGCCGCGTGCACAGCACGACACAGCCCTGGCCCAGCTCTGCCTGGGGGGGGGCCGATGGTCTCCACCAGCCGGTGGGGGCGTAGGCCTCAGAGCAGGGAGGGCAGGGAACCGGGCAGGGGAGGGTGGGGCGCCGGGGAGGGAGGGGTGCAGACAGTGGGCTTTGCTTTCCTCCACTTCTCCTTAGAGACGTGCGGTGGGTTTCTCAGTGCGCCCGTGTGTCGGTGCCGTCCTGGGAGCCAGGAGGGCCCCCCACCCGCAGCAGGACGAGGGCCCGGGCGTGCAGATGTGGATGGTTGTACCAGGCTGTCCCCACCGGGGTGGGGCTCCGGTGGCCCCGGGAGAGGGCGGAGGGGCCGTCCGGACCCCCAGGCTCAGGCCCCTCCGCCTCCGTGTCCACTGCCCGCCCAGGCGCACAAGCACCCTGGGGGATGCGGTGTGTTGAAGCAGCAGAGGTTCTCGGAGTCGGGAGGCTGTCCGCCAGGGGCCGGGAGGAGCCCAAGGAAAGGGCAGGGGGCCTTGGCACCGGGGGCCAAGGGCACATTAAACAAGAAGGAGCAGGCCCTTGGGGGGCGGGGATGGTGGGGGGCCTGAGGACACCCTGAACACGCAGAAGCTGAGGGACGGTGTTAGCTGGGCTCAGGCCTCGGGTGGGGGGCTGCCGGAGCCCCCAAGCCCAGGGAGACGCGGGGCCTGTGCCGGGAGCCAGCCCTGGGAGGGCGCACCAGAAGGGCCTGGGCCCCCTCGGCCCTCTGCCTCACCTGGGAAGCTCGGGCAGCCCCCGGCGGTGGGGCCCCGCGTCCAGCGGCCGTTGAACAGGACCAGGTTCCATTTGTGCAGCTGGTCACCGCTCAGGGAGTCCGGGGACAAGCTGCAGATCTGCAGCCGGGAGAACTGCCTCGAGAAATCCGAAAATGACATCCTGGGGCGGAAGAGGCAGAGGGCTGGGGGTCAAGAGAGCAGGGCTGAGAGGAGAGAAGGGGGAGCCTGCGGGCAGGACAGAGGGGCGGCCGCGGCCGGCTCTGAGCCTCTCTGCACCCGCGGGGGTGCTGTCCGAGTCCCTGCTACTGTCAGCGCCTCCGTTTTATCAGGGAGCCCCCCTCCGCCCCCGGGCGCAGTAAGGACCAGGCAGAGACCCACCCGCATGCGGGTGCTGCCTCCGGGCCGGCCACTTGGGAGCCTGAGCAGGCGTCCTCCGACCTAACTCCAAGCAATGACTTGCAGACACGTCCCCAGGCCACGTCACGTTCATGGCGTCCCTGTCACCTGCCTCCGCCGGCCATGAGGGAGTCCCCCTGCCTCACTGCTAAGCCCAGCTTAGCGCTTTGCCCAATGAACGGATGCGGGAACGTGGGAGGACAGGCCCAGACAGTGCGTCTTCGATGCTACAGACACGCAGGAAGGGGGATAAAGGGGGGAAGAACAGCCCCCAAGGAGACCCTGTCGCATTCCGGAACATTCCCTCAGACGGCACTCACCAGAACTCCCCGTCCTCGGCTCTCTTGTCCAGCTCCTCCTTCCGCCTGGGATCGATGTGATTCCACTCTGGTGCACTGGTGGAAATCATAAAATTAGGTTTTTAAGTTTATTTATTGATTTTGAGAGAGAGAAAGAGTGTGAGTGGGGGGAGGGGCAGAGAGGTAGACAGAGTCCCAAGCGGGCTCCGTGCTGTCGGCGCAGAGCCCAAAGCTGGGCTCGATCTATGAACCTGAGCCAAGATCAAGGGTCCCACACTTAACCAACGGAGTCCCCAGGCCGCCCTGAAATACTTTGAATCGAAGCCGAGGTGGTCGTCCAAGCAAAGTCACCTGCAGAGCACGCTGTTTAGAATAGACAGATGTCCCCCGAGGGCCACAGACAGACGGGAGCTGAAGCCCAGCAGGCAGAGGCAGAACAGACAGTGGGGGTGGGGGGCATGCGCCTGGGACAGGACGCCGGCCGGGGACACTGACCCCACGGCACCTGCAGGGCGACCTCAGTTGTGCGGCAGGGACTTTGCCCTAAGTTCACTCTCGGGCCCCTTCCCGTGTCTGACTGAGGCTCCCGGTCCAGAGGACAGGAGTGGGTGGAGAGAAGAGGCCTAGGGAAGCCGGTCAGGCATGCAAGCCCGTGGCCACGCCCCTGGCCACGCCCACACCCCGGTCTACGCTCGTGTCCACGCCCCACCCACGTCCACACGACTCTCCACCCCCACACTCCCTGGCCACACCCCTGTCCACACCCGCGTCCACACCCACACCACACCTGCACCCACACCCCCGGCCACACCCCTGTCCGCGCCCGTGTCCACACCCTCATCCACGCCCACGTCGTTGCCAGGTCCCCGCCTGCACCCTCACCGGCGCCCATGCCTCCGCTCGGAGTTGCCCCAACCTCCGAGAGACTGAGAGCCGTCAGGCAAGGAGCCGGGCTCAAACAAGCCCTCCGGCCAAACAGCCGTCGGCCAAAACGGCCCAAACTCGGAGCTTCGGTTCGTTCGGTTTCTGCCCTTTCTGGGCCGTTGACAGAAGGGAGGTTTTGGGTTTTGCTCAGGCTCAGGCAGGGGCATCAGAATCTGTGGCCCCAGGGACACCTGTTTCTGGTGGCGCACACCTGAAGGGAGGCAGGCAGGTGGGCACTGGTGACGTGTGGCTGCAGGTGCCAAAGGCCCCCCAGAGCCCAGCGCGATCATGGAGCGCGGACAGCAGGCAGCTCCCTGTCCCTCACCAAGGTTAAGGACGCACGGACAGCACGCGGCTCCCTGTCCCTCACCAAGGTTAAGGACACACGGACAGCACGCAGCTCCCTGTCCCTCATCAAGGTTAAGGACGCACGGACAGCATGCAGCTCCCCCCCCCCAGGTTAAGGACGCACAGACAGCACTCAGATCTCTGCCCCCCCCCCACCCAGGTTAAGGACGCACTGACAGGAGGGAGGGGAGTTCATTCCCATTTCCAGTGGCTCCTCGTCCAGGGCGGGAGGCCTGCCTGAGGGGAGCCTGTCCGGTCCTTCATGACCTTGCCGGAAGGACCAATAGGAGTCCCATGGTGAGTGAGAGCCTCTCTCGCGTCCACCCACCACTGCCTGCTGGCCCCTGGGGGTGGACCCCACTTCCCAAGCTTGGCCTTTGTCAGAGACCATGGTCTGTGGGTTGGGAGGCGTCGACCTGAGGGTCTGGCCTCCCTTGGGGTCACCGCGGTGTGGCAGTTGGGAAACAGGCAAACTTCAGTGACAAGCAAAATTCCAACCCAGCTGCCAGATCTGCAAACGCCAGGCAGAGACCCCACCATGTGCTGTGAGCTGTGCCTTCCCAGCCCGGAGCCACGCAGCACGCTCTGAACAGGCTGCTCGTGGACGGAAAGTGCCACGGTGCTCACGGCGCTTTTGGTCTCAAGAGGACCGTGTCCGCGAGCCGCCCTTGCAGGGGGAGGCGAGGACGGAGAGGGAGAGCCTACCTGTCACTCCACGCCCCCGTCCACTCCACTTCGCCCCACGGGTTCCGGAGTCTGACCAGCTTCTCGGGATGGCCCCAGAAATCCACCTGCAAGGTCCACGCGCGCGCGAAAGCACCTGAGCTGCTGTGTCCGGGCTGCCCCACCCCCACGTCTGCCCAGAGGGGGCTCCCACTCAACTTTCAATGCCCCTAAACAACCACACCCTTATTTTAACACATTTTCAGGATGCGGCCAACTGCTGTTTTCCACAATTGGGTTGGACACGTAGTGTGTCTAACAAGTTGGTATCGGCTAGAACGAACCTAACGGTGACAGGCGCCCTCCAGACAAATGCCAGCAGCATGGCAGTCAGCACTCACGGAACATGTGCTCCGGACTAAGCAGGGCGCTAATCGGTTCAAGGGCATTATCACCTCATTTAAACCTGATGGGGGTCCTACGAGCTGGGTGCTGCTAGCACCTGTATTTTGCAGCTCAGAAATCCTAGACTCAGAGGGTTAAGTTATCCAGGGTCAGCAGGTGGTGGAGGGAGGGTGGGCATCTGGGCAGTTGTCTCCGAAGCCCACACCTCCTGCCTCCCTGGTGGTTACTGAACACTCACTAGGAGCCCTCATGCCAGTATTTGCATCCGCACACACAGACACGACGAATCATTAGGTCCTCGGCGTCCTGCTTTCCTTTGTATCTCCCATGACACCCAGCCCTGTGCTTACACATTCACGCTCCATCTGTACTGGAGAACTGGCTTCACTAAAGAGGATGTTTGTGGGACACAAACGCATGCAACGAACACCTGTTTCATTTTAATAAATAACAAAAACTGAGATACCCATCGCATTTCCCTTTTTGCCTTGGCCAGCGGGAAACCCAAAGCAAAATTCATTTCTCAACGGTAGCACTGTCTTTTGCCTGGATCGTCTGGTGTATTTACCCTCGTGCTATGGTGTGACAGTGTCTGTGCTTTTCTCTGTAAACAACTGCAAATCCTTTTTAGGGAAGTGGGCAGAGTCCAGTAACTAAAAATACTGAAAACCACAGCCCCTGCTTTCTGCTCGGGTTGGAGAGTAGGGAAAACCCGTGCTCCTTCCCGCTGTTACGCCCCGTCCTGAGAGCAGACATCACTGCCTCTATCCCCTTCGGGGTCGTGCGGGTTTCCACCCCTTCACCTGTATACACACGCTTGGGATGAGTGTGGAATCTGACGATTTCTACACTTTCTCCAGGGCCTTCCCCCACCCCCGCCCCCCAGGCCGCATCTCCTCGGAGCCCACGGAGCTGTGGCTCGCACAGGCCACGTCATCCACAAGGCCGGAAGGGCCCTTGCTGTGAGTGTCAGGGGCAGCCGGAGAGGGACCTCGGGGGGCAGGCAACCTCCCAGAGGTGGCCCCTGCCAGGGCGCCCTGGGCGCATGCAGCCTCCCCGGTTCTACCTCTTCGACGCCAGTGACCGAGTACGCGTGGCTCTTCACCAGCTTCTGGCAGGTTGTGGTCTCTGCTTCTGCCTCGGCCGCACTGGAGACCTGAGGGGGAATGAGGACCCTGATCCTGACCCTGCCCGGGTGGCCCCTACGGGGCTTTCCAAGGACACGCCACCCAGACGGGCCCCGTGCGGTGCTGGGGCGCAGGTGCAGCAGCGACCTCAGGGAGCAGAGCCCTCCCCATCCCGCCCCTCCAAGCAGGCGCACAGCTCCAGGCTCACAGCCTCCGGATGCCCCCGAAAACTGGGGCGTCACCTGCTCCCCGAGGGTGACCCCGTGCCGCCGATCCAGGACGGCTGCTCTGAACAAGCCTGGTCCCCCCCCCCTTTCTCTCCAGGCCCTGCGCCGTCTCTCCACCAAAGACACACTAATGCAGAGACGTTGCGGAAAAGTGCGTCCGTCCGTCCACGCCGCCCCAGGGCCTGGACGGCCAGCACCCTGGTTCCAGAACCGCTTCCCTTTTCCTCAGGGGTCCCAAAGCCCGTCGAGTATGTCCGTCATTTATCTGTTTCCTAAAGCCCACGGTTACTCAGCAGAGAGGGGGGAGCACAGGAGGGAGCTGGGATCCGGGAGCAGATCTCCGTTCTCAGGGCTGCTCCCCGGTTAGTAACTCCTCATGGGAGCCCCCGTTCTACCCACTAATCAGGTCCCAACCCGCCCCCGCGCGCTGGGACCCGTGTGTCACCAGACTTGCCCCTTCAGCCCGGATGCTGCTCTGGCCCAAAACCTCCTGGCCGCTCGCCTGCCCGGCCCCTCGCCTGCCGCACGAGGGGAACAGAGGGGCCCGCGCTGACTCACATCAATGGAGCAGGCCAGCAGAGACCCCGCGCGGAGGGCCTTCCGGATGATCTGAAACAGGCCGGCCGGAGGCTTCCTCAGGTCGTAACACTCACAGATGCCGCCTGTGAGATCCTGCAACCCCTCCACCAGAGACCCTCCAGTGAGAGCCTCGTAGGAGCCGTTGAGCCTGTGAAAGAAGGAAAGAGCGCGCCATTCACAAGCGAGGGGACCGTGGGGGCTGGGGCTGGGACGCGGCGTGGACCAGAAGGTAAGGGAGGGCCCTCTGCCGAGTCTGCTCTGGACCAGCAAGGTGCGGGAACGAATGCCAGGTCATCTGTCACCAAGCCGCCCACTTGCCCCTTTAAAAGCAAAGTTCAGCCTCTGCACAGCTGACCCTGGGGGCAGGGAGCACAGGCCGGGATGAGGGGGCCCCTCCCTCAGGCTGGGAGTCCCCCAGGCGCCTGCTCTGGGAAGAGGGCTGGAGGAATGGGGCTGGAGGACAGGGAGCCAGAAAGTGACACACGTCAGATCACACGTGGGGAGCCCACAGGACGGGGGGGCGGCCGCAGGGCAGGGGTCAGCATCTAAGTGCCCCGTCTACTCGTCCTCATCACTCCTGTAAAAATACGCCTGGACCTGGAAGGGAGCGTGGGGCCCAAAGAGGACAAAACTAGGCACGGAGGCTGAGGGGCTCGCCCCCGATTCATGCGGTCACAGGGGACAGAACTGAGCTGTGACCTCCTGGCCCCGAGGTCTGTTCCTCTGGCTCCTGGTCACTCACTTGGCGTAGGCCTTCTCCAGCAGGGCGCCCCAGAACTCGCCGCCCGTCCCAGAGCGAAGGAACAGCAGCTCCCCGTCCTCGGTGGGCAGCCTGTCGTCCACGACCACGTCCACCCACTCGCCGTACCGCCAGAACTGTAGGCGCACAGACACGGGGCAGCGCCCCCCCTGAGCTCCCAGCTCCCGCAAGGGCGGGCCCTGGTCTTCCGCACCCACGAGAAAGCAGGAAACGCAGGAGGCACAAAGTTGCCCACATGGTGCAGCGGGCGACCGGGCCCCGCGCCCCAGGCCCCTCACCCAAAGGGGCTTCCTCCTCAAGGCCACACAGCCGGGGAGCGCGGATGCGTGGGGGCCGCAGTTCTCAGACCCAGGGGCGCGCCAGAAGCCCCCGGGGGGACCGCCGGGCCCCCAGCCCCCCACAGATTCCTTGGGTCTGGGCGGGAGCTGCTCCTGGGCCACGCGGTTTGCACAGTGAGAACGGCTCACGCGTGGACTGTTTTCGATAAATACAGCACAGTCCTGAAAATGTGTTTTCTCTTCCTTATGATTTTCCTAGTAACATTTTCTTTTCTCCGACTTACTTTATTCTGGGAACACAGTGTATAAATACACGTAACACACAAACTACGTGTGAATCGACTGGTTACGTTATCGAGACGGCTTCAGGTCGACAGTAAGTTAAAAGTAGTGACATTTGGGGGGGTCCAACGTCATCCACAGATTTCCGGCTGCACCCCAATCCCCACACTGTTCAAGGGCCACGAGCAGAGCATGATACCTGGAAATGAAAGATCCCCGCGTAGTTTTGCTGGAAATCCTGGTCTCTGGGGACAACGCGGTAAAGCAGCTCTTCGTTCAAGGTGAGGGAGGCCAGGGCCGCCAGGAGCCAGCAGTCACCTGCGCCGTGACACGGGGACGCTGGTCAGGCCGGCCCGCAGGGTCCCTGCCCTCTCTGACCCTCACTGTCCTGTTCAGTCCACCCTTCAGGGTCAGATGGACCCTGGGGTCACGGTGGCCCCTGCACCCTCCCTGGGAGTCCTGGGAAGTTCTCTGCTCCCCCCCCCATCCCTGAAAATTGACCGTTTCACCTCCACGCACCCAATTGGTGGGGTCGACAGTGGAAAGACAGAAAACACGCGAACGTGACCCACGTCTCCAGCTTTCCTCCTTCCTCTCCTACCAAGAACCTGACCTCCGGTCAGACTCGGATGTGCACGAGCGTGCCCTCGCCTCCCCCTGGGTGGCTGACCCCTCGGTCCCTGGTCCCCCGCCCAGCCACACGTCACTCTGTTCCGTTGTGTTTCCCGAAGAGCATATCTAAACCGCTCTGTGCACCTCGGGGTCACGGTCAGCACCCCGTGTGGACTCAGAGCTCCTTCTGCACGGCAGGTGCTCAGCCGAGGCGTGACCCCGCCTCCCCCCTCAGGTGGCACACCCTCCTGGAGCCCCAGCAGGGATGTGGATTCCTTGTCTGGCATCCCGCGCAGGTGGCTGGCCCATAGTAGGGTCTCAATAAGTGTTCGACAAAAATAAATAAGCAAGTGACGGAATGAATGAATGGATTACATCTTGTCCTTGTGCAAATCCTCAGGAGCACCTTCCATGTTTGCTCCTGAGTCTCCCGGGTCTGTGGGGAAGCGAGGCCCCAGAGAACATGCTCTGGGCCCACAGATCCCACCTCCGCCAACGTCGGGGCCTTTGCCCCTAAACCTGGGGGCAGGGGGAGATAACAAGGGAAGTCACCCTGGCCTGTGCCCCCGGGGAGGGGTTGACAGGGTGGCCACTCCGGGAGGCAGGTGCTCTCACGGCCAGGCGCCCCCCCTCCCCCGCTCCCTCTGGCACTGACCTTGCTCCCGGCTGCCCGCCTCCGACACCTCAGACATTACAAGTCAAGTCACGGAAACTAAGCGTCCCTCAGTGGCTGACATCAAACGGGGCTGCCCAGCTCGAGGAGGTTAATCTTCCTTTCATCTGCCTCAGTCCTGACTCTCACGGGCCCCCCCTCGTGCTCGCGCAGAGCTCAGAGTGCACGGGGTGGATTCACAGGCTCTGGGCTTCCAACCAGCCCCGGTCAGGCGTGAGCGGATGCTCTTTCTAAGGAACACGCCGAGCCAGGATGTTCCCCTTCGAGAGGCTCCTGGGGGGACATGTATTCTGTTGCTCAGAACTTTCCAGCACTTGTTTGGGGACCTGCCTTGAACCCGGGGCCACATGAATCTCAAGAGGGACACAGCTGTGATCTGTGGCCGTGTTCCCATTTCCAGAAGCAGCCACAAGGCTTCGGTGACAAACAAGGCGGGCGGGAAAGAGGGGGAAATTGTGACGGACAAGTCCCTCCTCGCCAGCCACCTTCCAGCAAGGTCCGGCCGCAGGAGGGGCAGAGTTTGGAGCAACGAGGCGGCTGGAATTGGGGGGTCCCGGGTCTCTGACCTCAGGGGAAGTCGGGGGCACCTGAGCTTCATTCCTCCCACTCTCACTCAGGTTATACTGTAAGGGGGCTAATGTCTATTAAAATAACAAAGTGATTTTTTTATCCCACCGAAATCAGGACGCCCGGGAGCCCTCCACCCCTGCAGCCA
This sequence comes from Felis catus, assembly GCF_018350175.1. Taxonomy (NCBI): domain Eukaryota; kingdom Metazoa; phylum Chordata; class Mammalia; order Carnivora; family Felidae; genus Felis; species Felis catus. The sequence goes on from NC_058384.1 coordinate 567,288, forward strand.
CGGGCTTCAGGGCCACGAAGCAGCAGGCAGACCCGAGCCCTAACGATGAGGCGCTCTGTCAAAAGAGGCTCTAAGTCCGCGAAGAGACAGCCATCCTGAGTCAGGCTTTTGACACAGAAGTCGCTAAGTCAAAAATTCCCTTGACACGTCAGAGTCAAAGCCTGAGGTCTGAACACCCAGTGTTACTGTGTTACTGTGAACCTTGCGTGTCAAGAACTCGGACACCGAGGGAGAAGGGGGGCAGCGTCTGGGCCACGGGCAGGGAGGAGGTGGGAGGAAGGACGGAGAAAGGTGAGGTGCCGGAGCCCCTGCAGGGGCCCCTTCAAAGCTGAACAGCAGGAAGCAGAGGAAAGAGCAGAGGGGCTGAGACAAAGCCACAGCAGGGGGGGGGGGGGCGGGACTCTGGGAACAGGATGCACAGAGCCTGGGGGTGGGGGTGGGGTGGAGAGGAGGGAGCCAGCCCGGCCACCGGGACGCCCCCTGGGAGCCGGGAGGGAACAAGGCAGGTGAACCCCCGCCCCCCAGAGCTGTGGTGGCTGCGGGGTCGGGCGTGGGAACCCCGGGCTGTAGCAGGAGAACCTCGAGGGTACAGAGTCCCACGTCCGGGGACCAGCCCAGGGACCACACTGGCACCAGCCGGCCTGTGATGCTCTGACGTTTATAGTAACGAATGACAATCAGCCTCGGACCTGTTTCTGGGCTCAGGGCTCAGGAAACCCAGTGTCACTCTTCGGTTTTGGTAACCCAGGCTGAAGCAGTAGGAGACAGTGTCACTCACTCTTTTGTTACGGTAATGAGGTGGCTTTGAAAGCTCCCAGGGGAACGGAGCCCTCAGTCCCCCTCCCCCACCCCGGGCAGGTGACCTACCTAACTGGTTGCCAGGGGAACGGAGCCCTCAGTCCCCCCTTCCCCCCCCCGCCCCCCCGCGGACCTGGGAGCCCATCATCCCCCCCGGCAGCCAATGATCCTATCCATCAGGCGTCTGTCACTGGTGCACACATGCAGATTCGGGGAGACCGGCGCCCCCGCCCCGTCCCCACTTCACCCTGCGCCTCTCCCCCGTCACTGTTCGTGAGGTGCATCCTCTTCTAGGAAACCAGCTCCAGCGAGTAAAATGCTTGCCCGCGCAGTGAGAGCCGCTCCGGCACATTGACCCAAGGAGGGGTCGTGGGACCTTCCCACCCCCAGCCAGTTGGTCAGAAGCACAGGTCAAGCACAGGACTTGAGCCTGGCGTCCGGGGCGGGGATGGTCTCGTAGGGCTGAGCCCGGGGCTGGTGGGTCTGACGCCACCTACACAACGTCAGAACTGAGTTGGATCACAGGACGGCCTGTGGGTGTCGCAGAACCGCCCGGGGGAAGGCCACACACGGGACCGCAGTCAGAAACTCGTGGCCCTTCTCCTCCCCCCCAGGGGACGGGGTTAGCCTTCCTTGTGTTCAGGCGTCTCGGGGAGGCTGGGGAGGGGCTGGCCTTTATGAAGCAAGAAAGCGCCCCCAAAAGGGCGACTGAATGAGGAGCGTTGGCCCAAAAGAGATGGGAGCCCCTCAGAGACAGGGCGGAACCCCTGTAATCGGACGGTCTGCGATCCCCCCCCACTCGTGGTCAGGGAGCCGGGGTCCCGCTGAGAACAGCGCAGGGCGTGCAGGGCTTTGCGCCACCTTGTAAAAGTCCACCTTCAAGACTCGACGGCGGCCGAGGCCTCCGCCTGCCGGGGCCGTCACCAGCCGGTGCTGCTTTAGCTCTGCCTCTGGCGCAAAGCCAACCGGGCCTCCTCCCCTCCGCGTCTGGCGCCTTCCAGGCCTCCCGCACAGTTCCCAGTCTCCCCCGGCTGCACGGACAGCCCAGTGGAGGCGGGCAGCGGGCCCCGACGCTTTCGCAGACCCCAGGATAAAATGCTACCGGAATGAAATCACGTGGGTCGGCACGAAATTGTCAGAAGTGATTCGAAAACCCGTGTGTTGATTACTGGGGAGAAGGTCTCACGCCTTAGCTGTTGCGCAACGACATTGCACACGGGGAGAGCGGAGACAGCCGGGTAAGACCAGAAGCAGACGTGGCTCTCTGAGCCCCTGGATCCTGAGTGAATCCCGCTGCGTGTGACAGAATGCTCAGCCCACCCCAGGCCACGGTGACGACCCACACCGCCCCCAGACATCGCACACGTCCCCGGGGTTGGGGGAGGGGCATGCTGGCACGGGGAGCGGGGGGGCTGACAAGCCAGAGCCCCACGGGAGGGGTCTGCGCTGGAGGGAGGTCGGACAAGACAGCTTGATGTGGCTCTGTGGCAACACGTCCCTGGTGGTGACAACGATCCTTCTAACCCCGTCACTACAGAGTTTTCCGGAAGCCCCGCCCCGCTCCCCTGCTCCTCCTCTCCCTCTCGCCGCTCTGGCTTGGTGCCCAGGCCAGCAGAGGGGTCTCGTCTCACCCGGGTGCCCACGTGAGACGCTGTCACAGCAGGACCCGTCTCGGGCCCACCCGCATTTGGGAACGTGGCCTCGTGGCCTCCTGCAGGCCCTCCGAGCCCTGTAATTACACCGTTCTTCTTTCCCTCCAAGGCACGCTGATGCCAGCCCTCACCCCAGCAAGCAGAGACAAAGCCAGACAGTTCCAAACCTCGGAGTCACCGGGTGACCGGGTCCCCAGAGCCCCGGCCTCCTCTGGGGCCAGCCTCTGCCCCACGGACACCTCTCTGCCCTCTCCCAGGCTCTGCCCAGAGCCCAGATGCCCGGCAGCCTGGGACACATGGCAGCTGGGACACGGCCTCGGGCGTCCCCGGCTCCTGTTCACCCTGGTCATCGTCACCTGCTCCCTGACCACACTGCCACTTGGTCGCGGTATCTGCCCAGGCGGGCTGGGCGGTGCAGGGGCCAGCGAGTGAACAAGTCAGCAGTGCCTGTGCCCCGAGGGACCCGAGCAGGAGCCTCCGTGGACATTCTGGGCCCTTATAGTCACAGGGTGAGAGTCCCAGCCCCCCTCCAGGAGAACGCACCTGTGGGAGATTCCTGCCCTCAGGTTGGGGGCCCTGCTCTGTGTGTCACCACCAAACCCCACACTGTGGGGGACAGTCTGCAGGACACTGGGACCAGAGCTTTGAGAATCGGTCCCTACAAGCTCAGAAAAGCAGAAATGACGTGGGTCCGGACTTGTCTGCTGAGCCACCTGCAGCCCCCACTTAACTCCTGTGGTCCTGGGTTTTCTGATCTGTAAAATGGGTTTGTACCTCACGATTCACTGCACAGGATCATTTGGCACTGAGCAAAAAGGACTTACTTGTAACAAGAGGAATATTTAAGAATACATATGAATATAAATCCTGGCAGAGGGGATCGGGACATAACAGGTGCACACACGTGCGGGGGTTAACAGCAGATGTAATGTCCTCAGGGTACCTCGACCCCGACCCCATCCACAGATACAGCTTCTGGGAAGGCGGGTGGGGATCAGTGGGAACAGGGGCTCCAAGCTCAGAGCAAGGAGGAGGTGCCGGGGGGCTGCGTGGGCACAGAGACCGAGAGCCCACAGGCACGGGGACCGAGACGGAAGCCGGTGAGGAGGGACCATCTGCACGGACCCAGCAGCCTCCAGCCAGCAAGGAGGAGACAAGCCCTGGGAGGGCAGAGATACCTGCAAGGCCTCCCGTGGCCTCAGCAAAGCACAACAGGCCAGGAGCGTGGTGCCCGAGGCACGTGGCGGCAGAAGGCCCAGGCAGGAACCTCGCCCACCGCAGACATGCCCTGCCGGGTGCGGCCAGGCCAGCCCAGCAGCATCGGGCGCAGGAGACGGGAGGGGGACAGGCGTCTGGAAGACCAAGCGGTTACCCCGGACGGACTCTCTCAGCTAGTGGACCAGACAAAGTTCTACACTGGCCTCGGTGAGCGTCACTCCCCAGCCCCTGGGCAGGGCTCCTGGGGGGCCAGGGAGCCTCGGGCCTCAGACCCAGTGACCCCAGCGGAGCTGAGCAGCATCTCTGCCCGCGAGGGACGGATAGAATAATGTTTCTAAATGCATAACATCAAAAACAGGACATCATAAACTGTATCAAAACCATTATTAAAATGTTTTTTCAATTATGACACAGGAAGGTTTGTGTTTCTCTGCCAACGTTCGATGTAAAAGGTTTGGGGTGGGGCCTGGTGACAGCTTAATTACGAGGTGGTAATGAGTAGAAATTGAAACGGTATTTTGAGGTATTTACAGCCACTGTGATGTGATCCGCAGCTGCCACAGCTGCACATCTTTGCCTGCAACCATTCCGACCACACAGGACACGCAAATCCTCCTGTAAGCACTGGCTCAGATTCATACTAACGTGTAAATGACTGTCCTGGGCCCCTTCCTCAGAGTAGACGGGATACTGTGATAGTGGGTCTGAGCGCAGGGGCACTGAGCACTAGGTATCAAATGGAGGGAAGGGAGACCACCCTAAGTAGGAGAAGGCCCCATTGGCAAAAGCGAACCTCGCCCTCCTCACCCAGGCCTGGCTGCGGGAACGGCCATCTGCGGCTGAGCGCTTCCTGGAGGCCTGACCCGCGCCCACCAGAGTCCGTGAGGGGTCTGGCTCTCTACGTGCTGAGGCAGCCTGGTTGCCAGTCCTGATGAACTGACTTACTTCGCGCCCCCCTCAAAGGAGGCCACAGATCTAAGGCGTCCCGGAGAGCGTTTTAAGGGTGGAGACACCAGTTCGCTGTGGCCCCCTCGCGGGAGCGCCGACTCACGCGGAAAAATCCATGAGGGGAACGCATCAGAGAGGGAGCCGGGATTTAGGACCTGTTGCTCGTTCTCTGTGGAGACGTGGGGAACGGGCCACCCACGCCCCCTTCACGAGACCACAGGGCCTGACCCGGAAGAAAGACAACCAGGAAGAAAGGACAGCGATTCCAGGGAGGTGCGGGGAGCGCCCGGGGAGCCCACGCCCACACTCAGCGCCCACGCCCGCTGCCAGCCATAGAGGAAGCAGGGCAGAGGCCCCAGAGCCACCAGGGCCTCGTAGGGGGCCCTTCTCCCTCACCCTGCTCCGCAGAGGCAGTCGTGATTCGGAAACCATTCTGATTCCGGGGCGCCAGGGGCTCGGCCGGCTGAACATCCGGCTCCTGGTTTCAGCTCAGGTCGTGATCTCACAGTTTGTGGGTTCGAGCCCCACGTCGGGCTCTGCGCTGGCAGTGGGGAGTGTGTTTGGGAGTCTCTCTCTCCCCCTCTCTCTGCCCCTCCCCCACTTGTCTTCTCTCTGTCTCTCAGAATAAATAAATAAACCTAAAACAAAAAACAAAAGGAATGATCTAATTTCCCTCTGGACTCCGGATGTCTCTGCTCCCCATTTGCTGAAGGCAGCGAGCGTCAGAACCCACTTGCCGGAGACGTCTGCCCCATAGTCGCGGTCGCGGAGCCCAGGGGCCCAGAACGGGCGCTTCCTGCGCTCCTGGCCCACGGCGCTAGGAGCTGGCTAGCATCACTCGCTTCCCAGCCTTTATTCTCCTAAAACTGTGCCTCCAGAGAAGGCCAGGCCCTGGGCCGGAGGTGAGCCCAGAGTCTCCGCTGGGGGGCGGAGCGGCTCACGCCTCCGGGAGGCAGGCCCGGCCCGGCGGGCGGCAGATCGGCGCCCCGCGGACTGAACCTGCGGTGCCGCAGGCCCAGGGACAGGCACCCACGCGCGACAGGGCCGAGGAAGAGGGACATCCGCTGCTACACGTGTCGTAACAGCAAAGGGGAAGACGGCTCGGCAGGCGATGTCAAGACGGGACAGCGCTGAGCGGGAAGGGGACCCAGCTGTTCCGACACGTTGTGGGAAGACCGGCACTTGGTTAAGTGCAAAGAGAACAAACAGCGGTGCCTACACTTTTCTGCCGCCGGCGCAAGGACGCGATAAGCCAGCGGGCCGGACAAGAGGCGGTGACAGGGCGGCGGGCCCCCGGGGAGGCGGGCAGCTGGCTTTTCACCGCACACTCTCCGGGATTTGTCACTGGTGAACGGCGTGCGTCCGAAATAACAAAATGATAGACCGGGGGTAGCAATGGTGATAAAAACGTAGGAAACCCAGAGTAGGGCCCCCTGTGCTATATCGGACTCTCAGCACTGGACGAACACCGTGGGAGGCGCGCCCTGACTCGCCAGGGCCGCCTGGCTCCTGGTCGGATGGGGAACCTCCCCCGGGGGCCTCCACCCAGGGCCCAGGGCGCCCGGCTGGCCCTCAGGCCCCCACCACGCGCCCTCCAGCCCCTTGACGCTCTGTTCTCCAAAGGCCGCCGCGGAGGCTGGGCTCCCCCGGGGCACCGGCTGGCGGCCCCTCTCACTACCCAGGAGGCGGCTTCTGAGGGCAGTTGGTCCACGTCTGGCTCCACATTTGCATGCGCTCACCATGGCAACACGCGGGCCTCCTCTGGAAACCTCTCCTCTCCCTGCTCGAAACCACTCAAGAGCCTCTATTCAGGCCGACAATTAAAAGGCACTTATTAAATACCTTTCCCAAAGTTAACGCGTCTATAACGAGGAGCTGTTACAAGTGGACATTCAAAGCCGTGTCCCTGAGACGCATGCTAATTAGGTTAAACATTTGGCTGGAAGTAAAAGGGCCGTGAGTCCGGGCACAAGGGGCACAGAAGTCACAGGGCTTGGGACACGGAGGCCGCGGCCGCGTCCCAGCCGCTCTGCTCTCACGCTCCGTGGGCTCCGGCCGAGGCGGTGTCTGCTCCACGTGTAACAGCCAGGATGCGGGAACACTTAAAATAAAATGCCCTGTGAGCTTCCGATTCCTAGAACCTCCTGGCAGGCTGAGCAGAGCCGGTGCTCTCGGCTGGAACCAGCAGGAGTGAGGGAGGGGCTTCCTGGGAAGACAGGGTTTCCGGGCCTGTGTGGATGCTTCCTTTTGCTTTGCTGGTTTTCCGGGTGGGACTGGATCACCCGGTGCCTGATCTCCAGTTCTGGCCTTGCAGCCGGCGCGGGCTGGCGGTCAGGAGCCCGGTGAGCTCGACCGAGGGCCACCCCCTCCCCTGAGACGTCGGCGTCGGGCGACTCCGTGCGCAGACCCCGCGGGCCAGGGGCGGCTGAGAGGCCAGCAGCGCTGAGGCACCTTCAAGGGGAGCCTCGGCCCCCCACCCGAGGCCAGAACTTAGCAAAAACTTGGGATAAACGATTTTCTAAGTGTAAGTGCATCTGATTCGGAGGGAGCGTGGGAGGTTGGGAGGTGGACGCTGTTCTCCCAGGATTCCAGGCTACGAGACACAGCTGGGCGAGAAAACGGGATCCTCGTCTTCCTACGGAGTTTAGAACCGTCCCGTGGACAGACCACAATCATACGGACGTGGCCACTCCGTGGGCGAGTTACGTCCCCTTACAGGCAACCAGCCTCAATGCGCATCGCAGCACAGTCGCCACCGTGCGCCCGCCATCCCGGCTCGTGACTCTTGCGTTAGGAGGGGCCGGGTGCCACGCGGGAACCCCACGGGGGAGTGACACTCCCAGCTGTGCAGACTCACAGTGAAGACAACCGCCCAGAAACGCAGACCCACGCAGAAAATCGCACAGGCGACGGCGCGTCCAACAGCCTGATCTCGCGTCAGTCAGCACACGGCCACAGGCGCGCCCTGACCACGGACAAAGAGGGCTGTGGCTGACCCCGTACTCACCCAGGTCTCCCTGACAGATGTCCGCGCGCCTGGCTCCATCAACGATAAACTGAGGGCTGGCACACAGCTCCTGAAATCGAGGGGACAAAACACGAGTCACTGGTCGTCCGGTGCCGGAAGGAGTGGAGGTCAGGGAGCGTCACGGTCAGGGCTCAGCCTGGGAGGAGCCCAGATCACCTGCCGAGGACTCTGCAGCCTGGAGGAGGGAGGAGGCAGCCGGGGTGCGGAGCAGGGGTGCGGAGGGAGAAGGCGGCCAGGGTGCAGAGCGGAGAGGCAGGGCAGGGAGGGACGAAAGGCAGTGGCCCCGGCAATAATGTGGTGACTCGTGAGCTCACCTCTCAGACAGCACCCCTACCTACAGAGAGGCTTACAGAAGCGTTTCCTCGCCCCAACTAGTGCTGTGCACCCGCGGACGCTCATTAACCGCCTGGCAGCGTGAAGGGGGCCCCTCGCACTGACCCAGGCGCTGGGGCGTGGGGTGTGACCCCAGGCGAGAGTTCGCGGTGATGCACCCACACACCCCAGCCGCGCTCCCTGCGCTCACGCCCCTCCGCAGGGCATCCGCCTGGAGCTCCGGGCCCCGCGAGAAGTCCTTCCTTCCGGTGAACCCACCCCCACCACGGGGCCGTCTGTCCTTCCTGCCGGTGTACTCCCCCGAGCAGCTTGTCCAACTCGTCCGGGAGCCCGCTCCGCGCACAGCTCGGCAGGCGGGCAAGGGGGCAAGGCGGGAGCGAAGGGAGAACCGGTCCTGAGACTCAAGGTGCTTCCGGCCTTTGCTCGGGAAACCAGGACTGACCCTCACGGAAGAGTCGGAGAAAAGCCGGGTGTAGGCTGCGTACGCTCGGGGGGGAAACGAGAAACACCCGAGAGGGACTGTGTCTGGGGCTCTCTGGGTGGGAGGGGATGCAGACTGTCCGAGGGGCTGACCACGGCTCTGCCCCCAAGGGAGAGGTGGGTCTGCGTTGCCCCCGGCAGACTGTCCAGGGCGAGGGTGGACCCTCAAGGAACAGAGACCCTTCTGTGACCGACCGTGGGGAAATGGGGGGGCGGGGAGGTAGGAGGCAGGAGGATGGGGTGTGTGTGTGTGGAGGCAGGAGGCAGGAGGCAGAAGGACGGGGGGAGGGGGGAGGCAGGAGGTCTCGGTAGATGCCGGCTTTCGATCACACGTGTCTTGTCCGCGCTTTCTCAGCACGTGGAGACTTCACAACCTCGCTGTAAGAACCGCGGGTTATGCGGCTGGGCCGCTGGCGGGCCTGCAGCTCTGTCCGGGTCCCTCTCGGCCACCTCCAGGGGCAGTTGAGAGACGCCCTGGTGTCAGCCAAGCCAGGGGTTCTCAGAGCTACAAATGCTGATGCCAGGTGCTGGGGGCTCCCGGCCTCCAGACCGTCAGCTCTTGGGGAGCAGAAGGGGGACAGATTTGGAAAATGAAAAATTAAAAAGAGAGGGACAAAAAACGTCGAGAAGAAAGACGAGAGGACGCACCGAGCAGGGTCTCACAAAATCTCGCTCCTTGAAAACCCTCCTGAAAGACTGTCCCCTCCCAGGGTGCTTGGCGGCTCAGCCAGTTAAGCATCTGACTCTTGACTTTGGCTCAGGTCATGATCTCAGGGTTCAGGAGATCGAGCCCCACGTCGGGCTCTGTGCTGATGGTGCAGATCCTGCTTGGGACTCCGTCTCCCACTCTCTGGACCCCTCCCACACTCACACTTTCTCTCTCTCAAAAATAAACATTAAAAACATACTCTCGGGGTGCCTGGGTGGCTCAGTCAGCTGAGCATCCGACTGCAGCTCAGGTCCTGTTCTTGAGGTCCTCGAGTTCGAGTCCCAAGTAGAGCCAACCCAAACCCCTGGCTTCAACCCCCAGCCACGGAGGATGGCGATGTCCCCAGCTGCACAAGTCACAGTTCCTGTGATGTAAGCTCATGAGACTGAGATCTAAGCAGACTCAGACCAAGTTCTGCTAAGATCTTGCGCTCGGTCTGGGAGACGGTGGTTTGTGAGACCTGGAGGCGGCGCACCCTGTCGTAGGAATGGCACCGCGTGGCCTACAGGCGGAGGGGACGTTGGTTTATCGCGTCGTCGGTTAGCATCACTCACGACGCCTCCTCGGAAACAGGCACCAAGAAATGCCACGACTCCCGGGTTGTGCGGACCCTCAGCTCCGTGAGCAGACTGCATCTCGGCTCAGAGCTGTGGCCGAAGCGCGTTCCTGAAGTCTCCCCACGCGGCTTGTTGCCGGAATGTGGGCGGGAGATACCGAGGAACGCGCTGGCCCGGGCGGTTCCGGAGAGGCACGCGTCCCCCCCTCCCCCTGCTCCGTAATGGTGTTAATGCCGCTGGGGCAGGGATCTCAACACACACATACATTACTCCAGCCCGTATCAGCCTGTGGTGCAGGGCACAGGGACCCCCGGGCACCCTGAGGAGGCCGAGGCAGGAAGTGACTGGACGGCACACTTTAGGTGACAGTGACGGTGACAGCAGTGATGGGGAAACACAGCACCCCGGGGCATCAGCCCACGTCTGACAGTTTCAGGAGCTCCGGCCGTGGCTTCCAGAGCCCACGGTGCTGTCACCTCGGTCACCACCGCCAGGGTGGCGGCCTCATCATCTGCCTGGTGCTCCCACCCCTGCGGCCGGTCCCCTTGACCTCCCAGCCTCACCTCTGTCTCCCACAGCCTCCCTCTCTCCGGCACACCTGCGCAGCCCTGCTTGCTCCCACCCGTGCCCTCCTGCTCCTCTCCCAACCCCACCTTCCGACTCGAATGTCCGCAGTGATGAACCGTCCCGGACTCCACGGTCAGGTTAACGCCCCTGCCCTGGCCCCGTGTGTTCCGTTCCTATTTGTACTTCGCCCTCTGACGTGAACCAGGGGGTGCTCCCAGCCCCAAGCGCTGCCGTGCTCAACCCACTCCCACTCTCTCGTCCAAGCCTCCGGATAACCCCGCCAGGTAAGTGATGTTATTACCCTTTCTACAGATGTCGAGACTGGGTCCTGGGGGGTCAGCATCTCACTCGTGGTCACAGGGCCAGGAAACGGGCACCGAGGGGACCAGAATCCCGATGTGCCTGATGCCCAGACCCAGGCTCTCAGCCACACGCTGCCTGCTCCCCACTGGAGAAGGCTCGCGCAGGCTCCACACCGGCATCTGTGCGTGACCAGCGCTAATAGATGCGGCCAAATCCATTAGTCCAGAGACAGCAGCAGGAGGGAATGTGGCAGCCCCGGGGGGAGGCCCGGCCGCTCATCTGCACCCCAACCTCCCAAGAGCCACGCCCTCCACCCCTCCCCTGGGTCCTCACTATGCAGCAGGCATCACCCCCTCCCCCGGAGTCTGTCCTCAGGATCCACCAAATGCTTAACTGCCAACAAATAGGCAGAAAAGAACATCGTCAGCTGGGCCGCGCGCGCCAGGCGTCCCTCAGGGGGGGGGCCCAGGCGCCGTAGGGACACGAGGATGGACAGCGTGGGGAGGGCGGCGGGAGGCCCCGGGTCTCACACGGCCGCCGTTGTGTCTGTTGTCCGTGTCCAGCCCCAGTGGAGAAAATCTCACTCGGATCGTGAATAGCCAAGGCTTATCCTGAGCTTACAAACTGGACCCTGAGATCTTCAATCTGGGCAAACTCGTCTTCCACCACCGAGACGAGAGCCCAAGCAGACCTTCTGCTCAGCAGCATAAAAATAGGCAAAAAAACAAAACAAAACAAAACAAAACAAAACAGGCAAAGACCCTGAAAGGGTCAGGATGCCAAATTTTATGATTTCAGGAAACATCTAAGTAGCCAGCATCATCTCCTGTCAAGAGGACCAAAGCATACGTGCATGCGTGTTCGGCCCACCCCATCCGTGTGCCCCACAGGACAGGTACAAGTTAACAGCTTGGTGCGAGGCAGGGGCATTAGAGCCACAGCCGGGCAGCTGGCGTGAAGTCCCTGGTACAAACAGAGTCAGGCATCACCCTCCAAAGCAGCGAGTGAAACCAAAAAGCCAATCACCCAACTTAAAAATGAGCAAATGACTTGAACAGACATTTCTCCAGGGAAGACATCCGGGTGGCCAACGGACACATGCAGAGACGCTCAGCGTCATCATCAGGGGAACACAAACCAAAACCACAGTGAGAGGCCACCCTGCGCACATTAGGACGTCCACTGTCAAAGAGCAGAAAACAGCAGGTGCTGGCGAGGACGCGGAGAGAGGGGAACCCGCATGCGCCGGCTGGTGGGAATACACAATGGCGCGGCCGCTCTGGAGAACAGCGTGGAAGTGCCTCAAAAAGTGAAAAATTGAACTACCCTACGACCCAGCAACTGCACTACTAGGTGTTTATCCAAAGAATACAAAAACACTAATTCAAAGGGATACAGGCACCCCGGTGTTTACCGCAGCATCACCTACAACAGCCAAGATACAGAAGCAACTCAAGTGTCCAGGAACCGATGAACGGAGAAAGCCGGCGTTGTATGCACACACAGTGGAATGTTACTCGGCCACGAGAAAGAAGGAAATCTTGCCATTTGCAACAACGCGGATGGAACTAGAGGGTGTTATGCTGAGCGAAAGAAGTCGGGCAGAGAAAGACAGATGTCCTAGGACTTTACTCACATGTGAAATTTGAGAAACAACAGATGAACATACAAGAAGGGAAGGAAAAATAAGATAAAAAACCGAGAAGGAGGCAAACTCTAAGAGACTCTTAGATACAGAGAACAAACTGGGGGTTGCTGGAGGGGAGGTGGGTGGGGGGTTGGGCTAAATGGGTGATGGGCATTAAGGAGGACACTTGTTGGGGGGCTCCTGGGTGGGTCAGGTGGTTGAGCGTCCGACTTCAGCTCAGGTCATGATCTCACAGTCTGTGAGTTCGAGCCCCGCATCGGGCTCTGTGCTGACAGCTCAGAGCCTGGAGCCTGCTTCGGATTCTCTCTCCCTCTCTCTCTGCCTCTCCCCTGCTTGTGCTCTGTCTCTTTCTGTCTCAAAAACAAATAAACATTAAAAAAATTAATAAAACAAAAGAATAAAGAAACAAGGGGAGCCTGGGGGCTCAGTCGGTTAAGTGTCTGACTCTCGATATTGACTCGTCACTATCTCACAGTTCATGAGATCGAGCCCCTCGTCGGGCTCCGCGCTGACAGTGTGGATCCTGCTTGGGAGCCCCTCCCTCTCTCTCTCTCTCTGTCTCTTCCCCCTCTCACTCTTTCTCTCTCTCTCTCAAAATAAATAAATAAACATTTTTTAAAAATAAACTAAAAAAATACATTTTATTTCCTTTAAAAAAATCAAAAACATTATTACCGTACGATCTGGAGGTTCCACGTCGGGGCATCCACCCAAAAGAACTGAAAGCTGGGTCTCAAAGAGATACTTGAACACCCGTGTTCGTTAACGGCAGGACCCACGACAGCCAGAGGGTGGAAACAACCTGAACGTCCCTCGATTAGTGAATGAGTGAGAGCAGCATGGCGTCCGCCCCCGGTGGACTGGGGCTCAGCCTCCAGAAGGAAGGAAATCTGACACCTGCTACCGCAGGGGTGACCCTGAGGACATCGGACCGAGTGAGATGAACCGGTCACGGAAGGACGAATACCGTGTGGCTCCACGTACAGTGTTTAGTGAGGACAGGGGCCCCGTTTCACAAGCTGTTTGGGAGCCCATGGCGTGCTGGCAGTGCACGAGAGGGTAAGTGCTCGGCGGGCAAGCCTAGAGGCGGTTGGGACGGGAAGTTTTACGCTATGTGTATGTTACCACAAGTAGAAGCAAGAAAAGGAAGGAAGGAGAGAAGGGGGAAGGGGGCCCATCAGTGCAGCTCCAGTCGGGACGCCCCCATTCTTGCGGCCCCGAGGCGTCCGGGGTTGGGGCCCAGCCTCTCGGCCGGGCTGGTTTTCCCAGGTACCGGGGCAGGCGCCCGACGGAGGGAGGGTCAGGGCTGTTTCCAGCTCGGAAACCTGTGTGACGTCGGTAGGGTCTCAGAGGATGTGTGACACCTCACGGTGTGTGAGCACAGCCTCGCGCAAACCCACGCATCCACTCTACAGCGACCGTGTTTATGTGGACAGTGAGACCCGGTGAAGACTCGGTTTGGGGCAGAGCAAAGTGGTCGGGGAGGTAGGAGCTTTGAGAATCTCAGATGAAGGAGAAAACCTTGGCAAAGGTTAACTGACCCGTGGCTTCGGTCACCCGGCAAAACCCCCGTCATCTCCGTTCACCCCTCCCCAGGCCCTTTGGGGTCCCCAGCCCCACTAGGCTGCCCCCTCTGGACACCCCGGGTCCCCTGGCTCGCAGGTGACGTCCCTGTGCAGCGCCTCCATTGTCCCCGATTCACAGCTGGGACCACAGCTCCCTCCTCAGGGTCTCCCCGACCGCCTTCCCCGGGACGGAGCCCCACGCCTGGCCCAAAACTCAGGCTGGACGACCTGTCCTTGGAAACGAAACGGCCGTCAACTCTCGAAATAAGAATCCAAAACCGATTCCCGGCCTCGATTTTGCCAACACCCCCGACTAGCCCCTCAGGTCTCAGGTACGGAGGATGGGCCGGGTTGGCAGGAGCGAGTGGGGTGACGGGTTTCTCCAGGAGACCGTCCTGCAAACCGGGCAGGACGCAGACCCTGGGGCAGCGGGAGCCGGAACCGAAGGACGGTTCTGATCACGTCCACGGCGCTGTCCCTGCCTCGCGCTCCGTTCCCCACCCCTGCCGAGGAGACGGCTCCCACCGCTTGGCTTTCCCGTTGTGGGCGAGAACAGAGGCGCCTGGCGTAGGGCCACTGATCGTGGTCCCTTGTGACTCGCCTTATGTGCCAGACACGGCACGGAGCCCTGGTCTCGGCTCTCACCCTGCAGAGGGGCCCCCATCCTTCCGGTTGAGTCACCGGACAAGGGTCCCAGAGCAGGAGGTCACGGCTTGGGTTTGGGGAGGACGGTTCTGCACCCCCCACCCTGAAGCACCATTCCACAGATGAGAAAGGTGAGGTTTCTGCACACGGCCACACGGGCTCAGATCCAATGCGTCTGGTCCCAAAGCCTGTGTGTGGTGTTCCCTCCATACCTCACTGCCTCTGAGAAAGTCTTGGTGGGGGGGGTGGCTCTAAAATAGGGGACCCAGAAACTTAGGGTCCGGGAGCACAATTTCTCCCTCAACTACTTCCGACCAGAAGTGAGGACCCTCCATCCGTGTGACCCTCAGCTGCAAGCCGGTCTGCTTACCGGGGGTCGCTTCCAGACGACGCCTCGAGTCTGGGGGGAGTGTGGTCCAAGGTCCTTGTAGCCCAAGGCTGACGGGCACGCTGGGAACTCGGGGTCCTTGAACAAGACCCCCGAGTCCAAGCACTGCCTCCTCAGGGTCTCAAAGTCCTGGCCTAAATACTTGACGGCTTTGTGCTGGGAGCCAAGACCGTGAGCTGCCACCCGCCGCTGAGATTCACTGGCCGGGAGCGCAGACATGGCCGAGGGCTCCCCGGGGGGGACAGGGGGCAGAGCTGTGCCGCGCTCTTGGGCACCTGCCGCCGGGAGGTGAGGCTGCCGGGAACCTTTATCCAGGGGCCTGCTCCCTGGGAAGTGAGTCACAAAAGCGCTAATGAATGTCACCCACCTTCGCCTTTGCCTTGAGCGTTTCTGCAAACACTTAGGAGGCTGGGAACCTGTGGGGGGGCCCCTCCCTAGGAGATCTGGTGGCAACCCAGCCGCTCCCACCCTGGGCAAGGCCCGCTCCCCTGCCCTTGGCCCCGTGGGCCCGGTGGGCTGAGGTGGGAAGACCAGTCCTGTGGCTCCAGTGTTTGCCCGGCCCTGGGGGAGTGGCTCAGAGGATGGCCAGGAAGGGGGGTGGGGGGTGGGAATGTCAGAGCGAGCCCAGCGGAGCCTGCCCCGCGAGCGAGGTTAGGTTCTTTCTGTCCCACGTCCACCAGTAATTAGCTCGCCTTGAGCATATTATTCAACCTCCTCCCCTCAATTTTCTCATCTGTAAAATGGAAGATAATAGGGGGACCCGCCTTGCAGGGTTGAGAGTGTCACCAGTCGGGGCGTCATGAGACAGGGTGTGGTATTCACTCAGCAGGTGTCAGCTGTCGCTGTTCCTGGGGACCCGGGGGGACAGGAAGGGAAGGCCTGGGGGTCAGGAGTCATGGCTTCTCTGTGGAGAAGGGAATGTGACCTTGGATGGGTCACTCATCTCGTGGCTCCAGTTCCCTGGGCCTGGTCTCCTCTATGGACGTGGACCCCACGCGTGATTGTTCTAACTTTCACTGTTGAAGCATAGTCGACGCACGCGTTACGCTGATTTCAGGCGCACAAGAGACTGACCCGACATGTCTCCACGCTCCGAGGTGCTCCCCACGGCCGGTGTGGTCACCCCTGCCACCGGACGGTCATCACAGCGTTGTCCACTCCAGTCCCCACTCTGCACTTTCCACCCCCGAGATACACTCATGGTCACTTGAAGCCTGCCTTCCTCAACCCAGCGCCTGCTCCCCGCCCTCCCCTCCCCTCCCCTCCCCTCCCCTCCCCTCCCCCTCTCCTCTCCCTCTCCCTCCCCTCCCCACCCTCTCCTCCCCTCCCCTCCTCTCCCCCTCTCCTCTCCCTCTCCCTCCCCTCCCCACCCTACCCTCTCCCTTCCCTCCCCTTCCCTCCCTGCCCCCTCCCCTCCCCTTCTCACTCCCCTCCCCACCCCTCCCCTCCAGAGACCACCCCTTCACACATCAGGGATTTTTGAACTTAGCGTGTGTGGCAGCCTGGAGAATGGTCCCCCAAGACCTGGGCACCTAATCCCTGGGACCTGTGAGCAGCGCCTTATTCGGAAAAGGATCTTTGCAGATAAGATTAAGTTGGGGCTCTTGAAATGGGGAGATCATCGTGGCCCTAAATGCAACCACGAGTGTCCTCGAGAGACCCAGGCGGGGCCAGACGTGTCAAGCACAAAGAGGAGGAGGCGATGTGCCCACGGGACAGCAGCTGGAGCGTTGCAGCCACGGGCCACGGATGCCACCAGCCCCGGACCTGGGGGAGGCCGGGAACCCAGCCCCGGAGCCTCTGCAGGCACGTGGCCTTGGCCGCAGCCACAGGGAAACAGAGTGCGGACTTCCGGCCTCCGGAACCGTGGCCGAAGGGTTTCTGCGCTTCTAGAGCCACCAGGCTTGTAGTCACTTGCCAACAGCAGCCCGGAAGCCACACGGTGTGGGCGAGAACCCCCCGGAGTGCTTGCCCAAAACGCTGCTTCCCTGAGGCCCTGCCGCCATCCCGCCCTCCAAAAACAGGTCTGAGTCACAGGGTCCGAGGCGGGACCCGGATCTGCAGACACGGGGCGCTCCGGGCCAGCGGACCAGCTGACCTCCTCGGCACCCAGTTCTGACCTTCTGAGCCGGGGACGGTCTGGGAGCGAAGGCAGGTGGGCAGGTCTGGGCCAGCCGCCAGGCACCCACCGTAAAGCTGAGTTTGTCCGGCCTCAGCGGGGAGACGGGGCCGCGGCCGCTCGGGGGCCCCACCCTCCCTGCTGGGCTCCCACTTGCCCTGGATCCGCCGCCGGCCCCCAAAGGTGACCCTGCTCTCAGCCGGTGGCCCCTCCTCCCGGAGAAGCAGGACCACGGCTCCATTCAGTCAACACGGAATCTTCCAGACGCACTGGCCTCCAGGAGAAATCTAGCCGGTCTGTGGGAAAGGAAAGGAAATACGTATTTTCAGTTGGAATCTACGGCCAAGTGTCCAAAGCCAAGACTGACCTGAGTGGTCACTTCAAACACAGACCTGGCCTGAAGCCCAGACCCTGCCGGCCGCTCTCAGGGGAACGAGGCCGGAGGGGCCCCACAGGACCCCTGAGCCGGGACCCCGGACCTTTTCCCTCCACTCCCCGCCTCCTGGCTGTCCTTCGGGCGCGGGAATGCGGGCTCCAGGGCGGTGCCCAGCTGTGCTCATCCTTCAGACGCCCAGTGTCCCAGGACAGGCTTTCTGGATGCCACCCACCCGCCCCCTCCTACCGTGCTGGCCGCTGTGTCGCTGGAGCCCAGAAAGCCCCAGACGCAGCACCCGCACCGGCCTCCTGCTCAGCGTGACCCGGCCGACGCTCCGGAGGAAGCAGCCTGTCACCCGGGACAGACGTCCCCAAAGCCTCGCGCCCCAGACCCCGCAAGACCCCGCCAACTCCGTTCCACGAAGCCCTGGCCCCTTTCGGAGACTGGGGATGCCAGGCAGGGTGGTCACGCAGCACCTGAGTCACACGGGTCCCCTTGGTGTGTGCACACGGATCCGCAGAAGGACCAAGGCTGCGTCGTCCCCCCGGCAAGGACCAGAAATCGCCCAAAGGCCGGGCGTGCGTCTCACACAATTACGGCCGGCAGAGCACATTGTCCCGCGTGACCAGCATCAGGGAAGGGGCGGTGAGAGCCGGCAGCGTCCTCTCTCCCGGGCCCTCCCACTGCCGGATTCGAAGACCGACGACGCACGGACCCAGCGTCCGCGGTGCTGGAGGGAACGCGAGGTGTTGCAGACCCTCGGGAAAGCAGTCTGGAGGGCCCTCCCACTGCCACACAGTAACTCCACGTTCCCTCCTCCGCAGGGAACCGAGGAACAGGGAGACCTGTGCCCGGGTGCTCATACAGCACCCTTCGCGGCGGCCCATGGGGACACGAAGTGGACTCGGCCCCGCGTCCGTCGGTGGAGGACTCCGTAAGCAACGTGGTCCCCGGGCAAGCAGTGAGAAGCCGTAAGAGGGAAGGAGGTGCGACACATGCTACAACAGGGTCACGCGAGGGAGGCTGGTCCCTACGGGCGGCGTAACCGATGGCTCCAGTTATGAGAAATGCCCAGAATGGGCAAATCCACAGAAACGGAGCGAAGATTACTGGACACACGCGGGAGAGGGATTGACACAGGGACGGGGCTTCTTTTCGGGGTGGTGGGAATCTTCCGGGACCAGCCGTCGGTGATGGGCGCCCAGCACAGAGTGCACCAAGAACCTTTCAAACAGCGAGCTTCGTATCGGGAGAACCTGATTCGATAGAGAATTTAAAAGGAAACAGGAGGGCAGAGGAGACCCGCTATAATCCACGTGTTCGTTACTGGTCTCTGCGGAAAGACTGGCCCCATCTGCCGGGACAGCAAGGGTGCTGGGGGGAGATAAGCCCGTCCGACCAGCCCCGAGGAGGCAGAAGGGGGGACCCGGAGCGCGGGCTCGTCCCTCTCCTGCCCTGTGGGATCACTCGCCACCCCAGACGCCCACCCCGCCGCACCGCCCCCCAGCGGCCAACCCAGGTCCTGCTGACCCAGCATGACCAGGTGATTAGGTCAGGTCGACGTGGCCCCTAGAGATCCAGGGCGGGTCGGAGACCCACGGAAGGTCCACAGTAGACGGTATGGTCAGGCCAGCCCACGGTCACTCCGTGGCAGACGTGACCCCAGGTCTCTCAGTTCCACGTTCTTGCCATGACACAGGACCTGCCCTGCCTGCTGGAGGGGAGCCCCGACCCGGGCAACGCCCCACAGACGGAGCGGGCAGAGGTGGACACCGGGTAGAAGGAGGAAAGGACAGATAAACGCCTTTCCTGCCCACGAGGAACGTGATGCTGTGGGAGAGACAGAGGGGCCTTGCTGCTGGAGAACAGGGGACTGGACGGCGCTGAGGGTCCCGACAGAGGCCGTGAGAGGGGGCATCCCAGACCTGAGGGCGGCATGACAGTCTCCGGAGTGGCCGCAGCAGCGGGGGACCCGGAGGAAGGCGGAGTCGGGAGGCAGCTGCCGGAAGCCGGACGAGAGCTGATGGCGACCCCCCGACCCGGCCTGTTCGGGGACGGGGCCGCAGGAGACAGGAGTCGGGTACGTGTAAAGTTCGCGACGCCGGCCGCACAGAGCGCCACCTGTGACCTGGACGCTGCTTGCGGGGTCTCGGAGGCGGCTCGTGTTGTCACTGTGTCACCATGTCACACGCTCCCGGCACTCGGGCCCCGCTGCCAGTGGCCGCGGGCGCCCTGCGTCGTCCGTCGGCTTCTCTGCTGGACCTTGTCCCTCAGCGTCTTCTGTTTCCACGTTTTTTTTTTTTTTTTTTTTGGGACAGAGAGAGACAGAGCATGAACGGGGGAGGGGCAGAGAGAGAGAGGGAGACACAGAATCCGAAACAGGCTCCAGGCTCCGAGCCATCAGCCCAGAGCCTGATGCGGGGCTCGAACTCCCGGACTGCGAGATCGCGACCTGGCTGAAGTCGGACGCTCAACCGACTGCG
Source organism: Felis catus (assembly GCF_018350175.1). Lineage (NCBI taxonomy): Eukaryota > Metazoa > Chordata > Mammalia > Carnivora > Felidae > Felis > Felis catus. The sequence goes on from NC_058384.1 coordinate 587,105, forward strand.
CCACCCAGGCGCCCCCAGCGTCTTCTGTTTCTAACCTCTCCCGCCCCTGCACCCCTGCCCCGCCCCTCCCTCTCTCGTTACAACGCAGAACGCGGTTCCGCCAGGGAGGGGAGACCCTCACGGAGCCGAGTTCTCTGCACCCCACGCCCCACCCGTCCTCTCTTCCCGTCACTCAGTCACATGCTCTGCAGAGGCCATCGTGACTTTCAGGTGGCCCAAACCAGTGGCTGCTCCCCACCCCCATCTCACTGGACACAGTCCACGCTCTCTCCTTCTAGAAACGGAGGGAAATCGCACGAGGGTGTCCCTGAGTTCAGACCTAGAGCCCAAGGGGAGGCGGGGGGTGGGGCTGGTCTTCCTGGGAGCACGCGCAGTCCGTCCCTGTCACAGGCGAGAAGGCAGGTGTGCACGTGAGGGGCGGCGGGACAGTGGGGCCCTGGGAAGTTCTCTTCCGGTGGCTGTGACGTTTCCTCGTGGACGTAGGGGTGGAGGACATTGGCTGAGAGAGCCCAGGGGGCGGAGGCGACTGAGACACAGAAGGTATGAAACAGCGACTGCGCGCACAGGAGAGCGAAAGGGCAGGGGGCTTCTGTGTGGTCGCCAGGCGGCGGACGAGCCCAGCTGCCCTGCCCTCATAGACGACCCCTCGCGCCGGGCAGTCACCTAGCTCTGCCCTGCTACCTGCTGGCCTCCTCGGAGCCCTCTTCGTCTCTGCCAACAGGGCCGGGACTGCCCCGCTGGCCACCACCGCCTCCCGAGCTCCAGCTCTGGCTCCGGCGTGTCGAGGACAAGCCCACCGCTAACTAGCAGGCGAGAGAACCCGCCGGGCCCACGGGTCCTGGGTCGCTGACCAGGCTGAGGGTCCGGCTGCGTGCGGCGTGATGTCCGCGCTCTGCCCTGTTCCCCCCCGGGGCATCTCACCACCTCCACGCACACGGCCGCCGCCCCTCTGCATCCCCGCTGTTCCAGGCTGTCAGAGCGATGCCCTCACCGGGGACCTGCGCCCTCGGGTATCTGCTGACGTGCAGAGGCAAAAACACGACCTGCTCTCTTGAACTATCAGCTGAGAGAGAGAGAGAGAATGGGGGGAGGGGCAGAGAGAGAGGAGAGAGGATGCCAAGCAGGGTCCGTATTCAGCATGGAGCCTGACATAGGGCTCGATCCCACGACCCTGGGATCAAGACCTGAGCCGAAATCAAGAATCAGACTCTTCACCGACTGAGCCATCCCAGGCGGCCCTCAAAGATTTTTCTGTAAAAGGAACGTTTTAAGTGTTGAACACAAAGTAAACTCAGGAGGCTGCCGGGCTCGACCCCCAAGTTCAGGGAAGCTCTTACCTTTTAATTTCTAAGGTTGTTTTTTAACGTTTATTTCTGAGAGAGAGACAGAGCACAAGCAGGAGAGGGGCAGAGAGAGGGAGACACCGAATCTGAAACAGACTCCAGGCTCAGACCTGTCAGCACAGAGCCCGACGCGGGGCTCGAACCCACAAACCGTAAGATCATGACCTGAGCCGAAGTCAGATGCATAACCAGCTGAGCCACCCAGGTGCCCCCCAATTTTTTTTCTTAACATTTATTTATTTTTGAGAGACAGAGAGAGACAGAGTGTGAGTCAGGGAGGAGCAGAGAGAGAGGGAGACCCAGAATCCGATGCAGGCTCCAGGCTCTGAGCTGTCGGCACAGAGCCTGACCCGGGGCTTGAACTCACAGACTCTGAGATCATGACCTGAACCGAAGTCGGATGCTTAAATGACTGAGCCCCCCAAGTGCCCCCAACAAGTACCCTCCCTAACGCTCCTTACCCGTTTAGCCCATCCCCCCTCCCACAACCCCTCCAGCCACCCTGTTTGTTCTCCATATTTAATATGTTCTCCATACTTATGTTTTTGTCCCCCTCCCGGTTTTTATATTATTTTTGTTTCCCTTCCCTTGTGTTCATCTGTTTTGTCTCTTAAAGTCCTCCTATGAGTGAAGTCATACGATTTTTGTCTTTCTCTGACTAATTTCACTTAGCATAATACCTTCCAGTTCCATCCACGTAGTTGCAAATGGCAAGATTTCATTCTTTTTGATTGCCGAGCAATACTCCATTGTATATATATCCCACCTCTTCCTTATCCATTCATCCATAGATGGACATTCGGGCTCTTTCCATACTTTGGCTCTTGTCGATAGCGCTGCTATAAACATGGGGGTGCATGCGTCCCTTCGAAACAGCACCCCTGTATCCCTTGGATAAATACCTAGCAGTGCAGTTGCTGGGTCGTAGGGTCGTTCTATCTTTCACTTTTTGAGGAGTGGGGCAACTTCAAATGTGGGGGGAAAACACACACACACAAGGGTATGAATTAACACACACCAGGGGCCCACGGTGGAGCCTGCAACTCGATCTCGGAGTTGTGTAGGGTGCAGAGACTCGTTAACAATAAAATGCTTAAAAGTAAATAAATGACTGGTAAAACACACCCAGAAGGAAAGCTGAACACAAAGATCAGGAGGGGGTCTTTTCCACCTCGAGGAGGGAGATGGGACGGGAATACAGAGACATGTAAGGTTTAGGCGATGTTCTCGGGCAGGCTGGCGGATACGTTTACAGCAGTTTACCGCACTATTAGTAGTAAGTTAGTTAAAGCAAGCCACGCGTGGACTAACGATGAGAATGTGCCATGAATCAAGGATTGTAATTAATCCAGCTTTGAACACTGACCGTTAAACACACAACCGTGCAGCAGGCAGAGGGGTGGTGTGCGTGGGCTGGGGACCCCGCCAGGACCCTCAGACGGCAGAGAAGCGACAGTCTCTCCCCCAAGTATCCCTCGATATCATTGCCGGGGTCCCTTCCCTTCGCTGCACCCCAAGCCACGGCCTCCGCACAATTCTGTATCCCTTCAGGCCCGGATCACGGCAACAGTGTCCCCGACTTCCCAAATCCCTCCAACCTCCAGATGATTCTGTTACATGAGGAGTTTCAGGGACCCTCAGCTTGCCTTGAGGGTGACATCCTGTGTCCCAGGCCCAGCACCCGGACTCTCACCACCGGATGCCCACGCAGCCCATCGGGTGCTCCTCGGGCAGAACGGACGGTGAGAGCCCCCCGCCCCCCACTCCCTGCCCACCGTGCGCAGTTTTCCTGCCACGCCTCCTGTGCCCAGAACCTTCCGGCACGCGGAAACTGCATGTTCGTCCCTGAGTCTCTCCCCCGACACACACACCCCCTCGCTGTGGCCCCGTGCTGGACACAGAACAGATGTTCAGTACGTGCCTAATGAAGGAATAACTCACTAAACATGCAATTACATGCAAGCTTTGTGTCTTGCGTCCTCGGATTAGCAAGACACAACAGAATCGAGCCCCGGGGGGATAAAAGTATGGAATTCAAGTACACGTGTGCCCTGAGGGCTCTTATTTTGTGTGTGATTGTCTGAAAAGGTTTGCACGTATGACTGAAACCGAGACAAAGCAGGAAGTGCTGGGAGAAGGCTACAAGTATCTAGAAATAGTAGTTTAGATGCAGCCAGTAGGAGCCCCGGACGGACAGCGGACCCGGATTTCAGCCTCACTCTGTCCCATCCTCGCGGTCACCTGGAGACGTCACTTTCCTCGCGGGTCTTTGCTCACCTGACCCAGAGGACACCGCTGTGCTGTGAGCTGGACCAGGCCACCCGCGTCCAGGGGAGACAGCGCCTGGTGAGCTGAATGCAGCCGTCAGCCCTGGAGGGGGGCCAAGCCCCCCGGGCCCAGGTCAGGGGTCCACCTCGCGGTTATGCACACACGCATGCGCGTGCCACACGCGGAGCCCCCGGCCCGGCCCTGCGCTCACATCGTCCCGTCTGGGCCGCAGCCGCTGTCGCCGACGGGGCGTCACAGATGAGAGCACAGCGGCACCAAGCTAAGCAGCAGGAGGATTTGAACCCAGGCTCGTCTCCCCTAAAAGCCCTCGTGTTTTCCCAAGACACTATACTGACACTGTTGAAAGAGACAAAAAATCGATGGAAAACGGGGGTTGAACTGGGGGGGCTGCTCTCTCGTGCTCAAGTCCCCACACAGCTGCTGGGCTCCTGCCGTTTGTCAGAGGCGGGACCCTTCTCTTCCAGCTGCAGGGAGCAGGGCCGGGGACACCAGGGACACCGGGAGCACTGGGGACAATGGAAACACCGGGGCCAATTGGGACACGGAAACACTGGGGACAACAGGGACACCGGGGACACCAGGGACAATAGGGACGACGGGGACAACGGAGACACTGGGGACAACAGGGACACCGGGGACAATGGGGACACCAGGGACAACAGGGACATTGGGGGCACTTGGGATAACAGGGACACCGGGGACAACAGAGACACTGGGGACAACGGGGACACCGGGGACAATGGGGACACCAGGGACAATGGGGACACCAAGGATAACAGGGACATCAGGGACAACAGGGACAACAGGGATGTCAGGGACACTGGGGACAACAGGGACATTGGGGACACTGGGGATAACAGGGACACCAGGGACACCGGGAGCACTGGGGACAATGGAAACACTGGGGCCAATTGGGACACGGGAACACTGGGGACAACAGGGACACCGGGGACACCAGGGACAATAGGGACGACGGGGACACTGGGGACAACAGGGACATTGGGGACAACGGAGACACTGGGGACAACAGGGACACCGGGGACAATGGGGACACCAGGGACAATGGGGACACCAGGGACAACAGGGACATTGGGGGCACTGGGGATAACAGGGACACCGGGGACAACAGAGACACTGGGGACAACGGGGACACCGGAGACAATGGGGACACCAGGGACAATGGGGACACCAAGGATAACAGGGACATCAGGGACAACAGGGACAACAGGGATGTCAGGGACACTGGGGACAACAGGGATGTCAGGGACACTGGGGACAACAGGGACATTGGGGACACTGGGGATAACAGGGACACCGGGGATAACGGAGACACTGGGGACAATGGGGACACCAGGGACAACAGGGATGTTGGGGACACTGGGGACAACAGAGACATGGGGGACAATGGGGACACTGGGGACAACAGGGACACCGGGGACAACAGGGACACTGGGGACACTGGGACACCGGGAACAGCCCCTGCTCCTCCTGCACCCGTGACTGGCACATGGCCTCACGCCTCCTGAAGTTCCAGCTGAGACAAGCGCCATGAGTGACAATGCTCTGCAGTAAGGCATCGGTAAAGGGGCCGCGGCTGCTGGTCTCTGCTGCCCCCCAGAGCCCTGGGTCACCCCACAGCCTCGGGGACTCCTTAAACCAGTGCTCCCTACAGCATTGTCTCTGCAGTGATCTGCTCGAGCTTTCCTGTTTGCTCCAGAGGGTGGCCGCTAGCTGTTCCTGCTGATAAAGAATATTTACACCCGTCTTTATCTTTAAATGACTAGAGCGTTCTGAAAATCAGTAAGGGAAAGGACGTGCGTTTACCTGACTCTCCTGTATGTGCCGTGTTTCAGGGGAAATGGTTGGTTGGGCAACACTTTATTCTTTATTTTTTTAATGTTTATTTATTTGAGAGAGAGAGAGAGAGATAGCAGGGGAGGGGCAGAGAGAGAGGGAGACACAGAATCCGAAGCAGGCTCCAGGCTCCGAGCTGTCAGCACGGAGCCCGACGCAGGGCTCAGACCCACAAACCATGAGATCGTGACCTGAGCCGAAGTTGGATGCTCAACCGGCTGAGCCCCCCGGGCGCCCCAGCAACGCTTTTCCTTACAGAAGAATTTCGGCTAATAAGAGCAGGGGTGAGAGACAACTGGAAGAGACAACGGTCTGCCAGCCTTAGTGAGATGCTGGGTCTCAGCAGCCGTCACCGACAGAAGATAAAACGAGGAGAGCGAGAGGCACACGCCCCACCCACTGAGCCAGCCGGCTGCCCCCCAACTTGTGTTTTGGGCTGTGATTATTGTCACGTGTATACAGCCGGGCTCGGTTTGCTCACACTCTCATCGGAAGGATGCGGGTCACCTGGGAAGGTTGTGTCCTCCTGCGGTGACTCTACAGGGGGCAAACCTGGTGCTAATCACAGGGGGCAGCGGGGGCAGCCCACACCCAGCGCCTAGTAGGGACGAGCCCACAAAGACATTCCGGCCCAACCTCGCATCTCTTCTGGGCCACGGGGCGTCCGGGGCATCCAAGGGACTGGTCAAATCTCTGTCACAACGGTGTTGCATTTTGACTCCTCCCTCCGACCGGGACTCCCTGTTCCCCTTCCACAGATGCTGATCCCGGTAAACACCAGGCATGCGGAACCCCGGCTCAGCGTCGGCTCCCGGAGAGCACAGCCGGCAACAGAGCAGGCCAGCCACGCGGGCGTGCGCTCGGAGGGTCGCACGCGGCTTCGTGCTCTTTGCTCACCCTCTTGAAAATATAAATCCCCGTGGTGATTTCGGTTCTATGGAAAATCCCATAAGTGAACTTTCAGCAAAGTGAGCCAGAGAAATCTTTTCATCAATCAAGATACCAAATTAAAGGGCGCCTGGGTGGCTCAGTCCACTAAGCGTTCGACTTCGGCTCAGGTCATGATCTCACAGCTGATGAGTTCGAGCCCTGCGTCGGGCTCTGTGCTGACAGCTCGGAGCCTGGAGTCTGCTTCGGATTCTGGGTCTCCCTCTCTCTCTGCCCCTCCCCACACTTTCTCTCTCTCTCAAAAATAAATACACATTACATAAAGATACCAAATTAATAAATCACAATTATTCATTGTATTATAGAAAATTATGACACCAAAAATGGCCTCGTTTTGCAGTTTGTAAGTTTATGTTCCCCCCACACATGTCACTATTACTACCTCTTATATGTAAAGTATATTTTTAAAGGAAAAAGCCTTATAAGGTAAAACCCTGGATTGCGAGGAACTCATTCTGTGAGTCCACAAGACAAGCAAACATTTCTAATAAACTTTAACCTGAGGAGCGAGTGATGTCTTGCGATACGAGTCGTCTGTGACACCAAACGTCACATGATCACAAGTGAGCCAATTGAAATTCGCTTTGACATACGAGTGCTTTGGATTACAAGCATGTTTCCGGAATAAATTGTGCTCACAAACCAAGGTTTTACTGTATTTTAACAGCACTTCTTTCTTGGGTTTTAAAATTTTTTTTTTCAACGTTTATTTATTTTTGGGACAGAGAGAGACAGAACATGAATGGGCAAGGGGCAGAGAGAGAGGGAGACACAGAATCGGAAACAGACTCCAGGCTCTGAGCCATCAGCCCAGAGCCTGACGCGGGGCTCGAACCCACGGACCGCGAGATCGTGACCTGGCTGAAGTCGGACGCTTAACCGACTGCGCCACCCAGGCTCCCCCTTTCCTGGGTTTTAAAGAACGTGGCCACATTTGCACTGAGCCCCGCACGTGGTGAGCTGGCTGCGAGGGCCACCTCCCGCCCCACGAGTGGCTGTCCCGGAGTGGTGCACCAGAGGGCGTACCGTGAGCTGTTATCTGCTATTCACACTTCGTGCGTACGATGAAGAGATCGTAGGGGCCCTGTACGCACGGAATACAGGGGAGGGGAGAGGGCCGGGGACCTGCAGAGAAACTCCGGATTTTGCCCGGAGTTTGTCTTTGTCAGAGCCTTGTTCCTGACGCCAACGTGAGCGTAAGACACAGCCCAGCGATTAAAAACTAAACATGAAGATGTCATTTAGATAAGTCATTAAAAAACTCCCTCACCGCCAGGACGCTAACACTGCCTATGCAACTGAACAATCAGGAGTGTCCTTGTCTAAAACCGGCTCGGAACGGCCCGGCCCTGGGGACTGGGGCTGCTTCTCAAGATCGGGGGCCCTCTTGGGGACATCAAGTTCTCAGAGCAATAAACAGAAAGATATCTGTAGTTAATTAAAATGGGCCGATACCGTCACCGTCCACGTGGGCTGGGAAGGACTAAGGGGTAGGATATCAGGCAAAGGCTGGTGAAAATAGAAGTCGCACCCTGATTTTACACTCTGCCGCGTGTCTATTTGATGTTTCTGTTTACGGGACCCCTTGTGCAGAGTAACGCTCTGTTGTCCTGCGGACGGAGCCCCACAGTTCACGACACTGCTGCGGGTGACGGGCGCCCCACGCTGTCCTGACATCTGTCCTGCATCAGTCCTATGTCTGTCCTGCCATCGGTCCTGCCATCCGTGCTGACGTCCGTGCTGACGCCTGTCCTGCCATCCGTCCCACCATCCGTGCTGACGTCTGTCCTGCCGTGCATCCTAGATCTGTCCTGACGTCCATCGTGTCATCCGTCCTGGCAACCATTGTGACAGCCGTCCTGCTGTCCGTCCTGCCATCTGTCCTGACGTCCATCCTGTGGTCTGTCCTGCTGTCTGTCCTGCCATCCATCCTGCCGTCCATTTTGCTGTCTGTCCTAATACCCGCAAGCTTCAGACACAGGCTCTACAGACAGCGGGGAAAGAACTAATCCAAGAGGTTTTGCCTGCAGCATTCTGACCTTGTGTCCTCAGTACACCCACAAGAACTGTGAACAAATGTTGAACACTGGCTACTAGTTTCGATTTGCACAGTAGCACGGGCCAGCAATTGCAAACTACTTTCTGGGCGTCCCTGGAGAAAGAAAATGGGGAAATTCATTAAGACTGATGGAAGTCACGTTCTCCTTGCTGGAGAAGAACGTTACAAATGCAGAGAGACGGAACTTTATTTTTTGTAATGTTTATCTATTTTTGAGAGAGAGAGAGAGAGAGAGAGAGAGAGAGACAGAGTGCGAACGGGGGAGGGGCAGAGAGAGAGGGAGACACAGAATCCGAAGCAGGCTCCAGGCCCTGAGCGGTCAGCACAGAGCCCGACGCGGGGCTCGAACTCACAGACCGCGAGATCATGACCTGAGCCGAAGTCGGACACCCAACCACCTGAACCAGCCAGGCACCCAGGAGAGAGGGAACTTTAAAACAAGGCACATGGTCTTCATTTGGAATCAAGGGTCACCGTGAACTCACGTGACAACAGGATAACTTTTTAGAAGCTGAATTCACTTTCGTAAATATAAAGTCAGCCTGCATTTATTTATCTAAGGTTTCTACAATTTATTTACCTAATTAACAGGGAACCAGCAGGATGATCAAGCTGCTTAAATTAAATATTAATATTAGGCTAAATATCCTAGCTCGGGATAAAGAATGTTAAAACAGGACTTCCAGGATATACACAAAACTGGCTAATGTCATACAGGACAAGGAAGGGACAACCTTGGTTGGGAGACTTTGTTCTCGTATTTTTTACCTGAAAGGAATTATTTGCATCAGCACCAGACAAAAACCTACATGCTAACGTATAACCTTATAGAGTCGGGGCCCTATTCAACGGTGTATGACAAGTCAAACAAAATTACATTTTCCTAAAGGATAAGAAAATCCGGGGCGCCTGGCTGGCTCAGTCGATAGAGCATGTGACTCTGGATCTTGGGGTTGTGAGTTCGAGCCCCACGTTGGGCATAGAGATTACTTATGAGTGAATAAATGAATGAATAAAACTATCATTTAAAAACAGAAATCCTGGGGCGCCTGGGTGGCTCAGTTGGTTAAGCATCCGACTTCGGCTCAGGTCATGATCTCGCAGTCCGTGAGTTCGAGCCCTGCATCGGGCTCTGTGCTGACAGCTCAGAGCCTGGAGCCTGTTTCAGATTCTGTGTCTCCCTCTCTCTCTCACCATCCCCTGTTCATGCTCTGTCTCTCTCTGTCTCAAAAATAAATAAAATGTTAAAATAAATAAATAAATAAAAATAAAAACAAAGACAGAAATCCTCGGGTGGGCCTGTTAGCTGGGGAGCACACAGGTGTGTCCACCACTGGGCTGGTGGGCACCCAGCCCTCCTGCCCCAAAAGCCGATTGCCACACTCAAGTTAAAAGTGTTGGCTGAAGCCCTGTTCTCGCGGTCTGGACTTGTCCAGACATCTCTGCTCTCCTCGGCGGCCTCTCCCGTCGCCCGCCCACCTCACAGGAACTGAGCCAGCTCTGGGCCTCTGCTTGCTTATGACTTCCTCGCTGGAACCTTCCAAGTCTCCCCAAGTCTGAGTGAGGGTCCTCAGTAGGCACTTCCCACCACAGCAATGATCAGGGCTAATCACGGCCACCGAGATCCTCTGTGAGCCCAGGCCTGAGTCCTGTTCACGGCTGAAGCCCAGAGCTGCACGTGACCACACACTACACAGACAGGTGGATGGATGGTCAGATCAACGGATCGGCAAACAGGTGGTCGGGATAACAGATATCCGGATAGATAGGCAGACAGAGACAGACAGAGACAGACAGACACAGATTAGAGAGGAGACAAAGGGGCGGGGCGGGATCCCACCAGAGGGCTTTACAATCTGCCTCTGTGGCTGCCTTAGACCCCCCCCCCCACCCCGCCAACACACTTTCTCCATTTCAGCTGTTTATACTGAAACGTATCCAAAGCCTTTCGCTGCTCAACTGGGGTTTCTCCTGCTCTGAAGCCACAATGCTGCGCTCGGCCGCACGGTGGAGCCGACGAGGCGCCCAGGACGCCCCGGCCAGGTGGTTACGCCCCGCAGGCCACGAAGGAGAGCAGCTCCTGGGTGTGAAGGGTCACCCCAGGCTCAGGTTTGTCGTTCCGGGAAATCTCCGGGGCTGTTAGGACTCTGAGGCTCCAACCAACCATCCGGCTGCCCCAAAGGGTGGGGAGGGGGTGTCTCCTCACCAGGGAGCCCGTAGTCTGGGATACGTTGTGAGGACAGCCGAGGTGGGGGGAGGATCCGTGGGGACAGCTGTCTTCCAGTCCATCAGTCCTATTCCAGCAGGACCCGGGAAGGAGGGCTGGGGGGCCACCGTCCCTGCCCAGAGCTCTGCTTCCAGGAAGGGGCCTGCAGGGCGGGGGCACATCTCCGCCCAGACCCCTGCCCCCTGCAGCCAGGAGCCGCCCCCACCCCTCCGACAAGGACCCTCCCCCGCCAACCCTCCTTTGACTCCCTCACTGCCTTTACAAGCCCTAGGGGATGCAGTCTGTCCCTACCTCCAGGCTTCACGTCTGTCCTCCCCTGGCCCCTCACACCAGCACGATCCCCACCCCCTCCCCAACCCCACTCATGAATTCCCAACAGGCCCAGGGAGTCCCTGAGTTACTCAGTTGGCTTGGAAATGCTCCTGGGGTAGAAGTGGGCGGGGGGAGGGGGGCTGTGCGTCCTGAGCAGACTCCCCAGCCCTGTACCAGCGCCTGAAGGAAGGGCCGGCCAGCCCAGCCGCTGACACTGACAGAGGAGGAGGAGGAAGGCGGCAGGAAGTGCTAGCAGGGCCTGGCCTCACCTTTGTCCTGAGCATAGGTCGCCCCACCCTAGGGGACAGGTCTTCCGGTTCTCTGAGGAAGAGGGTGCACACCTCACCCTAAACACAGAGGCGGGAACAATCCTGGTGGACATTCAATCAGAGCTCCTCAAGGCTGTCAACTGGGAGACCCTTCAACGGGACGCGGGGCCCCAAGCTGCACCTCCCCCACCCTGGGCCAAGGACACGAACCCTGAACACACCAGCGGGCTCTGCCTCGGGGATCCTGGGCCCCACGGTCAGGCGCTACGCCAGGACCACGAGGCCACAAAGAAAGTCCGTCCAGTTGGGGCACTTTCAGGCCAGCAGGGAATCGGACTCACAGACACGTGTGGCAGGCGGGAGCAGAGAAGTCACAGAAAGTGCCGAGGTGATAGTTCTAATTGTTCCTTATTGTGCTTTTGGATTTATAGTAAATTCACACCACAGAATTTGCATTAGGGAGCACCCCGTCTTGCTTAGGGAGCATCCCTGTCTTGCCGTGACTTGCATTTTGGAGCAGTTTCTGGACTGCTGGGGCGGAAGGAAATCCCTCCCAGACACTCCCCTCTGAGTGTGAGTCAGGAAGCAGAGGTGTCCCCAGCCGGGTCAGAGGCACAGGGACAGAGGCTGGGCGTAGCCGCTCTGTGTGTCCGGACCCAGGCCCGCGCGCTCCCCTGCGGCTGCCGGACCTTCTGCTCTGGCCTCGGCTCCCCATCCGCGGGGGTTGGACAAGGAGATGGTCCAGCCCTCCTCCTCCACCTCTGCTAAGAGCTGGAGAATCTCTGAGTCAGACACTGTGTGGCCACATGGCTCAGAAGTGACTCACACCGAGACTCGGCGGGGAGGCCCCTCTTGTAATATTCCCTTATTTGGCCCCGGGCAGGGTGTCGTGTTCTCTCCCGGGAACTGCTGGGCAGAGCCTCTCTCGGGGCCAAGGAAGAGCCCGACACTCAGGCAGTGACCGCCTGGGCTGGGCTCTGGTGCTGACCCAATCGGTACGAGGGACCGACGCAAAGAAACGGCTTTCCAGGCTTCAAACCCCACCGAGATTAAATCATAAATCGTGTGGAGACTGACTTGGGCACCACTAGCTGTGCCTGGAAACTCACATTAGTATTCTAAACAATAAATCTGTGTGTGTAAGGGGCGGGGGGCGGGGGGGGGGGCGGGAGAGACAGAGGGAGGGGGGGACTAGCCTCCAGAGGAGACAGAGGCCTCGGCCAGGGCCAGGGCCAGGGGAAGTACCCGGCTATTCTGGGCGAGCACTGACTGCGTTTACACTCAGCGGTGATGGGAGGTGGGAGGCTGCGAGCAGGAGGTGCAGGCCGGGCGGGCTGCGAGGCAGGAAGTGCCCGATCATGTACACAGGACGCAGGCTGAGCCGGGCTGGAGAGGGACAGTGAGAAGCCAGGGTTGGACATAGGGTTGGGGATCCCATAGCTGACCGTGGCCACTACGGCTTGCAAGGTGCAGAGGGTGGCAGCCAAGAGGGTTCGTCCTCCCCCCCACCCCCCACTGGCCCAGCACACCACACGCCCACGTTCAGGGCCAAGGTTCCCGAAGGCGACACTCAGCCCCCGCCCGGTGCCCCCGGGGAAGGCGCTGAACTGCTGGGTGCCTCAGTTTCCTCATCTGCAAATGTGGAAAACGTAACAAGACCTGTGTCATAGGGTTGTTGTGAGGGTTTGCCCGGGGAAGGAAAAGGAAAACGCTCACCTGGAAAGACACCTGCTCCCCCATGCTCTCGCCCACATTCTTTACAACAATCAGGATGTGGAGGCAGCCCCAGGGTCCGCCAGCAGGTGAGTGGATGGCAGGTGGGGTGTGTGTGTGTGTGTGTGTGTGTGTGTGTGTGTGAGCCAGCCCTCTGCTCAACCACAGACCCCAGCAGACAAACCCACAAATACACAAGACCCCTTCCCCCACGCTAACTGAAACCCAGTGCACTTCCTTCTTATCACGTCTTCCTGAGGCATCGGTGATGGTGTTTCGCAAGGACCAGAACATTCCAGTCGCTGGAGCAGAGAGGCCCCGATAGGCTGGCCTAGAAGACCACACCCCACCGACCCCTTCCCTGCCTGTGATTGTGGGGAAGAATGTGTTCTCTTCCAAATACACGTCTCTCCCTGTCTCTGTCTCTGATACACACACACGGTCTCCATTTCTCTCCATGTCTCTGTGTGTGTGTGTCTCTCTCTCTCACACACACACACACACACACACACACACACACACACACACGGCTGGCCCTCAAAGCCGGGGCCCCTCCCGCTTGGGGTGATCCCAGCCTCTGTGACTCACCCGCTGCTGCCCAGGCCTGGGTGAGTCACGGCAGGAAGGTTCTCCAGGGCGAGGCCCTAGGGTGTGTGTGTTCCTGTGCGAGGGATTGTATGGTCCGAAAGAGATGGGATTTTGCTGGATCCGGTGAGACAGCGTCGTGTGAGAGCCTCCGAAAATATAAAGAACGCTGTTTATTCAGGTTTCAAAAACTGTCGCTTGTCCAGTGGTGGGGGCAGTAATCGTTGTGCACGTCTGAAATAAATCTGAGTCTCTCAGGACAGTGAAGTTCTTCTGTGAGGACAGCCCTGTGTGCAGAGGCCTGGAAGCTGGTGGGCGGCCAGCTGGTGGTCCTGGGTCCTGGGTCCGGGTCCTGGGTCCTGGGTCCGGGTCCTGGGTCCTGGGTCCTGGGTCCTGGGTCCTGGGTCCGGGTCCTGGGTCCTGGGTCCTGGGTCCGGGTCCTGGGTCCTGGGTCCTGGGTCCGGGTCCTGGGTCCTGGGTCCGGGTCCTGAGTCCTGGGTCCGGGTCCTGAGTCCTGGGTCCGGGTCCTGGGTCCTGGGTCCTGGGTCCGGGTCCTGGGTCCTGGGTCCTGGGTCCGGGTCCTGGGTCCTGGGTCCAGGTCCTGGGTCCTGGGTCCGGGTCCTGGGTCCTGGGTCCTGGGTCCGGGTCCTGGGTCCTGGGTCCGGGTCCTGGGTCCTGGGTCCTGGGTCCTGGGTCCTGGGTCCGGGTCCTGGGTCCTGGGTCCTGGGTCCGGGTCCTGGGTCCTGGGTCCTGGGTCCGGGTCCTGGGTCCTGGGTCCGGGTCCTGAGTCCTGGGTCCGGGTCCTGAGTCCTGGGTCCGGGTCCTGGGTCCTGGGTCCTGGGTCCGGGTCCTGGGTCCTGGGTCCTGGGTCCGGGTCCTGGGTCCTGGGTCCAGGTCCTGGGTCCTGGGTCCGGGTCCTGGGTCCTGGGTCCTGGGTCCGGGTCCTGGGTCCTGGGTCTTGGGTCCGGGTCCTGGGTCCTGGGTCCTGGGTCCTGGGTCCTGGGTCCTGGGTCCGGGTCCTGGGTCCTGGGTCCTGGGTCCTGGGTCCTGGGTCCTGGGTCCGGGTTCTGAGTCCTGGATCCGGGTCCTGGGTCCTGGGTCCGGGTCCTGGGTCCTGGGTCCTGGGTCCTGGGTCCTGGGTCCGGGTCCTGGGTCCTGGGTCCTGGGTCCAGGTCCTGAGTCCTGGGTCCGGGTCCTGGGTCCTGGGTCCTGGGTCCTGGGTCCTGGGTCCGGGTCCTGGGTCCTGGGTCCTGGGTCCGGGTCCTGAGTCCTGGGTCCTGGGTCCTGGGTCCTGGGTCCTGGGTCCTGGGTCCTGGGTCCGGGTCCTGGGTCCTGGGTCCTGGGTCCTGGGTCCTGGGTCTGGGTCCTGGGTCCTGGGTCCGGGTCCTGGGTCCTGGGTCCTGGGTCCAGGTCCTGAGTCCTGGGTCCTGGGTCCGGGTCCTGGGTCCGGGTCCTGGGTCCAGGTCCTGGGTCCTGGGTCCGGGTCCTGGGTCCTGGGTCCTGGGTCCTGGGTCCTGGGTCCGGGTCCTGGGTCCTGGGTCCTGGGTCCTGGGTCCTGGGTCCAGGTCCTGGGTCCTGGGTCCTGGGTCCGGGTCCTGGGTCCTGGGTCCTGGGTCCTGGGTCCTGGGCCTGGGTCCTGGGTCCTGGGTCCAGGTCCTGAGTCCTGGGTCCGGGTCCTGAGTCCTGGGTCCGGGTCCTGGGTCCTGGGTCCTGGGTCCTGGGTCCGGGTCCTGGGTCCTGGGTCCTGGGTCCTGGGTCCGGGTCCTGGGTCCTGGGTCCTGGGTCCTGGGTCCTGGGTCCTGTGTCCTAGGTCCTGGGTCCGGGTCCTGGGTCCTGGGTCCTGGGTCCTGGGTCCGGGTCCTGGGTCCTGGGTCCTGGGTCCTGGGTCCGGGTCCTGGGTCCGGGTCCTGGGTCCTGGGTCCTGGGTCCAGGTCCTGGGTCCTGGGTCCTGGGTCCTGAGTCCTGGGTCCGGGTCCTGGGTCCTGGGTCCGGGTCCTGGGTCCTGGGTCCTAGGTCCTGGGTCCGGGTCCTGGGTCCTGGGTCCGGGTCCTGGGTCGGGTAGAGGACGAGCAGCGCAGGCCAGGCCAGGAGGAACCGCATCCCCCGGGGCTCAGCTGGCCTCCAGGAGTCTGGCAGGAGCGTGAGTGCCCCTGGTTGCTCTGTCACACTGGCCAGGTGGACAGGTCTTCTCCCAAGAGCCCGGGGCCAGGAGGAAATCCGGGGAGCCCAGGGGAAATCGGAAGTCAGACGGTAAGCAAGTTAGCAGCTTCCTGTGTTCTCCTTAAACCTACGAGCTGGAAGCCAACACCGGTGGCCCCGTGTCATCCAAGGCAGGCAGCGGCACCTGGCCATGGATGGGGGACAGGGAGGATACTGGCGAATACAAACCCAAACCCTCAAATGTAGGGTCACTCCATAGACAGGGGTGCCCGGTGACTCCGCTCCTAAAGGGCTAAGTTCTTTTTCTTTTCTTCCCTTTTTTTCTTTTTTTAGGCCTTTTTTTAAAGTCACCTCTACACCCAGTGTGAGGCTCGAACTCCCCACCCTGAGATCAAGAGTTAGCTCCCCTGACTGAGCCCACCCGCCGCCGGGTGCCCCAAGGGCTCAGTTCTTGAATCTGAATAAATACTCCAGGTGGCAAAATACAATTCCCAAATCCTAGGCTCCCGCCTCTCCGGGGAAATTTAGTAAGTGAAAAGCAAAAGGCAGTCTCCAAAAGATGTTGAGGGGCAGAGAGAGTTCCTTCGGAATGCAGCCACTCCCTACGGAAACAGCCTCGAGAGCAAGCCAGTGCTGACTTTGACCCGAGAAGAAACCAGCACCTGATGATGTTGGAAATAAAACTCCAGGCTGGGTCAGGCCACCTGCCAGCGAGCCCTCAGGCCATGCGGTGTTTGGCTAGAAAGGGTTTCAGAGGTCACCTGCTCCCCAGCAGCAGGACCCCCACCTAGTGGCAGCACCCCCCTCCCCCAGCGGCAGGGCCCTTTTGGGGAGGGGGAATTCTTCCTCCTCCCTCCAAGTCCTCGGCTGGACTAAGAAATCAATTTACATGGGGGCACTGGGGTTGTTGCTCAGTCCATTAAATATCTGACTTCAGCCCATGATCTCACAGTCTGTGAGTTCGAGCCTGCCCAGCGTCAGGCTCTGGGCTGACAGCTCGGAGCCTGGAGCCTGCTTCGGATTCTGTGACTCCCTCTCTCTCTCCGCCTCTCCCCCCTCTCACACTCTGCCTCTCTTTCTCTCTAAAAAATTAAACATTAAAAAAAAAGGAATTCAATTTACACGGAACGGATCAACAGGGGAAAGGCCCAAAGCTGCTTCACACACGCACAGAACACACGCACAGAGGCCCAGTAATGAAACTGGGACCCAAGAGATGACCAAGTCAGGCAGCTTTTATACGGTGTAGACGAAGGGACGAGAAGTTTGTGAGGAATTGACGGGTTAAGGAAAACAGGGGTTTGTGAGCTTTAACCAGTATGGAATTCTCTGCAGTTTGGGCTGAGGTCGTGGACGAGTAAGAAAGTCAGCAGGTTTGTTTCCACCGCTTTCTCGGCGCTCAAGGCCCCATCTCTGGTGATGAGGGTGTGTCTTTTCACTTGTTACAGCAGGAAGGGTATTTTTCACGTGGGGGGTTTGTTTCCACTGGAAGGAGGAGGGTCTGAAGGTCCTTGGGCCCGGTGTTTCTCTGGAATAATCACTCTGCCACAGGGGCACATTCTGGGGTGGCCTGTCCTTGACCCCACAGCCCCACCTTGCTGGTCCTCAACCATCACAGCCTTAGCACTTCCTATGGAATCAGCATCTGGGTGTGGCAGGCCTGGAGTCTGCATTTGTAACCACATGCTTCCATGTGGTTCTGATGTGTCGCAAAGTCGAGGACCCCCCCCACCCTGGGAGCACCCCAGTGCGGCTGTACCCGGGGTCACAAGGCAGTCCGTTCCCCGGTGCGGGCCAGTGTGCAGGCTTTTTTATGTTAAATTAAAACCTGCACCCCATTAAGCCCTGCTGGTCCCCGTTCCCTCTGTGGAGGACACGGAATGAAGACGCCCCCTACTCCCCATCACACCTGTAAACAGGAAGTTAACACCGAGGCCTGAGCACAAGTGTGTTAAAAGATACTTTCTTAAAAGAATAAAATAATGACTCCCATGAAAATATAAGATGAACATATGTCCAAGATTTTATTTAACTCATTAAAGAAGGAGGGAACTAGTAGGTGTTTTTTGTTTTTTGTTTTTTAATAGTTCAAAGGAGAAACTAAAAACGAAGCCAGTTGGGAATGCAGGATTGAGGGGTGCCTGGTGGCTCAGTCGCTTAAGCTTCCGACTCTTGATTTCAGCTCAGGTCATGCATGGTCTTATGATTTGTGAGTTCGAGCCCCGCGTCGGGCTCTGTGCTGACCTGCTTGAGATTCTCTCTCTCCCTCTCTCTCTCTGCCCTCCCCTGTTCTCAGGCTCACTCAGTCTCTGTCAAAACAAATAAATAAGCTTTAAAAAAATAATGTGGGACGCCTGGGTGGCTCGGTCGGTTAAGCGTCCGACTTCAGCCAGGTCACGATCTCGCGGTCCGTGAGTTCGAGCCCCACGTCGGGCTCTGTGCTGACAGCTCAGAGCCTGGAGCCTGTTTCGGATTCTGTGTCTCCCTCTCTCTCTGCTCCTCCCCTGTTCATGCTCTGTCTCTCTCTGTCTCAAAAAAATAAACGTTAAAAATTAAAAAAAATAATAAAATAAAAAATAAAAAAATAATGAAATTAAAACAAACAAATAAATAAAAAGTCTTCTGGACAAGGTCACATGGCCCGTAGGATAGGGTGGAGAGGGTAACTGAGGGCTAATCCACCCCTTTTCCCACTGACACACAGACACCTGCCTATCAGTGCCGGGGAGATGCAGGACATGCAGGCCTGGGCCACCCAGTACCCCCCGGGGAGCTACCAATCCACGCTCTGTCCCTGACCGGTCACCCGGCGCTGTCCGCGCTCTGTCCCGGGACCGGACACCCCGCGCCGTCCCAGCTCTGTCCCAGGACCGGTCACCCTACACGGTTCTCCGAACACTCTGCCAGTATTGACACAAGCCCCCCATTCAGTGTGAGTTTCAACAAACAACCATTACCTGTTTTTTAGTAATCTGTATCACCAACTCTCCACGTGGAGCTCGAACTCATGACCCCAAGATCAAGAGCCCCACGCTCCACCGACTGAGCCTTTTAGTGTAAGTGCGTCCCTGCAGTATCTGGGGCACACTTACGCTAAAAAAATACTGGTGTTAACCTGAAATTCGAATTCACCTGCGAAGATGTCTGTATTTGCCAGCCCGGCAGCCCTGCCCGTGATCATCACAGGCCTGGAGGCCTTGGAACCCGGTGCTGCCGGTGGCCAGGTGTGCGACAGTGGTAGTGGGTGGGCCGGGCGCTCGCACCTGTGAGACCAGGGAGTCGCTGCGAGGCTCCCACGAGGTGACCTCTGCAGAGCCGCTGGGACAGTGTCTGGCACAAAGTCGGAGACTAACTGATGGCAGCGAATCTAGTCCCCCCCCCTTCCTGCCCTGGGGGTGCTGTGTGACCTAATAGGTCCGGCTGCAGGTGGCGGACCCCGCCCACGGCGCCGAGGTCACCCCCGCGGGGAGGCCCCCCCCAACCGTGCTCCCCGCCGGGAGGCCACACCCCCACCGGGAGGCCTCGCCCCGCGGCGCCGAGGCCACCTCCCTCCTGAAGGCCACACCCCCGCCCACGGCGCCGGCGCCCAGGCCACACTCCCGCCCGGAGGCCACACCCCGCGGCGCCGAGGCCACACCCCTCCCGGAGGCCACACCCCGCGGCGCCGAGGCCACACCCCGCCGGGAGGGGGCGCCTCCCGCTGGGGGAATCACAGCCTGCAGAGCTGCAGACCGCAGTCCAGCCGCAGCGCACCGGGCCCGGCCGCGCCCCTGCAGACACAGGCTCGCCCTCGCTCGCCGCGCCCCTGCCCAGACCCCCACCATGGCCGGCATCGCGGCCAAGCTGGCGAAGGACCGAGAGGCGGCCGACGGGCTGGGCTCGCACGAAAAGGCCATCAAGTACCTCAACCAGGACTACGAGGCGCTGCGGGACGAGTGCCTGGAGGCCGGGACGCTCTTCCAGGACCCCTCCTTCCCGGCCATCCCCTCTTCCCTGGGCTTCAAGGAGCTGGGACCCTACTCCAGCAAGACGCAGGGCATCGTGTGGAAGCGGCCCACGGTAGGCGGCGCGGCGGGGTGCGCGGTGGGGGGAACCCGGAGGCATGGGAGGGGTGCGCGGGTCCGGGGAGGAGTCCGGGGGGGGCAGGGGGTCCGGGGAGGAGTCCGGGGGGGACAGGGGGTCCGGGGTGCGGGGTCCAGGCCTCTGGCCGAGGGCCTGCGCCGGCCGCCGGGAGCGCGCCCCTCCCCGTTACTCGGCGCCCGCGCGTCCGCCCCGCGGCCCGGCCCCTCCCCGCCCCGGCGCTGCCCCGGCCGGTCCGGCGCGCCCTGCCCTCCAGCGCAGGCGGGGGAGCCGCCTTCGGACTCCACGGAAAGTCGCGGTGACGTCAGGGGGTCCCGAGGAAACTAATCGGAGTCCCGTGGGGAGATGGCGGGAGGAGGGGCTGCGGGGAAAGGAGGGAGCTGGGAGGCAGGCAGTATGTGACCAGGAAAAGGGGGGCTCCAACTCTCTGCTTCGGTCTGCTTCGGTCTGCTTCGAGGAGGGCGGGATCCACAGCCTGGGGCCTTTGTGAGTGAGGACTGTCTCATGCGTGGTGGTTACATGTGTCCAATCAGAGTTCCCTGTTTAGTTTTCCAGATGGGAGCTGGCCAGACCTCCGCCAAATATTTACCCTGATGATTAAGGAAGGGCTGGGGTGGTGCAGCAAGGGCCAAATGTTCCTCCTCGTTGCCTGGCCCACAATCGTCCCTGGGAAGCTCGGGGCCCCTCTAAGCTCCCTTGTCCTGTACCTCCTACCCTGGCAGGCCTTGGGACAGCTTGCCCTCTGATCTGGTCGCGCCCCCCCCCCCCCGCCCCCGCAACCCCAGCTGGCCTTGGATCCCCTGCCACCTGCACCTCCGCAGACTTCATGGGCTTCCCCCACCAGACCTAAACAAGGATCCAAGCCTCTAGATTCCTGACGGGAGAGTAAGGTTGCTGCCCTGCGACCACTCCTCTGTACCTCCCAGGTCACCTCCTGGTACCCCAAACCCCCGCCCCCCATAGGCCGCAAGTGCTGTAGGAATGCCCCGACCCTGAGTTCATTCTCTGTCACCTGAGGGGTGACCCTGCCTGAACCATTTAACGTCTCCGCCTCCATTTCTTCATCTAAAAGGAAACATGTTGCCTAAATGTTTTTCTCTTTATTTATCTCTCTTTATCTTTTGTTATTCATCACTGGGCCCTGCGGACTTCCCTCAGGTATTTTCACAATTTAGAGAGACAGTTGCATATTATGGTCCTTCCTACTGAACTGGGGGGACCAGGGGGCCAGCATGTGTATCATTCACCGATATACCCCAGAGCCCAGCAGGGCTAATGCTCTTTGCAACATCCATTCACCCATCCAGCAATATTTACGGAGCACATATTCGATGCCGGGCTCTGTCTCCAGTGTTTGGAATATGTCCGTGAACAGAGAGATGGCGATTCTTCGCGGAATGAGTGAGTGAATGAATGCAGGAGTGTAACCAGCTTCCTCTGAAATTATAGTTGTGGAAGTGGTCGAGAAGACAGCGCATTCCCCTGGCATTAGCATAGCACTTCACTCACAGTTTACAAAGTGCGTTTACACACTCCTTCACTTAACTCCTGCGTTCATTCCGTAAGCATTAACTGAGTACCTACTGTGTACCAGGCACAGTGCAAATAGTTTCTGCCTCTTTCGACTTTAGGGGCAGGTGGAAATGCCTGTAGGGCTTCCAGACAGGAAAGAGGCCTGGAACCATTTCAGGACCCCTGCTTAGGGGAGGCTGTTACGGTCCCATTCGGCGGTTGAAGAAATGGGGGCCTGCAAAAGTTAATATGTGCTCTCACGGGTGTCCGGGGTGGAACCAGGAGGCTGTCCGGTCTGTGGGTGTGCGGAGCCCTCGGCTTGCAGCTGCCCTCTGCCTCCGCCCTAACTTCTCCAGCACCGCTGTGCTTGGGGTCAGGCAGGGGAGACAAAATGGCCCCCGGGTTTGGACACGAGCAAGGTCATTGGTGACTTTAACAGGGCAAGTGCCGTGGGAAGGGGTGCAGCGCCTGGCTGCTGTGGCCTCCAAGGGGGGAGTGTCCCAGCTACATCCTGAGGGTGTCTGTGGAAGGGGACAGGTTAGTGGTGGGCAGGGCCGGATTTGGGGGTTGAGAGGCTGTGGCAGGTGAGAACGACCTCTGTGCTGAGTCACCGAGCAGGAAGGGGTGGGAGACAGGCAGAGAGGAAGAGGTGGGGGAACAGGGTCCCCAGGAAGGGAGAGCAGGGGAGGGGTCGGCGCAGGAGGGCAGAGGGTGTGCTCCTTCCCAGGCCTGGAGCTCACGGGCTGGGGAGGGGGCTGCAGTTACGCAGGCAGGAAACCACAGCTAGGACAGGCGTGAGTCCCACTGTTCCCTGAGCACAAACCTCCCCGAGAGGTTCAGGACTCGCTTACACCGCCTCAAACCTGCTTCTCCTGCCTCTGGGCTCCAGGAGGATCAGCAACTTGTCCTCCCCTGGTAACAATAACAGGTGATGTCTGTGTAGCGCTTACAGAGGCGTCTCAGCATACTTGTCACACCGTCCCCATTTTATAGTTGAGGAAACTGAGGCCGAAGGAGGGGAAGGAACTTGCCAGGGTCCTAGAACCCGCGAAAGTGGCAGGGCCTGGGTTCCGACCCCGGTGGTGTAAATCCAGAGCCCACACCCTCGGCCGCCCCCCTGGGACTGTCACAGCCCTGTTGAATCCAGTGCCCCCATGCTGGGCACAAGGGTCGGTTTTCTAAGCACCCCTGGAGCCTTCTTTGACAGGGCTGCCCCTGCGGCCCCCTGGAAAAATCCATCGGGGTTAGGCACCCGGCACACGGAGGAACAGCGGCGGGAGCCCCGTGTGCAGGTTAGTCTGCTGCAGGGGTGCTCGGCTGGCGGGGAGCTCGCCTTGGCAGAAGCTCGTTCTCACTGTCCGTCCCCCGAAACAGACTGACCTGGGCACGAAAGGAATGTGCTTTGTTGCAGATTTCGGCTGCAGGGCAGGGGCCGGACGGGGGCACACCCGGGAAAGGCTCCTGCTCGACCAGAGGGGCGCTCGGGGGACCGTGGGGTGGAGCCCTTGCAAACCGGGTTTGCCGGAGCTGACGAGAACCCTGATTTATGCCCCGGCTTCCTCTGTGGCTCTGGGGTGGGGTGAGCGCTTCGGAGTCCGGAAACACCGAGGGAGGGCGGCAGGAGGGGCCAGAACCAGAACGGTTCGACAGTGGCTCCCACCAGGCCACTTGCGGGACAATCCCGAGGCCTGACCGCCCTCAGAGACTTGTTGCTAATCAGTTAGAGGAGGTCCGGAGCAGAAAGAGCTGGCTGTGTGCCCGTGAGTTCAAATCCCGGTGCCCTCTGTCACAGAGCGCTCGCTGTAACTTCCCACACATTGTGCTCCGTGGTGGTTTTATCTCCTTCGCCTGCGTCCTCACCCGCAGAGCGGGGACGCGCCCGTCTGTGTTCCTGGAGGGGCTCTGTGAGATAAAGCGCCACACGCAGCCCTGCTCTACGGCAGGTTCACAGGACGTGGATGCTGCAAGTGTCCTGGCCCCGTGAATGAATTCAGAAGGCTAGAAAGTTCCCCTGCACATACCCAGCAGCACCACCAGACAGGGCACAACTAAACACCAAACCGCAGAGCACAAGTGCGCTGGGGCCCAGAATCCCAGAGATGAGCGAGGGCTGGGCGGTGAAGGAGGGCTTCCTGGAGGAGGCGGCAGTGAGTCATGAAACGTGGTCTGAGGCGAAACAGGAGAGAGTTGGGCGGGGAGAGGTGCAGGGACAGAGGAGGGGGGCTGGCGTGGCTGGCGGGGCAGCTCCGGAGGCTGAAGGGACTCCACACGTGGCAGAGAGGTGGCATCGTGGCCCCGGGCGTGGCGACACGAGCGCTGGGGTTCCCCGGAGCAGGGGAATGATAAGGACCCAGGGCGGTCTGTCTATAACCGCAGAACTTCTCCGAGGGGGGAGCGGAAGGGGGGAGGAAGGCGCCTGCTGCGCCCACCGGGAACCGAGGTGTCCTGACCGCAAAAGCGTGTGCTGGTGGCTTGATGGCACCTTGTGGGTCTCGTTCCCAGGAGATCTGCGACGACCCCGAGTTTATTGTTGGAGGAGCCACCCGCACAGACATCTGCCAAGGAGCCCTGGGTAAGTGAGGCATCTGAAGGGGCTGCGGGGTCCTGTCTGCGAGGCCCCACCTTCCCTCCCCTCTCAGGAAGCCCGGTGATTTCCATTTCCGAAGCTTCCTGGAATTTCTCCCCCTCCCCCCGCCCAGGGGTCCACGCCGAGGCTCACAGATGCGCCTGTGCCCCCTGCTCTGGGCTGCTGTTGGGGTGTTGGCCTCCACCCCCTGGGGGCAGCCTTGCTCGCGGCCTGTGACATGGCGGGCTGCGGGCTGAGGGCCAGGGGACGACTCTGCTCTCTGGGGCTCAGGGACCTGGACAGGGACTCAGTGCGAGGGAGGAGGACGCTGTCTGCTGGAGGAAGTTCAGGCCCCAGGGCGTCCTCCGCTCGCTGTGGCATCACGACAGCGGGAGGCGGCCTCGGTGGGTGTGACGTGCACGTACAGCAGGCAGGTGGGCGCGGGTCTGAGGCGGAGGGCTCGCCGCGTCCCGCGTCGGTGGGAAACTCCCGAGTCTGCGGAGGGGTCTGGACAGTTGTCTAAGATGCTCACGGAATCCGCTCGTGGTAAATGGCGGATGTCCGCTCCCGTAGACCTGTGTCCCCTACCGGCTTCAGCCTGCCCCCTACGCGGCTCCGTCGGGAGCAAAACTGACCTGAACTGCACCTCCTCTCCTGGCCCGCTTGGCACAGGCCCTGGTGCCCAAAGCAGGAGCAGCCATGTGTCCCGAGTGAGTACCGTGTGCCACATGCAAAGTACCTGTGACAGCAAATCCCCACGGTCCTGTGGTTATTCCCGGTGTATAGGCGAGGACGTTGAGGCCCGGGGAGCTGGGGGTCTGACCCACAGGCCGCAGACGGTCTGACCCCGGGGCCGTCGCGTTAGGCCCCGGGCTAGACTTGTGCAAGAGGGCCTGGAAAGTTCCGGGCCCTGCCGGGGGTCAGGGCAGCTGTGTGAATCGTTAGGCTGGGCGCCCCAGGAGCCCCACGGGAAATGCCTCTTCGAGAACCCGGCCAGCTGGTCCGAGCCTGGCCTGTGCGTGTGTGCAGATGCCTGAGATGCCGGAGCACATTCTTATCTGCGGGAATCCTCCCCCATCCTCCTCCCTCGTTCCTTCCTCCCCCCCCCCTCCCCCCGCCAGAAGATAGAAGCCTCTCCTCGAGCGATGGGACGTAACAGGCCTGCAAGTTGGCAGAAGCCTTGGCCAACCCTGGGGTTTGGGAGATCAGAACACACACATGGCAGCTGTCACACCTGGCCTGTCACACGCAGCTGGCCCTCGCTCCACACCTGGCCCGCACCCCACACCGGCCCGCACCCCACACTGGCCCGCGGAGTGTTAGGACACCTTAAGGGCCAAATTGCAACTAACAGTTGCAGGATTTAAGCCTTGTTTAAACAGCACCGGGCTTCTGGAAAGGAGCCGGCGGAGCTCACGTTCCTGGGGTGAAGCCCCTGGAGTGGATCGAACGGAAACAAAACTGCGTGCGATAAGCCCGCTTAGAACCCCCCCTGCTGGCGTGACCTTCCTAAGCTGTCTCACGCCGTGTCGCCGTCTGGCTGTCTTAGCCTTCCTCTCGGAGGCTCCTGGTTCGATGACCATCTGTGACATGTGGTTGACGGAGCTCTCGCCCTGACTCTGGGCACGGGGCGGTCACTGTCGCCAAGTGCCAGCAGGCTTGGAAGCATCTGGAAGGGGCCGCCGCGGCAGCGGCATCTGGTCACACGCACAGAGGTGGCAGCCAGGGCTCCCCTCTTAGATCGTAGGCGCGTCGTCACTCGGAACCTCCGTCTCTTCTAAAAATGGGGGGAAACGGGGAAGTGGTGTGGCCTCAGAGATGCCCTGAGATGAAGACACACATGCAACCCCCCCCAAAACTTGACTACTAGTATCGGAAAGCAGTTTTAGATAAATTTTGTTAATGTTTATTTTTGAGAGAGAGAGAGACAGAGAGAGAGAGAGAGAGAGAGAGACAGAGCACAAGCAGGGGAAGAACAGAGAGAGAAGGGGACACAGAATCGGAAGCAGGCTCCAGGCCCCGAGCTGTCAGCACAGAGCCCAACGCGGGGCTCGAACCCACGAACCGCGAGATCATGACCTGAGCCGAAGTCGGACGCCCAACCGACTGAGCCACCCAGGTGCCCCCCCAAAAAATTTTTTTTAATTTTATTCATTTATCTAGAGAGAGAGTGTGTGTAAACTGGGGGAGGGGCAGAGAGAGAGAGAGGGAGAGAGAGAGACTCCCAAGCAGGCTCTGAGCTGCACAGAGCCCGACGCAGGGCTCGAACCCACGAACCGCGAGATCATGACCTGCGCCGAAGTCGGATGCTTAAACGACTGAGCCACCCAGGCGCCCCTAGATGATTTAAATGATAGTTTTCAAAAGTCATTCGTATGATAGGTGCCTTTTAAGAAACGTAATAGGCTTTATTTTTCAGTGCAGTTTTAGATTCACAGAAGAATTGGGAAGATAGTAGAGAATTCCATTCCCCCCCACCCCCACCTCACGGTCCCTGCGCTTGTTACGTTAATATCCGTCATAGTTAAGCAAAGTCTATACTTTCTTTAGATTCACGTCCTGACTCTGTGCCGGGATCCGTTCAGCGACCACGTGACGTGTCGACTCGTGTCAGCTGGGCTCTCAGATTCTCCTTGCTTTGCATGGATGTTGTAGGACGTCGTAGGGCGCTGTAGGGTGTCGCAGGACGCCCTGTATTGAATTTGCAGGTGCCTTTTAAAAACTAATGCACGTAGGGGCGCCTGGGTGGCGCAGTCGGTTAAGCGTCCGACTTCAGCCAGGTCACGATCTCGCGGTCCGGGAGTTCGAGCCCCACATCGGGCTCTGGGCTGACGGCTCGGAGCCTGGAGCCTGTTTCCGATTCTGTGTCTCCCTCTCTCTCTGCCCCTCCCCCGTTCGTGCTCTATCTCTCTCTGTCCCAAAAATAAATAAACGTTGAAAAAAAAAATTAAAAAAAAAATAAAAACTAATGCATGTAGTTTAAAAACAAAAAGGACTGGGACTGGGGCTCCTGGGGGGGCTCAGTCGGTCAAGTGTCCGAGTCTTGATTTTGGCTCAGGTCATGATCTCAGGGTTCATGGGTTCGAGCCCCAAGTCGGGCTCCATGCTGACAGCATGGAACCTGCTTGGGATTCCCTCTGTCTGTCTCCCTCCCTTCCTCTCTCTCTCTCCCTCTCTCTCTGCCTCTCCCCCACGCTCGAGCTCTCTCTCTCTCTCAAAAAAAAAAAAAAAAAAAAAAAGGACTAAGAACTAAGTGTCAGCTGCTTTGATGGAGAAAGTAAGTGCCGTCCCTTGTGCTTCTCGGCTGGCGCGTCCTCCGCCCCACGGGGCCCCTCCGCTCTCGGAGCAGATGTGAGGCACCCGTGAGTCATTTCCTCCCACCGCCCCCCTGCCAGCTGTAAACGCTCCATCAGGGCCTTGCTCCCCGTGTGCTCCCAGATCCCTTCCTGCTGCCGGGAAGTCTGGAGCACCAGGCCTGCTGTTTGGCAGGACCGGTGGTGGGGGGGGGGGTCCCTGTCCTGCCCTGGCTGCCCAGCCGGGCCCACCACACAGCAGGGCTCCTGACCTCCCGCCCCCTCGCTGCACACGCTTGCAGCGGAGGCCCCAGAGTGCCCAAGAGGACTTTACGGGGTTCCCCTGCCCCCTGCCGGCACAGTGACTGGGCCTTTGTGGGGTGCTCCCTTGGATCTGTTTTCCTGAGGTCCCGCTACTTGTGACACTGAGAGGATGCTACCCTCTGCTGGCGGACCCCAGTCCCTCCCACACCCGCCACGGGGCTCAGCCCTTGTCCTGCTCCACGGTCCCGGGAGCCTGGCTCGGATCACCCCACCAGTGTCCACGCAGCAGCAGTGGGGGCGAGAGAGCCCCGGGCTGAGGGTGGTCCACACGGCGTCCGGCGCCTGGCCAGCGGGTGCACGCCAACGCTGAAGGACGGGGTCCGTGTCTGCACTCTGTGCCGTGAGCCACTTGGGAGCCCCTGAGGAGGGACTGATGCAGGCGAGGAGCTGGGTTTAATTTTCCGAGTGTAACTGCCAGGAGCCTCGTGTGCGTCGCAGCTACCCAGGGGGTGGCGCCGCGGGCCGTGTCGGGGTCCAGCCTCCCGTCCCTTGCCCTCGGGCAGGACGGTCCCCACAGGCCTGTGCGTCCCCCCCCAGAGCCACGCAACAGGTGTGACTAGCGGGGTCAGGAGTGAGCACGTGCGTGTGCGTCAGGCAGAGCGTGGCCTCGGCTCGGCCGCTCGGCTCTCGCTTTGGGCGAATCCCGGGGTCTTCAGGCCTCCGTTGTCCTCCTCCGCGAACGCCACGGGGCTGAGGTGACACTAGGCAATGCCGACGGGCGCGTGGCATGGGCCTTAGAAGCTGCAGGTCGGAGGTTGTCTTCGGGGACGAGCAGCTCAGGTGAGGCTGGGGGCGGCGCGTGTAGCTGTGCGACTCGGTTTCTCCATCTGGCCGGGGGGCCGCATCAGAGGGAAGGACCCGTGCTTCGTGGGCCGCTTTGTCATGTGACCTGGCCTCCCCCCACCGGAGGCTCCGTCCCCGTTCTGTGCTGCGAGGGCCCGCGGGGGCTCCGGAGGTGAGGTGCTCCCCGCTGTGGGCCGTGGGGGCAGCAGGGACGGGGGAGGAGGGGCGTGGGTCCCCGAGCTGGGACCGCAGAGGAAACAGGCACCTGGTGGCTTCCTCCTCCTGGTCTGGGCGGCAGGGCCTCCCTTCCGATCGTCCCTGATCCAGGCAAGTGCAGAGTGAGGCTGGGAACTTCGGGGCTGTGTCTTCAGCTCCCCCCCCCCTCCTTTTAGGGGCCTCCTCCAGCAGGGGAAGGGAGGGGTCACTGGCCGCTGGCTGCCAGCTGGTTAACCAGGGCTGACAGGTGGGAGTAAGAGGGGACCCGAGGGGTGTCCCCTCCCCACAGCCGTGGACGTAAATGAGAAGTGATTGAGCGCCGGCTGGGGTGGGGGGGATTTCCGGTTTGCGGCTACCCTCTTCTGGGCCGCTCTCGGCATGAAACCGTCACAGAAGGGACGCCCCCAGTGACTCATCAGCCACCATCTCAAGGCCTGGGCCCCCGGCAGGGTGTGCACGTCCTGTGGAGAAGCTCCGGGGTGACCTGGGGGCGGGGCCTCCCAGCTGCTGGACACTGTTAACCACAGGTGTGTCTGCAGGGTCAAGTGTGGGCGGAAGCAGCCTCGGCATCTTGGTCTGTTTGGTGTTTACGTCGCCGTCACCACGGAAAGCAAAGGAAAAACACCGAGGCAGTGAGCCCCGGGTCAAGCAGGACGGGAGGCAGGGCAGGGCTCCCCGGCCTCAGGGCCGTGGACGGTGGGGGCCGGGTGCTCGTGGGGGCTGTGCCACCGCCCACTAGATGCGCCAGCCCCCCACCCAAAGCTGACAGTCAGAAATGCATCCAGACGGATTCCCTGGGGTGGGGGAGGGGAGTTGGTGACCACGCCCCTGGGGGTGAACCACATAGGCAGGTCCCACAGGCCCTGAGAGAAGCAAGCGTGGGGCGTGCTGAGGCTGGGAGGGCTTCCTGGAGGCAGCGGGCTGGCCTTGGGCTGTCTGCTCCGTCGGAGATGAAGAGCTTCCTCGGTCTTCATTTTTGGTGTGCGCGTGTGTGTGTGTGTGCGTGCCGCATGTGTGCATCACAGACACGGACACATATGTGCTCACAGTGACACGGGCCCTGCCCTCATGAATCTTCCGTTCTCTGGGGACAGGCCACAGCAGGCGTGCTGGGACGTGAGGACCCACAGCTGGGACGGGGGACAAAAGCCCAGCGTCTCCTGGACTCTGTGCCTCAGTTTCCTGCTTGCGGAGGGAAGGGCTGATGGTAGGGGCAGAGAGGGAGCACCCAGAAGTATCGCCGTGCTCCCCTCTGGGAGAAACTCCCGGCAGCCGCAGGTGTTAGTAACCTCTGTCCGCGCCCCGCAGGGGGCCCCAGGTGACCTCGGTCGTGCACCAAGCTGCCCTTCAGGGCAAGGGCAAAAGGCCAGGGAGCACAGCCCTGGAAATGTACT
Source organism: Felis catus (assembly GCF_018350175.1). Lineage (NCBI taxonomy): Eukaryota > Metazoa > Chordata > Mammalia > Carnivora > Felidae > Felis > Felis catus. The sequence goes on from NC_058384.1 coordinate 617,032, forward strand.
GACACGGCTGTGTCTGAATTCACCTTTTCAGAAGGGCCTTGAAGGAGCCATTCATAAGGCGGCCGGGGAGGCCGTGTCCTGGGCGCGGCCTATTTGGGGAATGGGGGGTGCCTGGAGGCGGGTGAGCCCCCCTGGACACAGTCAAGCCTTTGTCGGGGTCCAGAGGGCGAGGCGGCTGTGCCCAAGGACCCAGAGACACAACCAGTCCCACTTTTCCCAAGCAAGTTAGGACGGAGGGGGTTCCCTGGGGCCCAGGAGCAGGTGCCTGAGGGTGGGCCCGAGAGACGGTCACCAAATAGTCCTCGGACACGTGAATGAATGAGTACAGGAAGTCTCTCTGCCTTAGGCACAAAATTCGTGGGTAAAAATCCCTCTGAAAACCCACGGCAAGTCACATGGGGAGAACGCGGTCATCCACCCGCAGGGGCAGGGGCGGTTGTGTTCTGTAAGGGGCCCGCCCAACCCCACCCCCATTGTCAGCTGTCACCCCTTCCGGGGCCACAGACCCCGGCCTCAGAGACATCTCCCATCTGTGGTCCTTCCGCCAGAAGAAGGCGTGTGCTCACATTTCACCTTCACGCAGAGCATTTGGGGTTCATCTCTGAAGCCCCCCCGTGGACCCCAGCTTCCCTATCCGCCTGCACGGCCGAGAAGACCTGGGGCCAGAGAAAGGGAGACATGTCCCCGGGTTCATACACCACGAGCGGGGCGGGCTTCAAATCCAGGTCTTCTCAGCCCGCATCCTGCGCTCGTCCCACCTGGGTCCCCGCCCCCCCCCCCCCGGCCGTCGGGGGTTCCTGAAGGCCCAGCGTGGAACAGGGTGTGTGGGGGCCACACTGGAAGGACACACCCAGGCAGAGTGGGCAGACAGGGCAGCCGAGAGCCAGAACCAGAACCAGATGGGAACCGGGGAGGGTGGAGTCTGCACAGGTGCCTCCAGGGGTGACAGAGGTGAGGGAAGGTTCCGGAGAGGGCAGGTGAGGGAAGGTGAAGGAACGTTCCAGTGAGGGCAGGTGAGGGAAGTTCCAGTGACGGAAGGTGATGGAAGGTGACGGAAGGTTCCAGTGAAGGCAGGCGACGGAAGGTGACGGAAGGTTCCGGTGAGGTCAGATGCTTGAGGGAACAGGTGCGCACACAGCCTGGAGCACACACACCTGTGTGGGGACCCAGAGGTCCCTGCTGGGGAGGGGAGGGTCTCTGTCCACCCAAGTGAAGGACAAGTCAGCCTTGAGGCCCTGCACCCTGCCCCGGTGATTTCTAGAATGCTGGCCTTCTAGTTGCCCCCGGCCCGGCCTCGGACCCCCGGAAGCTCTCCAGGGCGCTACTCAGGTCCGGTCTCCAAGCGGGGCGAGGACTCTCTTATGCTGTGTTCGGGAAGAGGGTGCAGGCGCCTGTGGGCAGCTCCTGCCTGACTGAGCCCGGGGTGTTGGGGCACCTGGGCGGGCTTCTAGGGCAGGAAGCGGGCCAGAGAGGCCTCTCAGGCCTGTACTAGTCGAATGTCTCCCAGGACAGAACAGGCCGGGCAGGGGTTCAGCTGGGTGTCAGGGGGCGGGAACCTGGATGTGGGAAGGGCTAGTCTGTCTAGCCCCCCGGGCACGGCCTTGTCTGCTCCATTAATGATGGATGTGGCTGGCAGCCAGTGTGTTCAAGGACCCGTAGTGACCCGGCTCTGACACTTGTCCCTGCCCACGGCCGGGGCGCCGCACAGACCGGGGCAGGCATCGGACTCCCAGGATGAGAGGGTGAGTCACAGCTTTAGACCAAGTGGACGGAATGTGCCAGCATTTGCACAAGCCTCGCCTCAGTGGGGCCCAACCCCTCCCCGTAGTGCACGCGGTAAACCCCGTAGAGAAAAACAGTGAAGAAAAGACGATCCAGAAAGAAGTTGGTGTCACCATCCAGAGAGAAGACGCAGGTGGTGTCAGAAGGACCTTAGCTGCCGGAGGAGGCCCCTGCCTTTCGGGCCGATGCCAGACTGCCACGGGGGAGCCTCGCCGGACCCCCAGGAGGAGCTGGTTCTGAGGGGCCCGGTCCAGGGACCCTGCCCGGGTGGGCCGGCAGCCGACGCACCCTCCCCAAGCAAGCCAGAAGGTTCCGGGGTCGGAGACGTGGGAAGTGCATTGCACCCCTCTCCCCTGACCCCATAGAATTCCCAGAAAGCTCTAAGCAGCCTCCACTCTTGACCTGGTTAGCGTTGCCCGTCCTGTGGAAATGCACTTGACCGCAGGAACCCTTTCTCAAGGAATACCTGGTAACTTCTCAACAGAATACACGTGGGGGCCCAGGAGGAGGCGAACTGATTAGCTGTTCTTGCCGACGGTTGACCAGTTCTCATGGGAGGCCTCGACCGGAAATAATTTTCATTTAGAAGAACGATAGTAAGCTATTTTTCTCCTTACTCTAAGGGATGACATGACCAGCTAATCCGTTGAGGGCGTCAAAACGTCCCTAGCGTTTATGTCAAAGGACACATACAACAGTCATCCAGAAATACCTACAGTTTGTGAAGACGGGACTTACAGAGGGACCCACGGCGCTCCCCACCTTCTCTCCCACCTGCCTTTTTCCCTTTCCTGGCGTGTCCTACGCATGTTCTGTGCCCTGCTCTGGTTTCCGCGACCTCTCGGAGGCTGGTCTGTGTCCCCAGAGAACATCGTCGCTCCGCTCTGTGGACGGATGACCAGGGCTCTAGGAAATGACTTATCACCGTCCTTGGTTCACGTGAGCATGTCCGTGGACGACTCCTGCACCTGGGATTTCGGGGGCACGCACTCCGCGTGGTGTGACTGCTCATGGACAGGCGCGAGTGGGTCTCCCCCGGCCCCTCCGGGACCACACGACCTTACGGTGCGATCTGAGAGGTGGAAATGGTTCAGGGGAACTTCCCTTTATATTTCTTTTATGACGGGAAGAAATGTTGACGGGAGCACCCTTCAACATTTGGGGTTTTTTAATTTTTTTAAATGATCTCTGTGCCCAGTGTGGGGCTCGAACTCACGACCCCAAAATCAACAGCCACTGCTCCACCAACTGAGCCGGCCAGGCGACCTGAATATGGCTGAGACACTGGTTTTTCCTTTCTCCGTCAACTGCTTATATCTTTGTCCATTTTTCTATGGAGCTCTCATTTCGTCATTTACTAGAAATCTTTCTTTTTTTTTTTTTAATTTTTTTTCAACGTTTTTTATTTATTTTTGGGACAGAGAGAGACAGAGCATGAACGGGGGAGGGGCAGAGAGAGAGGGAGACACAGAATCGGAAACAGGCTCCAGGCTCCGAGCCATCAGCCCAGAGCCTGACGCGGGGCTCGAACTCCCGGACCGCGAGATCGTGACCTGGCTGAAGTCGGACGCTCAACCGACTGTGCCACCCAGGCGCCCCTAGAAATCTTTCTATATAACGTCTCGTCTGGGATCTGAATCATAGATATTTTTCCTTGTTACTTTCTTAGTTTGACTTGGTCATGATATTTTTACCATGTAGACTTTTTTCTTTTTACATTAGTGTCATTAAATGTGTCATATAAAAAGTTTATGGCTTCAGGGGCACCTGCTGGCTCTGTTGGAGTGCATGGCTCTTATTCATGAGTCCAAGCCCCACGTTGGAGGTGGAGATTACTTAAAAAAATAAAAAACTCTTTAAAGAAAAAAGCTTATGGCTTCCAGGTTACAAGTCGATAACATGTCTTCACTGGAATTCTCCTGTTGTCTTTTCCAGAATGTCAATGGATTTATAAAAATATTGTATTTGTAGGGGCGCCTGGGTGGTTCAGTTGGTTGAGCGTCTTACTTCAGCTCAGGTCATGATCTCGAGGTTCGTGAGTTCGAGCCCCATGTCGGACTCTGTGCTGGCAGTCAGAGCCTGGAGCCTGCTTCAGATTCTGTGTCTCCCTCTCTCTCTGCCCCTCCCCGCGTATGCTCTGTCTCACTCAAAAATGAACAAACGTTAAAATTTTTTTTTAAATATATGGTATAAATACATAGGCAATAAATATATAAATAAAACAAATGGCTCGTTGGGGTGCCTGGGTGGCTCAGTCGGTTGAGCATCGACTTCACCTCAGGTCATGATTCACGGTCCGTGAGTTCGAGCCCTGCGTCGGGCTCTGTGCTGACAGCGTGGAGCCTGGAGCCTGTTTCGGATTCTGTGTCTCCCTCTCTCTCTGCCCCTCCGCCTCTCACGCTCTGTCTCTCTCTGTCTCTCTCTCAAAAATAAATAAACCTTAAAACAAATGGCTCGATTTACCATATTGACATATCAACTACGACAATAACGTATTAAAATACATACTTACAATGTGAGCATTATTCCATTTAGAATGTATCCCTGTGACAAGATGAGCTAGAACTTGATTTTTATGTTTTGGATGGCCACTCCGCTGTCCCGGTCCCACGTGGGTCCCCTAGCGGGTCCCCTGATGAGAGGCGTTTCGGGTCTTAAGCTGTGAAATGCTCTGACCTGTTTCCTCCTGTTTGCTGTGCTCCTGGTGCTGTTGTCTGGAAGGTGCCATGACAGGCCACCGTCCCGTGGCCTTCGCGACTTACGCTGCAGCGGGCAGGCGACGCATTTCAGGATCTCACGGGCGCATGGTGTCAGGTGTTAAGATACGATGTAGGATTTCAGGGAGCTGCTGGCTTGTTACCCCATAGTTTTAAGTTTAGGCTGCGGTTGGGTATTTCTCTTGTGGTCTCTCCTGCATTAAAGGAATCAGACCCTCTTAACCAAAAGAAATCTCTGGCAAGGCTCGGGTTTTAAACAAAACCTGGATTTGATTTAGAGGATTTGCTTTCGAGACCGGCTGGCTGTCTGGTATACAGGCCCCCGAGCTTCGGTTTCTTCATCCCCAAAAGGTGACGCTAACATGGGTAATCGCCCCGTAAGACTTACACATAAACGGTGCAGCGAGTTCTCCGTAAACTGCACTGATCCAGAATGCTGACTGCGCTCGCTGCTCACTGCTGTTAAGAGCCTGAGCTGGAAGGGGAGCCTCTCTGCCCCTTGCGGGATCTTCTGGGACCTTCCAGACGTGTGACCTGAAGCAAGGAAGTCGACCTCTTAAAGCCGCAGGTCTGCCGTCCAGAAAACGCTCTGGGTTGACACGCCCTTCCGGAGGAGACCAGCTAGATCGGAATAGCCCGGCATAAGAGCGCTGTCTCCAGAGGGCAGGGGGCACTGGGGCCTTGCTCCCCCCCAGGGTGGCCAGGGGAGACCTGGAGGAATAAAACCAGAAGCCACGGAACACGGCCGCTGATTCCCAGGATGTGGCAAGAGCCTCCGGATCTGGTGGCGAGCGGTAACCTGAGCTGGGTATGTGGTCAGCACCGACCTAGATGTCAGGCTACAGACACCAAAAGGCAGCACGGTCACCCGGAGCCAGTCCTCCCTGCACCCAGTCACGTCCCAGAACAGAGCGCCGTCAGCCGGGACCTCTGAGCGGCCCTGCCCCTCGGGGCCCGGCGGCCACCCTGAGTCCCCAGTCGCACAGACCCAGCGGCTCGTCTAAGGGGGCTCAGGGACTCGAGGGGGCTGTGCAGGAAATGTGGGAGCTCTGGCTTCGGTCCCTGGACTCCCCACACGTGGGCCCCTGCTGTCCACGAGCCCGTCTGCCTCCACGTGTCGACAGACCCAATTCAAGCACCGCGGAGAGTCCCAGAAAATCTCACGCTCGCTCAAGAAGAGTGAGAGTCACAGGCACATCCAGGCTTCCACAGATGTGGAAATGGCCCTGCGGCTCCTGGGGAGTGGCCGGCACATAGGAGGGTCTCAGCTGCCCTGGTGCTCAGGGAAACGGGGGCGATCAACTCATGTGCCAGGAAAGTCCAAGGCAGGTCGGGCTGCAGGTACGGCTTGATCCAGGGTCTGCAGGGCTCCTGGCAGGACTTTCCATCCCCGGCCCCTCTTCCTCCGAGTTGGCCTGGTTCTCAGACTGCCCGTCCCACAGCAGCAGCGGACTGTACGTCACTGAGCAGACTCACGGGGCACCTGTCCACTCTCGCCGACGCACCAGTGAAGGTCAAGGCACGTTTCCCGAGCCGACCCCCTCAGCCGGGCCGCCTCCTGGAATCGGGGCAGGGTCTGCACTGCCAACACCTCGCAGACTGAGCGTGCAGGGCAGCTGGGGTCTCAGAGGGATGCGGGCTCCCAGGAGGAGAGCGGTGGCCACGAGGTCCCCAGCACCCCCACACCGCCACCCGAAGGAGCAAGAGGATGCATTTGCCTCCCGTTGGTGGCGGACACTCCCTGCAGAGTCGCTGGCACGCCGTCACTTCCGAGCGCCAGCGGGAGAGTCTCGTCGAAGAACCGTCAGGGCGCATTCTCCACGGGCTGCTCCTGTCACTGTCCAGCCCAAACCCCCTCCCAGGCTGCTCCTGTCACTGTCCTGGGAGGGGGCAGGAGCGCGCCCACGCCTGTAGGAGGAGGGTCAGCCGGCCGCGGCCTTTGGGGGGAGAATGTGAGCCCCCACCACGCACTGTCACAGCCGACCACGTAGGACGGTCGCGGTGCTTGTGTGCCGAGCACCTGCCATGGGTGCCGGGTGTGTGGCAGCTCGCGCACGTGCTCCCGTGACGCCTCGGTCACCCGTGGGCCACAGGAGGCCCGTGCCACCGTCCCCACTCTTGTGTCCCGCACGGTGCCCTCCCACGCCCCAGAAGTGACTGCCATGTGCCCTCGGCCCCCGCGCCCGCTCCAGCCAGGCACCCACACCTGCCCCACTCACGACCTGCCAGCCCCGCCTCCCCACCCGACCCCATCCCTCTGTCTCCCCCCGCTGCCCTGTCCTCTGCTGCCCAAGCCCAGCGGTGAGTCCCGCGCTCCCACAAGCGTCTGCGTCCTCACGCCAGAGGGGGCCGGGGCGGGGGCCGGGCTGGGAGGGCTTCCCCCCTCCAAACTGCCCCTCAGTGGGGACTGTCCACACCGGCCCGTCCTTGGCTTCAAGCTCCCAGAGGGGGCACATGGTGTCTGATGTCTTCCTGGTACTGAGACCCCTGCTTGGAGCTCTGTGCTGTGTTCACAGGTGACTGCTGGCTGCTGGCGGCCATCGCTTCCCTCACCTTGAACGAAGAGATCCTGGCCCGAGTTGTCCCCCTAAACCAGAGTTTCCAGGAAAACTATGCTGGGATCTTCCACTTCCAGGTGACTTAGCAGGTGGCTCAAGTTTCTCTCAGCAGGTGCTGGGGGCTAAGGACAGTGCTGGGGACTAAGGACAGTGCTGGGGGCCAGGAATGGGTCCTGGGGGCTAAGGACAGGTCCTGGGAGCTAAGGGCAGGTGCTGGGGGCTAAGGACAGGTCCTGGGGACTAAGGACAGGTACTGGGGGCCAGGAATGGATCCTAGGGACTAAGGACAGGTCCTGGGGGCTAAGGACAGTGCTGAGGACTAAGGGTAGGTGCTGGGGGCTAAGGACAGGTGCTGGGGGCCAGGAATGGGTCCTAGGGACTAACGGCAGGTTGGGGGCTAAGGACAGGTGCTGGGGGCCAGGAATGGATCCTAAGGACTAATGGCAGGTCCTGGGGGCTAAGGGCAGGTGCTGGGGGCTAAGAACAGGTCCTGGGGGCTAAGGACAGGTACTGGGGGCCAAGAATGGATCCTAGGGACTAATGGCAGGTCCTGGGGGCTAAGGGCAGGTGCTGGGGGCTAAGGACAGGTGCTGGGGGCCAGGAATGAGTCCTAAGGACTAATGGCAGGTCCTGGGGGCTAAGGGCAGGTGCTGGGGGCTAAGGACAGGTGCTGGGGGCCAGGAATGGGTCCTAAGGACTAATGGCAGGTCCTGGGGGCTAAGGGCAGGTGCTGGGGGCTAAGGACAGGTCCTGGGGGCTAAGGACAGGTGCTGGGGGACAGGAGTGGATCCTAGGGACTAAGGACAGGTCCTGGGGGCTAAGGGCAGGTGCTGGGGTCCAGGAATGGGTCCTGGTGTCTAAGGACAAGTGCTGGGGGCTAGGAACAGGTCCTGGACGCTGGAACAGATCCCCTGGCTTGGTCAAGTTTGTCAGACCCCAGCGTTTGTCGACTCCTAGGACACGCTGTTCTACAAAGGACTTTGAGAGACTGCAGGAACTCCCTGGCCTGCCCCTGACGGGGACCCAGGGAGGATAGCAGCGGGGAACCTCTAGGGACTTCTGCGGAGGGAGGTAGAGCAGGGTGCTCAGGAAGGAATCCCCAAGTTCCAGAAAAGGGACACAATGGCGAGGTGCTACTTGCCGTGTTCCTTCGATGCTGGTGAAGGAGAGCACGAGGTGGGGAAGAATGGGGGGGGGGGTGGGCTCAGAGGGAAGGACGTGGGCCGTGCCCTCTGTTCCTCAGCGAGGACCCGCCTCCCGGGATGGGCTGGCGGAGCCTGTGCCGAGGGGCCGCCGAGGCCCGGGGTCCCCGTGCTGGCCCCCCAGCACCCCCTCAGCACCCCCGTGTCTGTGCGCCCGCAGTTCTGGCAGTACGGCGAGTGGGTGGACGTGGTCGTGGACGACAGGCTGCCCACCAAGGACGGGGAGCTGCTGTTCGTGCACTCGGCAGAGGGCAGCGAGTTCTGGAGCGCCCTGCTGGAGAAGGCCTACGCCAAGTGAGCGACCCTGCCCCCCGACCGCCCCGGCTTCTGGGGAGAGCAGGTGGTGTTCAAGGACCACCTCGAGCAGGAGCCCCGTTCTACACAAGGACCGCTTTGGCCAGAACTGGGCTCGCGGGCTGCCGGCCGCGCCGCGCCCCGATACCCGACGGCGATGGCCCTTCCCGACGCTGTGCGCTGGGACGGGCTGTGGCGCCCACGGCTGGCTCGGGAAGGACCCGCTTCCCTCGCAGGTCACTGCCGGGTCATGTCACATTTTCATCAGCCCGGGGCAGCACGGTTTCTGCCGGTGTGTACCCGCCGCAGGCAGGACACAAGGGTGCGGAGTCCGCAGACGAGGGACCCGTCCCCTGCGGCCCCTGCGGGGAGGAGGGCCGGGGTCCCCACGGCCGGCTGGGAGAACCGCTTCTCAGTCGTGGGTCCAGACGGCGCAGCCGGAAGCCGCGGGCCACCACAGGGCGGTCAGGTGCAGCGTGGGGCGCTCTGTGCGTAGAGGTGCTCTCGTCACCGCCCTGTGGCCTGTGTTGAGCTGTAGATGCCCAACAGCCCCTGAGCAGGCTGTCCTCGCCGTCAGGACAGACAGTCCATGTGGGAGGTCGGACCTTCCACCCCCGAGGTTCTAGGAGATTTTCGGGCGGCCACGTGGGGGGGAATCCGAGCGGAGGGTCCCTGGAGCTGCCCGCAACGGAGGCCCGGGGCAGCGGGGGACACAGGGGCAGCGGCTTCCGTCTCCCCTCAGGGTCAACGGCTGCTATGAGGCGCTCTCGGGCGGCGCCACCACGGAGGGCTTCGAGGACTTCACCGGGGGCATCGCCGAGTGGTACGAGCTGAGGAAGGCCCCTCCCAACCTGTTCAAGATCATCCAGAAGGCTCTGCAGAAAGGCTCCCTCCTGGGCTGCTCCATCGACGTGAGTCCGGGCCCCTCCCTGCCTGCTCTGGCCGTTGGGAGCCCAGCCCCTTCAGCACGGCGTGCACATCACCTGGGTGGGTGGCCACCGCCAGGCCGTCTGCGGGCCGCTGGTGGGCGAGGGCGTGGCCAGCCTGGACCACAGGTTCCCCGAGGCCCCCACCCCTCGGCAGGTCCCGGGGGCCGGACCATGTCCAGACTCCTGCCCCCTGCAGCCTCCCCTGCGCTGCCTCGGGGCCCAGGGGCCTGGGGGGGGGCTGCAGGAGGCATCGGGAGGGACATCTCATGGCGGCCTTGCCGCACGGCCCCCCAGAGGAAGGTAGGGTCGCCCTGCGTCCCGTCCCCAGGCCTCTTCCAGGCCGAGCCCACTCTGGAGCCCGGTGCTGCTGCGGGCTTGTTCCCCGCGGGGACAGACGTGAGAAGCCCCCACTCTCGGGGCCCAAGTCTCTGGGCAACTTGCTAGACAACAAACTCCTACCCAGCGAATTTGAAGACCTAAGTGATTTCACTAAGCGGTTCGTGAGTCAGGCGTCTCCCCATCCAGCCGGGGGGTGGGGGGAGGGGAGGCGTCCGCGGAGCTGCACCAAGTGGAAGGGACCCTGACTTTGCCCGCACACCGTGTTGGGGCAGAAGACCCTCCTCTCGGCCCCTCTGCCTGGTCACCAACACAGCGGCCCCCCTTCCGCCCAGTGGTTGGGGTGGGGGGACTGAGGAGGTTCTAACACAACGGGGGCACATCAGCAGCCACGGCAAACAGCTGTCCTTCTGGGAGCAGCGGGCTGGGCCACCAGGGCCTCCAGCACCCTGAGGGCGTGCCCTCTCCCGTGCCCCCTGCAGAGGGCCGTGAGCGCCCGTCCGCTGGGCTCCCCAGGCCCACTCCGTCCACGGGCAGCCGGGAGGTTGTCCTCCCCCAGGCCCGGGGGCCGGGGGTTTGGTGGAGGGACTGGAGGGAGCAGGGGGGAGGGTGAGGCCGCCGCGTCTACCTGATTCCTCCCCTGTCTCCAGATCACCAGCATGGCGGACTCGGAGGCCATCACCTTCCAGAAGCTGGTGAAGGGGCACGCGTACTCAGTCACCGGGGCGGAGGAGGTGAGGCGGCCGGGGTTTTCGGGGGGGGTGTCGTGTCCCTGACGCGGCGGTCGGCTTAGCTGGGCGGGTGGTCACCAGGAGGAGGGGGGCGGCCTCATTCCCGCGGCCCGGCCGCCAGGCCTCAGATCCCTGAAGCCGAGGGAGCCTGGGTGGGGCGGCCGGCTGGTGTCCCCTCTCGGCCGGGTCCCACCCTCCCACTGTGCTTGTTTAGACTCACTTTGCCCCCGGGACCGGCTACTGCATGCGCAGAGTGGTGTAGACCCTTCAGAGTGCTTTTGCGTCTGACCTCACAACAACGTTAGCGCCCAAATTCCTGTTCAGATCGGACGGCCTCTGGCCAGCGGCCTGGGCAACTTCTCCTAAACCCCCGCCCCTCCGTACCCCCAAGCTGGAGGCTGTGATGACACACACCATAGGGCTGTTCCCCTGCCCGCGGTCCCCGTCTGCCCACCGACCCCCACTGCCCGCGGTCCCCCATCTGCCCGTGGCACCCGCTGCCTGTGGTCCCCCGTCTGCCCGCGGTCCCCGTCTGCCCGTGGCCCCCACTGCCCGGGTCCCCGTCTGCCTGCAGTCTCTGTCTGCCCACCGACCCCCGCTGCCCGTGGTCCCCCGTCTGCCCATGGTACCTGCTGCCCGTGGTCCCCTGTCTGCCCATGGCCCCCACTGCCCGGGTCCCCGTCTGCCCATCGACCCCCACTGCCCGCGGTCCCCCATCTGCCCGTGGCACCCGCTGCCCGTGGTCCCCCATCTGCCCGCAGTCCCCATCTGCCCACGCAGCGTCACTAGAAACAGGACAGCCCCACTGCCACGTACAAACCCCATGTCGTCTGACTTGTCCGGGGCTCCGTTTCTTTTAAACCCGGGACTTTTATTCTATTCTCCATCCACCCCCCCACCCCACGCATCCGTTGTTTTATTTTGAAAAAGTTCAAGTCTGTGGAAAAGTTGCAAGAACAGTGTGATGCCCGCCCCAGTGCGGTTTCCCCAGACTCGACACCTAGGGTTCTGCACACGTCCTCCCTCCCTGTGCCGCATGGAAGGAAGTGTCAGACGCCATCACGCTTTGCCCCCGAATACTTCCACGGCCACCTCCCACGAGTGAGGACACTCTGTCACGTAATGCCATCTCCGTTCCCACGCCAACGAAAATAAACATCCACCCGGCAGCGGCATCTGACACAGGGTTCATGTTACGTGTTCCCAGCTGCTACAAAACACCCTTCGTAGAAACACCCCCCCCGCCCCCCCCCCCCCCCGGGGGATTCACTGGAGATCCAGGCGGCACACCTGCTTCTCAGCACCTTGTTTCTGCGACAGGTCGGGAGGCGCCGGGGGCTCCCGAGACCACAGCACAGTGAAGCTGAGGTTCGGGGTCAAAGACCCGGGTCCTCCCACAGCCGGCCCCTGGAGGGGTCTGGGGTCCAGCCCTTCTCCCTTTTCTGACCCCCTTGTAACATGGACCCCACCCCTCCTGGCTCGTGGAGAAGGGGCCTTGGGCCCGAGCGCGTCCAGGCCCGGCTGGAGCTCAGCGTCCCCCCTGCCCCTCCCTGTGCCCCGTCTGCAGGTGGAGAGTGGGGGGAGCCTGCAGAAGCTGATCCGCATCCGAAACCCCTGGGGAGAGGTGGAGTGGACGGGCCGGTGGAATGACAAGTGAGGAGAGGAGGCTGCGGGCGGGGGGAGGCCGGAGGCGGGCGGCTGTGCAGGAGCAGGGCCCCGGGGTCACAGGGCCGGGCACCCTCAGGCAGGTGCCCCTCTAGGGGCCACCAGCACATCCCAGCGGTCTGGCGCCCTCGTCCAAGCCGGCGCTCCTGCCGTGAGCTCGAGGTCCACGCCTCCCTGGCTCAGCGTCCCCGCTGGCGGGCCCCGGGGGAGAACACAGGTTCCTGGGCAGGCGCCACAGCGGGGCTGCGGCCAGGTCAGGCCGGGTGCCTGCAGGTCAGCGACACCGTGGATTTTCTGTTCCCGTTAAAACGGGGCTGTCTGGTCCTGGCCGCCAGTGCCGCCCCGTCCCCCCCCGGACTGTCTGTCTGCTTCCCGCCACCGTCCAGGGCGACATCTGGCCTCACCCCCTCTGTCCCTGCGGCTCCTGGCCCTCGAGTGTGTCCCCAGGGCCTCCACTGGGGTCCTGGGGACACATCCTCGCCGGCGCTGGTGCTAACGCCCTCCCGTCACGGGGTTTTCCAGCTGCCCCAACTGGAACAGCGTCGACCCAGAGGTGAGGGAGAGGCTGACCAGGCGGCACGAAGACGGAGAGTTCTGGTAAGCTTGCTGGAGGGCTCTGCCGGTGGGCCGTGGCGGGACGTTAGGGAGCCGGGGGCCGTGGGATCTGCTCCCATCGTTTCAAATTCACCGTAAGACCCTGAATGGAACCATCCGTCCCTCTCCACAAGGGGGTGGCACGACCCCTCAGAAAGCAGGAGGGAGTCCTGCAGGCGTGTCTAGATCCCGACAGAAACCCGGAAGGACGGGGCCATTCTCCCAACCAGTTCCGAGTTGTCCCCACACTCGAGAACCAGGCCTTTCGAGAGCAGGGCTGGGCCCGCGGGTTCACCGGTGGGCAGCGCCCAACGCGGCCCGGCGGGAAAGAGCTGGAATCCGCGCCTGCTGGCCGCTCTGCCGGCCCTCACCGGCTCCTGGGCTGGCCTTGGGCGGAAGGTCAGGGTTCGGCAGCGTGCCCTCCCGTGACCGGGGCGCCCTCGCCCTGCCTCCGCCAGGATGTCGTTCGGTGACTTTCTGAGGCACTATTCCCGCCTGGAGATTTGCAACCTGACCCCCGACACCCTCACCAGTGAGTCCTACAAGAAGTGGAAGCTCACCAAGGTGGACGGGACCTGGAGGCGGGGCTCCACCGCGGGAGGCTGCAGGAACTACCCGAGTAAGGCCGCCCGCCGGGCCCTCGTCCGCGCTCGTCTGGCCCCTGCCCGGCCACACCCCACACGCGGCCTCCCCAGCCCTAGGTTCCCCTGTGCCGGAGCCCCCACCACACCCCGTGAGGTCGAGCGTGGTCCCAGCTCAGGCCCACGGGCCACTCCGTCCACGTGAAGCCCAGGCAGCCCCGCCCTGCAGGGACCTCGCCCACGGGGCCGCTGCACACCCGGGCCCCAACCGTCGCCCGCAGCCCTCTTGCGCACTCGGGCCCGGCTCAGACGGGGTCCCCGGTCCCTCCTTCGTTGACCCCCGACCTTCTGCCTTGTGGCCCAGGGCTCCCCTCCCCCCGAGCCGCAGAAATTGAGTCGGTGTGATATGACACATCGGGCCTGGGGACCGTCCCAAGTGGTTTATGTGCATTTGACCCCGTCTGTCTTCATGAGCCTCCACGGCGGGCACACTGCTGTCCTCTTCATCTTTAAGGTGAGGGGACCGCCGCTTGGAGAGGTTAAGTGACCTCACGGTACCCCTCACGGGGACGTGACGCAGGCAGTCTGACCGTGGAGGCCATGTGATGGTCGTGTGCCGATCCTCCACTGATGGGGAGACTGGGGCTCCCGTGGCATCCCGGGCCGCGGACAGGTGGTGGGACCTCGAGTTCTGGTGCTTTCAGTCCTTCCCCTCCAGCCACCAAGTGGCGGTTCCAGAGGCGCTGGGGAGGCCGTCTGCCCCCGACAAGCCGCTCGCTGGATGCGGGGCCGGCAAATCTCTCAGGGGCCAGATGGGAAACATCTGGGGCTTGGTGAGCGTCAGTTTCTACCGCTTTTCTGTCAGCTCCGCCGCCGTCACCCGAAGGCCACCAGGCCTTCAACAACATGGCCGTGTTGTCATAAAGCTTTATTTACGAAAACAGGCGGCCAGGGGCCCTCCGAGCTATAGTTTGCTGACCCCTGCACCAGATGATGCCTTTATTTCCCCAACAAAGAGTCTATCCTGTTAGGTGGGCGAGGGGAGTTGTTCTCAGACGTGAACGAGTCTCCGGGCCTTCCATAAATGGACTTTGGAACTGGGGGGAGGGGGGCAGACACACCCTGGGGTGGACAACGGGACACAGAAGAAGAGGCGGGGGCACAGGATGTTCCTGCCTTGGGGTTCACAGAGGGCGTGCGGGAGCGTGTGCCCCCACAGCGCCCCAGCCCGGCCAGCTGGGCCTGGGGCGGGACAGGGGCCGCAGGGGCTCAGCCCTAACACCCTGTTCCCGAGTGACAAAGATGAGCCAGCCTGAGGGCGGGCGAGAGAACCGTGCGAGGGAGTTTCTGACGTGGGTCCCCGTGGTCCCCAGGCCAGTGCCGGCCGGCTCTGTCCACAGCCCCCCAGCGCCCACCCACCTGCCCACCCGTCTTTATGGGGCTCCCTCCCCCTCCCCGTGCGCACCTGCAGGGGCAGGGGCGGCCCCGAGGCCTCAGTGACCCGGCCCCTCTCTGGCCGCAGACACGTTCTGGATGAACCCTCAGTACCTGATCAAGCTGGAGGAGGAGGACGAGGACCAGGAGGACGGAGAGAGCGGGTGCACTTTCCTGGTGGGCCTCATCCAGAAGCACCGGCGGCGACAGAGGAAGATGGGGGAGGACATGCACACCATCGGCTTCGGCATCTATGAGGTGGGGGCAGCACGGGCCACCTCCTTCCCTGCTCTCAGCCCCGGGGGACGGCCCTCCCCACAGGCACGGTGGGCCCTGGGGCCCCGTCGGGAGGCCGGGCCAGGGAAAGCAGGGCTTTTGCAGCAGAACTCTGTGTGCGAGATGTGGCGGCCGGGCCGGGCTGGCACGAGGAGACGCCCCGAGGTCCCTGCAGCTGGTCCGTGTCCCCGGAGGTGCCTAGGGCTTGCCTAGGCCCCACAGCCGCTTTGGGGACAGTCTACTCTTTTTAGAGGCCTCCCGCCTCTTCTGAGACACCGCCCCCCCCAACCAGGCCTGGTGCTCTGCTTGGCCCGCCGACCTCCAGGCCTAGAACAGAGCCCCCACAGGGGACACCTCGGGCAGGAACCGCTCCAGCGTCCGGCTGGGACCAGCTCAGGACCGGGAACGCGAGCTCTGTGCCGCCCACAGGGGCTTCATTTCCAACCAAGTCAAAGCAAGGCCGGGCTCTGCCCCCCACCATGCCCGCCCCACTCCTCCCTGCAGCACGGCCCAGAGCCGGATGAGGGGGGCGGTCCCCACATTCAGGGAAACCGCCGTGGTGGGGAGGGCAGCATGCCGCTGGTAGAGGTCAGAGGTCAGACGCTCACTCATCACTGGCAACGTGGCGCCCGTAACGGGACCCCGCCTGTAGAGTGGGTCACCTGCCATAGTTGCAGGCGTGCACACGAACTCTGAGCCCCTCGGCCTCCGAAACGGGAGCTGAGGACTTCCGCTCTGGGACAAAGCGACCCCAGGGAAAACGCCAACGGGACGTGACGCGGAGCCCACCCCCCGCCTCATGGGTGTGCAAAGCCGGTCCTGGGCTCTGGAGCTGGGGAGCACGGGGGGTCACTTGGTGCCCTTTAGAGACAAGGAAACTTTGGCAACAGAGAGAGCTGACTTGCCCAAGGACACACGGGCTGGGTGTGACGCCTGCTGGCTCCCGGCCCGGCGGGCACCCTCGAGTTGGGGGCGGGGAGACCTCAGCCGGGCGTTTCACGGCTCCGTGCCCCGGTTTTATGCTCCATAAATTAGCAATGGCGCTAAGGGCTCAGCCACATTGTTGCTGGGTCACGAGGTTTGTCCTCCGTGTGGGAACGGTTGGGGCCCCTTGGAAAATAATCACCGTGCTGAGTCACTTCACGTTGCTAGAGCTGCAGGGGACGGGGGGGCCGCAGCCCATCGCGGGGGTGACCTCGTACAGCTTCCGGGAATCTGAAGTGTGCTCTCCTTTGTGCCCGCAGGTGCCGGAGGAGGTACGTCTGGGAGACGCTGGCTCGTGTTCACCATCAGGCACCAGGCCCCGACTGCTGGCTTGGGGGGTCCCGGGAGGCCTGGGCAGGGCTGGTGGCTGGGGGCACCCTGGGGAGGTGGCTCAGGTCCCAGGGCCTGCGGGGCCAAGCTCAGGGCCAGGTCTCTGGGGAGTCCCTGCGGGGCACGGGTCAGCTCTGGGTGGACGACGTGTGGTCTGGGACGCAGGAGGCTCTCCGCGGAGTCCTGCAATTCCCCCTGAAACAAGCCTGAAGGGAAAGGTGAGCCCCAGGACTGTCTGAGCCTAAGATGATGTGGGAACCCAGGGGCCTGGATCCACGCCCCAGCCCTGCCATTTGCAGGCCGTGTGACCTCAAACAAGTTACGGGTCCTCTCTGGACCTCAGTTTCTTTTTCTTTTTTTTTTTAATGTTTTAAATGTTTTATTATTTATTTCTGAAAAAGAGAGCATGAGCAGGGGAAGCAGAGAGAGAGGGAGGCACAGAGTCCCAAGCAGGCTCCCGGCTCTGAGCTGTCAGCACAGAGCCCGACGCAGGGCTCGAATTCATGCACAGTGAGATCACGACCTGAGCCGAAGTCGGATGCTTAACTGACTGAGCCCCCCAGGTGTCCCTCTCCGTTTCTTTTTCAATAAAACTTGGTCCACCACCCACCTGGAGGGACCATAGCGATGAGGTGAATGGCGTGAGAGCGCGTAGTAGGCTCACAGCTGGCATTAGCAGGACTGGTGGGAAGTACGGCAGCTGTGTGGGTCCATAAAGGCCGCGGCTGATCCAGTGGCCACGCAGCGTGCCCCCCTCCACCCCAGTGGTACACACTGTCGGGCCGGGCAGTGCCTTCGGGGGCAAGCTGGGCTTCTCCGGATCCCTCTGGTGAGTTCCGCCCTCGCGGCGGCCAGCCCGGCCACGCTGGCCACACCTGCCTTCCTGGCCCGGCCCCGTCCCGACTTTTGTTCACATGTCACACACCACATAGCACTGATCCGACTCCTGCGGGGGGCCTCACGGCCGAGCCCCTCCGTGTGCAGATGGGGTCTCTGCAGAGCTGGGTGCACGCGGGACTCCCGCCGCACGTGCCCTGAGCCCCTCCGTGGACATTTGTTCTCGTGGGCGGGAAGTTTGCGTTTGATCTGGAACGACGGGCACCGTCGCCTTCTCCGTGAGCGAAAACAATGCGGATTTGGGGTTCTCTCTGCCGTCTACTCCCTTCTGTTTCTGTTTGTCCCTCAGATGACTGGACAGACTAACATCCACCTCAGCAGAAACTTCTTCCTGACGCACCGGGCGAGGGAGCGGTCCGACACCTTCATCAACCTGCGGGAGGTGCTGAACCGGTTCAAGCTGCCGCCTGGGGAGTACATCCTGGTGCCGTCCACCTTCGAGCCCAACAAGGACGGGGACTTCTGCGTCCGGGTCTTTTCCGAGAAGAAGGCCGACTACCAGTAGGTGCTCCTGCCCTCCTCCCCGCCCCCCGTCCCCATCCCCGTCCCCCGGAGCGCGGCGCCCTCCCTCCGAGTTTCTGCTCTGCGACACCCGCCCGCTTCCAGGGCGCAGCTGGAAGGACCCCAGCGTTACATTCCAGCGAGCAAAGAAATGAGCCACGCGGGGTATCCGCGGTTAGAAAGGGCGGCTGTGGAGCCTAGCGCAGAATCTGCTGTGGCAGCTGCGTCTCCGAAAGATCGAGCTGTCACATTCGCCGTAACGACACGGGTTGGACGGCTGAACCCAGGCACCTCACGGGGAGAAGCCGGGCCGCGCCGTAGAATCCTTTCCGTCCAGCGGCCCTCGAGTGACGGCCTCGGTGGTCACTGGGCCCAGCGGTCCAGGGCCCCTTGTCAGGATGGCTCGGTTCCCGATGGCTCTTGCCCCGTTGGCCGCTGCCTCAGCCGCATCTATTCGGTTGGGCACCTGATTGCAGGAGACGTAATCCTCCTCGGCGGCTTAAGCAAAAGGAGATTTACGGAGAAACACGGGGGCTTTGAACAGATGGGAAGCAGGGCACACGGCACGTGCTGTGTTGCCTCTACCTCGTGCCACGGGCTCCCATCAGACCCAGGACAGTGTGTCCGATGGGCCGGCTCGGGCCAGCCGCGGGCACAGTGGCCGGGGCCCTCGGACCAGTGGAGGGTCCCGGGGCCCAAGAAGGGCCCAGCGCCGCACACAGCACAGGGCACCGCCCGAGCTGCCCGAGATTCAGCTGAGACCACACCCCGGCCTCCGAGCAGGACACGTAGGCAGCAGGGACCTTGCAGGATCCCGGGTGTGGAAGGTTTATGTGACAGAGATTGCCGCAGAATCGGAGAGCGGGTGCCGGGGTCTGCTGTCCCCACACGTGCTTCTCGAGGAGCAAGAAAGT
This sequence comes from Felis catus, assembly GCF_018350175.1. Taxonomy (NCBI): domain Eukaryota; kingdom Metazoa; phylum Chordata; class Mammalia; order Carnivora; family Felidae; genus Felis; species Felis catus. The sequence continues at coordinate 635,757 of NC_058384.1, forward strand.
CCCTGCCCGCCTCCGCCTCCTCCGTGCAGGGCTGTGGTCCAGTGACCCTGCCCGCCCCGCCCTGCGCTGCCCTATCAGTCACATGTGCCGTCGGCCTTGATTTTGGCACCACGTGCGTCCCACCCCCACCTCCTTTCCGGTAACACAGTCTCCCTCTGTTTCCAGGGTGGTCGACGACGAGATTGAGGCTGACCTCGATGAGGTGTGTGTGACCTCCGGACTCGCCCGCTCTGCCCCCGACTGCCCAGGACCCAGAGGGGCCCCCCTCATCGCTAGGGGGCCCCAGGACCTCGTGCCCGCAGCTTGAAACTAGGGTCGCCCCCTGCACCTGCACCGGCCAGCGCGTGGCCCTTGACCACCACACCCCCACGCATGGGACCACGGGCTTCTCGTCGCCACCTTTCCTGGGCCTCAGTTTCCTCACCTGTAAAATGAAAACGCTCGGTGACGAGATTTCTGAGGCTCCCGAGGGTAACACCAAGGGTCGCTCTTCAAATAGTGGTGAATCCCGAGGGCTTGGGGGTCCCAGGGGAGGCCTGACCGCCACAAATCCCAAGTCCAGGAAGGAGACCACAGCCAACATGATGGAAGGCCCTTCCTCTGTCCCCTGTCCCCAGGGAGAGAGTGAATAGTCCAGGGGGCCACTGTCAAAGACCTTCTAGAACATTCTGGCTGGGCTCTGCTTCTGGATCCCCACTAGTGTAGATCAGGAAGGGCGTCCTGGTTGAGGGCTAGAGGAGAAGCCTCCATGAGGACTTGTTAACCCGTCCCTCAGGCTTTCCATCCCTCTCTCATCCACCCTTAATTCCTCACACTGTCCTTGGTCTCAAGCCCACGGGAGGCGCCTCCTTGGCTCTGACCTGCTCCTGTATCCCCCTTTCCAGAACGATGCCAGCGAGGACGACATTGATGACGGCTTCAGAAGGCTATTTGCACAGCTGGCAGGCGAGGTGGGTGTCTGCACACGCGGCCTCTGCCCTGCGCTGTGGTCCACTCAAAGGGACAGTCTCGTCCCCGACGCGACTCCAAAGGGGCAGAGGCAAGAGTAGAAGCAAGAGGCATCGCGGGGGGACTCGGGCTCCTGCCCACACGGTGGGGCTGCCGCTTGGCGTCTGCTCTGGCTCCGACTCCCTCTGGCCTTAGGGTTCTGGCTGCTTCCTGTCCTCTGCGTCCAGCTGGGATGTCCCTGATGTCCACAGAGACGCTCAAGGGATAGAAGGGTCGCACATCTCAAGAGCACGGCTCAGGGCACAGTTCCTTCAGGCACTACGCCCCCCCTCCACCCCCACTGTGCGGCCCTGTCTGCCCAGCCAGTCCAAACAGAGCTCTGGGGCCACCAGGTCTCTGGCCCCATGACACAGACACCTGTTCCCGATGGTCTGCGGCACGTGGGCCCTGCCCCCACCCCTAGGAGAAGGGACTGTGGCCCATGGTGGTCTTGCGACTTGGGCTCGTCCCCCGTCCCTCCTCCCCTGTCCCCCAACACGAGGGCGTGTGTAGGGCACCAGACCCGCCCCGGGAGCTGGGGCCTCAGAGGCAGAGCGGCGGGGAGACAGCTGGGCCCTCACCAGCTTTGCAAGGAGCCAGACCCGGGTTTCAAAGGGGAGGAAGGGGCGACGGGCGGAGGACTAGGATCAGAAGGGCGTCGAGTGGGACCACACGCGTGGGTGGAGCGAAGGGTTCTCAAGTGTGTCCACGGGGCCTGCAGTTCGCCGAGACGTGCGGCCTGCAGGGGGCGCTGGACCCGAACATCACAGGCCCCGCCCAGTGCACCTGATGTGGGCGGAGTGTCCCGCGGCCGCCAGGCGGTGACCACGCTCTGCTTCGTGTCCACAGGACGCGGAGATCTCGGCCTTCGAGCTGCAGACCATCCTGAGGAGGGTGCTGGCCAAGCGTAAGTGCCCTCCTGGTGGGGCCCCGGTCCCCTCCCGGCCGCCGGTCCCCTCCCGCCCGCACGTAAACACCCGCCAGCCCCCGGCCCCCTGAGGAACTGGGCAGAGGAGGCTCTGTGTGCCCTGGTCACTCAGGATCAGAGGGCCCCGGGTCGAGACCACCACTGGCCGGCTCTTGCTGGAAGCCCGTGCGCGGAGAGCCTCGGGCTCTCTTGCTGCACCTGGAAAGCAGGAGCGTCACTACCTAACCCCAGAGACTGGGGAGCCTCCAACGGGTGCCCTGCGAAGCTGCCTGAGGCAGAGCCCGAGCTCCGTGTGGCGCCCCCTCGGACGGTCAGCTGGAAGGGGGGCGGAGCCGTGGATGGAGTGATACCACCTCACTCAGTAGCCAGGGTGGAAGGGTAAACGGGCCGTCTGGAACAACGGAACGGTGTGCAAAGCATCTCCCCAGCGTGCGTGTCAGGAGCCTCGTCTGACTGGCTCTTTACTCGGAGAGACATGGTTTCCCTTGAACTGATGAGCCAGGCCAGGGACCTGAGGGCCCAGAGGCGGCTGGCAGGCTCCTGGAAGAAGGGGTGAGGCCCAGAGGGGCCTGAGGAGGGCCCGGGACACCTGGAACTGCGTCCGAGTCAGAAACGGGACCGGCCAGCCCCGGGGACACATTTCCTCCCCACCAAATTATCACAAGAGCCGCACGGCCCTCAGAGATCGCCGTCCGCGCGCGGGTCTGTGTGAGGTCAGACCCCGCGAGCCTGGACGTCGCCGTGTCCTGAGCAGCAGCCCTGGGCGCCACCAGCAGCCGGCCTAACCCATGGCAAACTCCCTCACGGCCAGAGAAGAGCCTGGCCGGCCGCCCATCCACCGCGGAGGATGTGGGGAGGGATCCGCTCGTAACCGGTTCCTCCCCGGGCAGGCCAGGCGCGGACAAGAAGATGGTGCGCGTCCCGGAGGCCGCCAGGCACGAGTGAGGTCACAGGGTTGCTGAGGCGTGTGGCCGTCAAAGCCTCCTTGTTCCCGCGCAGACGGAGGTGGAAAGAGCCAGGCCGCGCCGGGGCTCAGCCTCCCTGCCCCCGGCTGCCCGCTGACCCCTGCCTCTGTCCCGGCCGGGGAGGGGTCTGTGCCCACGAGGGCAGCTGCGAGTTAAGTGGCAGCCTTTACAAGGACAGGACAAGAGGGGGACCCCTCATGGAGTCCAGAAGGGACCAGGCTCCTACTTGTGATGAGGGTCTCCTGCAGGCCGCCAGCCACCCGCCGCGGCCACTCCGGACGGGTTCTGGTCCTCGGGGCACGCGCTCGTGTGGCGAATCACAGGCGGACGCCCCCCTCCCACGGCCCCTCCGACAGCCACCGGCCTGCTGTGGCCCTGGAGGGACGGATGAGCACTTCCTCGAGGGGGATCCCGGGGACAGCGCGTCTCTGTGGGACGTAACCATCACTGGTACTTTGTCTTACAGGCCAGGACATCAAGTCGGATGGCTTCAGCATCGAGACCTGTAAGATCATGGTGGACATGCTGGACGTATCCTTCCAGGCGGCAGAGCCCAGACATGGCGTTTGAGACCCCCGCCCTGGGGGCTCTGACACCGCGCCCCGCCCGTCCAGGGGCCCCTGAAGGGGAGTTGAGGAGCTGCAGATGAGGGGAAGCCGAGGGCCGTGTCCCAGGTCCCCGCACGGGAGGCGGCCGCTCAGCTGTGCCCGAGCGGCCGTGGAAAATACCCCGCAGACCAGTCTCCTCTGGTTGTGGGTTTTCCCGATCTGCGGGCGCGGGGCCCGCCCGCCGTGGGCAGCTCCTTCCCCGGCCGCCCGCAGCCTCGACTCGTGGCTCAGGGACAAGTCCTGGGCACGGGTGCTCCGTGCTGCTCGAAGTTTCCTCTCGTGGGCTCACAGTGGTTGCCTCACAAGAGGCCTTAGAAGCACTGCAGAACTTGGGGGCGGGGGGGGGCTCTGCAGGTCATGTGACAGCTCGTTCTCACCGGGGCCGGGGCCCCCCGCATCCCCAGACCAACCAGCAAAGGTCAGGGTCGCCAGAGGCCTCCTTCTGGGCCCTCCGCCAGCCTCAGAGGCAGGCCGGGTCCTACAGCAGGAGCCGCCTGCCCATATGCTGTGGGCGTCAGCGCCATCCGGTGGAGGGGACGCACCCACGGCCGGGCTCTCCTTAACCGCGGGCAGTCAGATGGCAGTGGCAAGCTGGGGCTGAAGGAGTTCTACGTTCTTTGGACAAAGATTCAGAAGTACCAGGTGAGCGCCCGGGGGCCGCCGGGGGGCGGGGGGGCTGTGTCGGGGTCGTGCGGTGCCCGTACAACCCTTTGCCAGGTGGGAGGGACATCCCCAGGGTGGCGACTGGACCCACAGAGACAGGCTGGCCACACGCAGACAGCAAAGATGAGCCCGCCTCCTGCCCTCGCCTGGCGCTGACCGGAAATGGGGTCCCCTAACAGCTGCTCCCGAAAGCGTCCTGGAGAAGCCACGTCGCCTTTTGTAACATGGGTTTTTAGCAGCTCAAGCACGACAGTCGCATAAGATAACGTGAGCCGTGGTGGCTGGCTGGTTGGCTGACGGGCGTATTGACAAACCGGCTCACGGGAGAGGCCAACGCTATTAGCTAATTAAGGCAGAAAGGCGGGCGACTCTTCCAAGGCCACCGGAGGCAAAGCTGGGAAATCCGCGTCCGTGCGCGGCACTCGGCGCGAGCCAACTCGCTGCCTGCCTCGCTTTGGGTCATGGTTCTTGGAATTATTTCTCGTTCCAGAAAATTTACCGGGAAATCGACGTGGACAGGTCTGGCACCATGAACTCCTACGAGATGCGGAAAGCACTGGAGGAAGCAGGTAACGCCTCGTGGCTGTTTCCTCCCTTCCGTCCGGCCGCGGGATACGCGAGCGCAGGCTCCGTCCCGGCTGTGGGGTACGGGAGACTGTGCTCCGCACCCTGTGGAGGTCGGTGACCGTGAGACAAAGCGGGTGCTGGTTTGGTACAAACACGTCCTTTCCGTTCCCCTTTTAAAAGCTCCCTGGTAGAACGCTCTGCCCGCCATACCTTCCTGAATCTCCGTTTCCTCCGGAGGCTGGCGGGGCGAGCGGGCCCCCGGCCCTTGCCAGGTGCAGGGCTGACACGAGGGTCTCTGCTCCCCTCTGGAGTGAGTCCCCCACGGGCAACATAAAATCCCGACACTGAGACCCCAGATACCTGGATTCAGCGAGATCCACCTCCCCCCACGCGGTCCAGTGCAAGGGGAGGTGCCCCCCGCTGCCGGGCCTTCCGGACTAGGACGGCGAGGCACCACGGCCGTGTTCTGGCAACGGGTGGACAAAAGGAGGGAGAGATGGGCTCCCCCCGCCGTCAGGCACACGACCCCCTGGCAGGACTGAGTCACGAGCCCTCAGTGTGCTGCAGGGGAGGCAGGAAACATGGTCCTGATTTCAGGCAGCCGTGGCCCAGTGGAAATCCTGCCACGGGAACAGAAATTATCGCTAATCTCGGACAGACAGTCTCTGCCATGTGCATCCAGGAAGTTAGTCTCCAGGGGATTCAGAGCTAAACAGCTGGGAGAGGAAGCACAGGGAGAGGTGGCCACGGGGACGGGCCACAGGGGTGGGGGTGGGCCACAGGGACAAGGATGGGCCACGGGGACGGGGACAGGCCACAGGGTCAGGGATGGGCCATGGGGGTGGGGATGGGCCACGGGGACGGGGACAGGCCACAGGGTCAGGGATGGGCCATGGGGGTGGGGATGGGCCACGGGGACGGGGACAGGCCACAGGGTCAGGGATGGGCCATGGGGGTGGGGACGGGCCACAGGGACAGGGATGGGGACAGGAAGCCTCATGGCAGCCTGCGGGGACGGGCAGAGCCAGGTGAGCGGTCAGGGTCGGGAGCAAGGGTGGGAGCGGCGGGTCCCCAGGCGAGCACCAGGGGATGGGGCGGCGGCGATTTGAGGGCCACGTCTGTGGCACGGGCGCCGTGTGACGCGCACCCTGAGGCCGCACCCTCTTCCTCCGACCTCAGGCTTCAAGCTGCCGTGTCAGCTCCACCAGGTCGTCGTTGCGCGCTTTGCGGACGACGACCTCATCATTGACTTCGATAACTTCGTTCGGTGTCTGGTCCGGCTGGAGACGCTGTTCAGTGAGTGGCCGCTTGGGGAAAGGCCCGTCCCGGTTCTGTGTTTGGCGCAGGGGAGGCCGCCTGGAAGGGCGTGTGTGCGCGGTTGACTGCGCAGACCCTTGTGGGCGGAGGGAGGACCTGGTGACTGAGCAAGGAGGAGGAGGAGGTGGAGTGAGGAGGAGGAGGGAGGAGGAGGAGGAGGAGGAGTGAGGAGGAGGAGGAGCGAGGAGGGGGAGGGGGAGGAGGAGCGAGGAGGGGGAGGGGGAGGAGGAGGGAGGAGGAGGAGGGAGGAAGAGGAGGAGGAGGAGGAGGAGCGAGGAGGAGGAGGAGGAGGGAGGAGGAGGAGCGAGGAGGGGGAGGAGGAGGGGGAAGAGGGGGGAGGAGAGGAGGGGGGAGGAGAAGTGAAGAGGAGTGAGGAGGAGGGAGGAGAAGAAGGGAGGAGGAGGGAGGGGGAAGAGGAGGAGGGAGGGGGAGGAGGAAGAGGGAGGGGGAGGAGGAGAAGGAGGAGGGGGGAAGAGGAGGAGGGGGGAAGAGGAGGAGGAGGCGGAAGAGGAGGAGGAGGCGGAAGAGGAGGAGGAGGGGGAAGAGGAGTGAAGAGAGAGAGGAGGAGGAGGGGGAAGAGGGGAGGAGGAGGGAAGAGAAGGAGGGGGAAGAGGGGAGGAGGAGGGAGGAGGAGGAGGGGAAGAGGAGTGAAGAGAGAGGAGGAGAGAGGAGCAGGAGGAGGAAGAGGGGAGGAAGAGGGGAAGAGGAGTGAAGAGAGAGAGGAGGAGGGAGGAGGAGGGGAAGAGGAGTGAAGAGAGAGGAGGAGGGAGGAGGAGGAGGGGAAGAGGGGAGGAAGAGGGGAAGAGGAGTGAAGAGAGAGAGGAGGAGGGAGGAGGAGGGGGAGGAGGAGGAGTGCTCACCGGCGGCCCTCCTCCCACCCCCCACCCCCCTCCCTCAGGGATATTTAAGCAGCTGGATCCCGAGAACACTGGGACCATCGAGCTCGACCTCATCTCTGTAAGTCAGCCGCTCACAAGGCACCGGGAGCTGTCACGGGGGGGGGGGGGCGGGACAGGGACCCGTGGCTGTTGGCTTAAAAAGCTCCACCTTGCGAGTGTTGTGGTCGTGGGAGGCGGGCCTGTGAACGGGTGTGAGGTCCCACCACAAACGTGCACACCCTTCCCCGCACCCCCCCCCCGCCGACCCTCGGGCCCTGGGAGACACTCCCGGTTCCTCCTCCCACGCGATTTGCCAAGTGCACACGCGGGAAAACGACGAGGGGAAAACGAAGTGCTTGTTCACATGAGCGAGAGATGGTCACGTAAGAAAATTCTCCTGCATGAAATTCAAGTGGGTTTGGGGAAGATGGGTCCTTCTTAGACCAGATCTACTTAAAATACTTCCTGGGCAGGTTACCTTATTCCCCCACCCCCCGCCCCGGTTAAAAATTCCATCGAAAATACATAAACTTGCCGTAGGGAGTTACCGAGCTCCTGGTCCGGAGCCCCAGCAAGGCCCAGGGGACCGTCAGTCCCAATGCAGCGGACTGACCGGTCCCGTGAAAAGCAAAGTGCAAAATGTCCTGTCACCCTGGTGCCAGAACGTTCTCCCCTCCAGGAGGAAGGGCACGCCCTCCCGGTCGTGGCCTCACGTTTGCTGTCAGCGGAGCCGAGCTCAGAGCAGCACAGGCTGGCGAGGGCCGGTCAGGGGCCGGTGCCCAGGGGAATGACACGGTCCCATGCTCTAGCCAGGAGCAAAGTGACAAGGGGACAGGTGTAAGGGACTAGGGACTCCTGTCCTTGAACTTTGACCTGGGGGAAGCCAGAATGAAGTAGCTTTGCACCTGCTATGATGCATTATAAAGGACCTTCAGCCAACTGAGAATACATTTTAGCTGGCTGCAAATGACACTAGGTAACTTCTAGTACGAAGCTGCAGTCTCAGTCTCGGCCCCGGCTGCACGACGCACCAAGGGCAGCTTTGCAGAACCCGGGGCCCCGGGCCCGGGTCCCGGACCGACTGGAGCAGAGTGTGACCCAGAGCCCCCACTTGACCCCCACTTGACCGAGGTCGAAAGCACTGGTTTCGGGGACAGCCGAACTAATGTTCACCCGACCTGGAGGGGGCGGCAGGAAATGCCGCGTGGTCCGGTCTGTCTCGTGGCCGTCGGCCTGTGAGCCGGGTCGTGCCCCTGACCTGGGCCGGGCCAGGCTGTAGAAGTGGGGAGGACAACCCGCGAGTCTGTGCCCCGATCCCTGTCTGCTCCAAGTCGTTCTTCCAGAATGACCGTTAGTTCTGCACAAGGTGTCTGAGCTGACCGGCTGTCTTCCTCCTCACAGTGGCTCTGCTTTTCAGTCCTCTGAAGTCCTAACTGTTCTCCCTGAAGACGGCCAGCCGAGGACGAAGCCCCCACAGAGAAACTTTTTATCTGGACCCCCAAATGACGGGAACATTTACCCAACCGATGAATGGCTAGAGCTGAAAATAAAGATACTTTCTGAGACAGGTCTCACGTTTCACAGTAAAAAAGATCTGCGTATCCTGGTATTACATGCAGGTGACTCACTCCATCCTGGGTTAGCTCAGAGAAAACCTTCCATCTATAAACAGGTCCACGGTTTACTTTTACCCACTTGCCCGTTTATGGCAATATCCAATTGGAGAAGAACACAGGGAGGTATTTTTAACCGCTGACCAAACACGAAGTCAGTCTCCAAGGACACGAGGTCCTTGCTGGGAACATTGAAAGTAAATTCCCGATTAACAATGCAGCCGTGGCATTTGCCAAACAGCAGTGCGCGTCCCTGGAGTGAAACGGAAAACAGGAAGCATCGAAGAGTGACAGGCCGGGCCAGCACGCACACCTCCGTCACGTGGTTGCAGAGAGAGCCAGGTTTTATGTAGAACGGCCCGGTGACCCGTGCGTGTGTCCCAGAAGATGCTGAAGCCACGCGGCCCTCGGCCCGCTAACCGAAGCGTGCGCGAAAGCAGGTGCCTGGTGTCCGAGCCGATTACGGGAAAGGACGGGACGAGCCGCTCGTGGCCGGGACGTCGGCACCCCCGCGCTTGTGCGTGGAGCCGGGAGGGACACGGGTGGGAGAGCTTGAGCCCTGCTTCACCCCGGAAGACGCGAGCCGCCTTACACACCTACCGCCTTGTTGCCTTCCTGCTGAACGTGCTGTTAATAAAGAGTGACCCAAGCGGTCCGCGTGCCGTGCTGTCCTTCGGGGGCCCCGCGGCGGGCGGTGCGCCCGGGTCTCGGCCTGTTCCCGCTCCAAGGTCACCTCTCGTTTCCCCTCTTGAGAGTTAAAGGCAGCTTGGAACTACGCAGTTTCTTAATCCAATTCAGAGGCTCTCAAGTGTCCGCAAAGTAGGTCCGGCTCTCCTCTGCTGCCCCTGGCCTCCCCTGAGGAGGCCCAGGCAGGTCTCTCGGGTGTGGGGACGCGAGAGGCAGACAGGACAGGCGCGTCAGTCACGGGCCTGCCGGTGGTGCCCCTGCGGGAGCCTTACGACCCAGGAGAGGTGTGCGACGGGCCGGGCCGGGCCAGCAAGCGCATCTCCCAGCCTCGTCCAGTGGGGGCCGGGCACGCAGGAAGGGGAGGGAGGCGCCTTCCCAGATCGCAGAGGCCCACAAACCGCTTCTGTGCCAGGGTCCGCCCGCAAGGCCCCCGGCTCGCCACCACCT